>NC_081342.1:13462249-13744647 GCF_029784015.1 Lycium ferocissimum | reverse complement strand
GCTCATATAGGTCCTCCATAAGGATTGTTTTGTTCTAAAGTTCCACCACAACTTGAAAATAAGGCTTTGACATATCCCGCAAAGATCTAAAACCCATTCCACCTTCTACCTTAGGATGACATAAAGTTGTCCAAGATACCCAATGCTTGCTTCAGTTTCCAACCTAATTACTCCCGAGAAAAAACTTAGGACATTCTATGAATTTGTGCAAACACTCCGATGGTAGATCACATGCGATAGTAAACGGATAGGCATACTCTCGTAGCACATGATTAATAAGGGTTGTTCTTCCTCCTATTGACAATAGTTTTCCGGTCCTTAGGCCTAACACCGTTCGTATCTTCTCGCCGATCTCCTTAAAGTGAGCAATTCTTCTCTCCCATAGTAGATTAGTATACCAAGATATGTAAAAGGGAATTCCTTTCGGGAATATGGGTACACTCTACTACACTATTTGCCAAAGTTTGAGAAACGATTGGCGCAGTAAATAGCTCTTTTCTTTATTGATTTTCTGCCATCGATCTTCTCGTATTACGCAATGTGTCCATTACAAGCTTCAAAGTATGTGGTTGTGCGTACGTGAAAATAATTGTGTCATCTCGTATATGCCAAGTGATTAATATACGGACTCCATTTTGGCATGCCATAACCTACATATCCTTCTTCTTGTGTAACTCATTCAATGCCCAGTCATACATTCTGCAGTTATTATGAATAAAGTAGGTGATAGTGGATCACCTTGATTTACTCTAGTTGATTTAAAGAATCCCGAGCCTCGTCCATTGATTAGAATAGAGTACCGCTGTCCGAAATGAGTCCGTATACCATATCAATCAAAAACTCTCCAAATCCCATCTTCTCAATTTTGTTAAGAATAGCCAAGAGATTCTATCATAAGCCTTGCCATATCCAAACTTTGATAACCGTGTTGGCCGGCTTGCCCCTTTATTCTCGATTTCATGGACTATTTCTTGAACAAGAAGTATATTTTCCACAAATGCTTCGCCTTCACAAACCCGATCTCTCGAGGAGATATAATAAGTGGTAGTAATTTCACTAGTCTCTCATGGATGATTCTCGAGAACACTTTACTAATGAAATTACTCGACTTATCGGTCTAAGATCCGAACAAGTAACCACATCTTTCTTCTTAGGTAATAATACAAGATTAGTTCATGTAATATACCTTGAATTTCATGTCCACAAAAAAAGGAATGTACCATATTAATGATATCTTTTGTAATAATCTCCTGTGCTGTTGGAAGAACTTCCCGATAACCATCCGGACCCCCTGCACTATTAGCATTCAATCCAAAAATAGCATTCTTGATTTCATTCTCCTCTGGAAACTCATTTATCTCCTTATTCTATTCTTTTGATATCAACTTTGGGATGTGCTTTAGCAACTCAAAATCTATGGCTTCGTTTCGGCGGTGAACCGAGACCGAAAAATGTGATGGCCTCCTCCACAATATCCTCTCTCTATCCAACCACACTCCATTTTGATTACGATTCTTGTCAATTGCAATTTCTTTCTTTTTCCTTTTATACGGGCATGGAAAAATTTTGTATTCCTGTCTCCATCTAAGAACCACTGCATTCCTGATTTCTGCTTCCAGAATTTCTCCTTCACTTCATAGAAATTAATGAGCTCTGCTTGAACCTTTTGTAACCTTTCTCTGTTAGCACCAGAAGGATTTTCCTCAAATTCTTGCTCATGGATCTTAACAATTTCCTCCAAAGTATTTATCTATTTGAAAATATCTCCATAGTTATCTCTACTCCATTTAGATAATACTTTGCTCAACTTCTTTAATCTGCTATGAAAAATATAAAATGGATCTGATCTATGTATTCCATTCCAATTATTTTTCACAACATCCGGAGAAAAAGAGGGATGATCAATCCGTAGAATTTAAGAATGCGAAAGATTTTCTAATTACCTTGCTATCGACTTACAAGTAATTAAAAGAGGTGAATGATCGGGGATCCTTGTTTGATAAGATGCTCCACTTCAAAGTTAGGATATAGACTCGTGGTCCCCCGATTAGCTAAGCACCTACAACCTTTTGAAAATACATTGCTCATCCGCTCTACCATTCCACCAAGTGTACACGCTTTTGAAACCCATATCCGTAAGATGACATATGTTAATACACCGATTAAAATTTTCTACTTCACAAATGGCACTTCCAAACCCCCATTTTTCTCACTTTCATCAACTATCACATTAAAGTCTCCTCCCACAAGCCAAGGTAAGTTAATATTATAAGAAATATGGTATAGATCATTCCACAATGCCATTCTAGTCGCTTCTTTCTTTAAAGGAGCATACACCATGGATGATGATCTCTTGACCCCCATCAAGATTTATCAATTTAACGGACAAAAGTTGATCCGTATCCAATTGAATCTCCACCGTATCCTTCCTAAACAAATAGCCGATTTTTCCATTAATATTGTGCAGAAGCGGCCCATTCCAACCCAAAACTTGTACATCTACGCATGTGTCTTTGATGTCGAAAAGGTTCCATTAATGCAATAAAATAGAATTTTTTTTATCCGTTTAACATCACCACTCTTTCAAAAGCTTGTTGAGTGTTAACGGATCGTATATTACATATGAGAGCACTATTCATTGGGAACCTTTTTGATTTAGATGTTGTTTTCTTGTTTGTACACCCCAATCGATTGTCGGTGGCACACTTTTTCTCCCCTCGCCTTTCTTTTGACGGCAAATCTTTTTGCCTTTGGCATAATGTCTTGGTGATACACCCCTTTATTCATAACCTGGTTCAAGTACCGAGTTAAATTCGATCATCCACTTCATCATCATCCCCTATATCTATTTCATTGTGATGTTCTTCAAGCAGCTGTTGTCCTCCTGGCTCAAAAGTTGTACAGTCAACTGGCAAGTTTCCTTCAGTACATTACTTCCTTTGTCCAGTTTTTCTCCAAATTTTTGTCTGCAACATTCTCCATATTTGCATCAATTTTTCCAGCAATTGATTTGTGAGTATCCACTTCATGTTGTCTCTCTATATCCATACTTTCATTTCCCTTTGTTGTTGATTGAGTGTCATCATCCGTAAATCCAATATCTTTTGTACCTCCAGTTGACATTGCACTACTATCATCTGGGGGTTTGTCAGGTTCATTGTTGAGGTCCACACTCATCTTCTTATGTCTAATTTCAACATTCTCGGATTTATTTTCACCATGTGCCCCTTCTCTGATTGCCTGGCTGTTTGCATTTTGAGAAGAAAGTTCAGTCAATCTGTTTTCTTTGTTGTCATCTTTCTTTTTGTCCACTATTTGTTGTTGATCATTAGCTTCATGCTGTATTACTTTGCTACTGATTGTTTTCTCCTTATTGCTATTGTTGTTTACTGTATCATTGGTGCCACTACATTCTCCTTTGGTCTCCTTGCTACCAGATTTTCCATTTGAACTTGTATTATCAAGTGTTTATCGTGTATTTTTACCGAGTGCTCTTGTGTTTTCCCAAATGAGTCTTCCACCCAAGGTTTGGCTGATTCCTTCTTCCCCTGTTTTGGCTGGTTCTCACTGGACTGATCCTCCTCCACAGTTGTGAGAGCCTCAAAGTTGTTCTTTGATTGTATTTCATGCCCTTTAGTGACCCCTTTCTTACCATAAGTTCTTTGCACCACCTCATTAATGTTGATTCTCTTCTTTTTATTAGTCACAACATTCCATTCCTTAGTGATATTGTTGCCATTTGTGTTTGCTCCCTTTCCTTTTGTGTGAACAGGCTTAGTACTTGCTTGTTTTTTACCATTCTCCTTAGTCTGAACATTATCCTGCTTATGCTGCACATTATCTGTGTCCGACCATTATCTTGTTTATAACTTTTGGCTTTCAGCTACTCGTTGTCTACGCTTTGGTCTAAATTCGGGATGCACCATCCAACAACCTTGTAAATCATGCCTCGCAATCTACAATTGGTGCAATATTTGGGAGATAGTCATATTGTATTCTTTGCCATTTAGACTTTATATCTCCAGTCTCCTCATCTACACAACTAATATGTATTCTCTTTGGTAATTCTCTTAATAAATCAACTTGTACTTTCACCCGAGCACAACTTGGTCGTGTCCTATTACTTGTTGCTTTGTCAATGACCAAAGGTGTGCCAACTGCATGTGCCATTGAGAATATTGCTTCCTTATCAAACAGGTTTGTAGGTAAAATAGGAAAAGATATCCATGCCACAGAGATCGTAGTCTCCTCCTCCGGATTAAACCAAGGATCCCAAACTAAAAACCTTAGAGGATATATTCTTCCCCTGAATTGTAATTCCCACGCACTTGATGTGAGAGCAGCATAGTCTTCAAGTCTAGATAGTCGGATTAGAATGTGTCTCTCTTCTAAAAAACCAATGTCACAGGGACCTTTAATCTCTAATTGAATAGGAATAATCGTTTTCAATTCTTTCAAATCTGGCCGCCCATATGAAAACTTAGCAATCACCGCATATTTCAATTTTTGACGCTTCGTGAACTCCTCAAACTCCTTCTTAGTCCACGCAATAGTCGGTTCACCACGCAAATACGTGATGGGTTTAATGGGTACATCTTCCTCTTGTGTAACTGGTTGTAGTGCAGTAACATAATTGAGTTTTGGGTTATTGGATGTAATGTTTTTCCTCAGCCTTTCTGTAAGTTTCAATTCAGAAGACTAAAATTGACCATTAAAAACAAAACAATAAGCATAACAGAAATAATTCTCGTAAAAGAACTCTATATTTAAATTTCTTTGTCTTACAATACTTTAATTTGGAGTTTTGCATACGAGATGATAATTCTGACATAAAATTCTTTATCGCTGCCACTACATTTGGGTTTCTTTTCATCTATCACATAAGCAAACTCTTTCTTGGTCCTTTATGGATCACATCGTAGTGTTCACAGGCACACTGGTCTCCAAACTTTGTGTCTTGTGACAGAAAGCCCTTTTTAATTTGGACCCCCAATATTTTATGCATAACTTTGTGCAGTCATTTATATCACACGTATAAATAATGATTGCAGATTGAACTTCAACAAGGTTTCTTCCACTGCCAAAGATCATCAATAGAATCAAAGGAAAGACTTTTTTTTTTTTGGCAACAACTGTGAATTATTACCATACCAACCAACAATCATTTACACCTAAGAGAGCACTCCTTAGTGAGCCTCGGATGCTAGTTACATAGCAACTCAATGAAATGACTAATCTTCCTACCCCTTTTTGATTCCCTATACATTTTTAGCCTTTCTCTAATGACATATTGTATCTGTTGCACTATCAAGCTATTGTGTACAATTTGTTGCCTGAAAATTTTATGCTTCCTTGTTGTCCATATCTGATATATGGTCGCACCATACACTGCAGCAACCATCTCCTTTCTGAATTTGCTCCAATATTTGTTCTTTATCTCCATCAGTGTTGTTGAGACTTTGCATAGTTGCATTTGAATCCCCGTCCAGTCTTGTACTGTTCGCCATACTTCGGCTGTCCTGGTGCACTGGCAGAATATATGCTCTGCATCTTCCACTTGATCTTCATCACATAATTCACAGAAGATGGAGTCATAATGTAATCCCATCCCATGTAGTCGCGCTTTGGTTAGCAACCTCTCTTGGTCCGCAAGCCAAAGGATGAACCTGTGTTTTGGCAATGCCAGTCTAGACCACACTAGTTCTGCCTGCACTGCCCTTGGCCCATTCCCTATCAGTTCCATATATCCCTTTGTCACTGAGTATTTTTGAGTAGGTACTAGGCAATAATGGCCATTATTGTACCAGGCCACCATCTTTAGCTTTAGCTTATGGAGTTTCTTCCAATACCAACTACAGTCATTAGGAGGTGTATGATTCCAGAAGTCATTCGTGTTATGCATATATATCCCATGTACCCATTTTACCCACAGCATATCTCCCTTTTCCACGATCCACCAAATTAATTTGCCAACAGAAGCCATATTCCAAGTTTTACAGCCCTTAATATTTAGTCCACCTTGGCTTTTCGGCTTGCAAATTTTGTCCCATGCCACTAAATTCACCTTTTTTGCCTCATCCGAGCTTCCCCACAAGCAATTCCTACACTGTTTGTCCACATCCTTAATCACACCCTGGGGTAGTATAAACACTGCTCCCCAAAAATTATGCATAGAAAACAGCACGGATTGGATGACTTGCAATCTGCCTGCGTAAGATAAGTGCCTACTTGCTGCTACCTTTATTCTTGCTGTTATTTTCATACTTAGTTGATGGCATTCTATCTTGGTCCATTTTTTGGGTGATAGGGGCAAGCCTAGATACCTAATAGGAAATGCTTCAATGTTGAACCCAGTCAGTTCTACCAATATGTCTTTCATATCAGTCTCTACCCCAGCAATTAAAATGTTAGATTTTTCATTCTTTGCCACCAATCCTGTCGTTGCTGAAAAATGATTCAGTGCTTCCATTATTCTTTTCACGGATGCTGTATTTGCTTTGCAAAATATCATCAGGTCGTCGACGAAGGCCAAGTGTGTGAGTTGTTGATTCTTGCACATAGGGTGGTATCTAAAATCTGGCAGGCTGCCCATCTTGCTCAGTACTCTTGATAAGTATTCCATGACTAATACGAATAACAAGGGAGAAATGGGATCCCCCTATCTAAGCCCTCGTTTCCCTTCAAAGAATCCATGACTTTCTCCATTAACCTTGATAGAGAATTTTGTTATAGTCACACACATCATGATCAGTTTTATAAATTTCATAGGAAACCCAAATCCATGTAGCATTTCCTCTATGAATTCCCATCTCACCATATCATAGGCCTTTTGCAAATCAATCTTCATTAAGCATCCGGGTGTTGTTGTCTGCCTATTATAGTGTCGTAGTAAATCATGGCAAATAAGCACATTGTGGATAAGGGATATGCCTCTGACAAAAGCTGCATGAGTAGCATTGATAAGTGCAGATAAGACTTGTTTAAGTCTATGACATAGCATCTTAGACACACATTTATATATCACATTGCAGCAGGCAATTGGTCGAAACTGGCCTGCATTTTCAGGATTAGTGGTCTTGGGTATCAGTGTAATATTGGTTGCATTAAGTTGTTGTAACAGTTTATCAGTCTTCAGTGTCTCCAGCACAGCATCAGTAATAGCCTCCCCAGTGATTGGCCAAGTATCTTTGAAAAAACCACCCCCATACCTGTTAGGTCCCGGGCTTTTAGTAGGCTTAATACCAAACATAGCATCTTTTACCTCCTTCCTTGAGTAAGGTTTTAGTAATTCCACCTGTTGTGCAACTGTCAGCACATGCCCATTTCGTAGAAATCCTGTATGTGCTGATTGTCGATTGCCCCCAGGCTCCCCGAGCATATTTTTGTAAAACCTCACAAGTAAACTTGCTATCACCTCTGGATCCTGCTGCATTTGCAAGTTCTCATCCTGCAGCTGAATCACATATTGTTGTAGTGTCTTCTGCCTAAGAATGGAGTGGAAGTACTTTGTATTTTCATCCCCAAGTTTCAACCATGTGGCTTTGCTTCTTTGAACTAACATCATTTCGGCCAAATAGCTAGATTTCTTAAACTTCCTTCCAAGTTCTTTCTCCTCTTGCTACAAGTTAGGATCTCTAGGATTCTATTGTAGTTTCAACTGTACGTCCTTTAATTTCATCCTGTCCGCATCCACCTCTGTTAACACATTACCAAACTCAGTGGTGTGTAATGCCCTCAATTTTCCTTTTAACAATTTCAATTTCCTCACAACTTGATACATTTTGCATCCCTCTACTTATTGATCCCACACACTTTTAACTATTTCCAGAAAATCACGGTGAGTACTCCATACATTGTAATACTTGAAAGCCCTCTTCCTTCTATGGATTGAGTGCATCAGTGTCACATAGGCAGGACTGTGATCACTAATGCCCTCGGGCAGATATTGCACTCTACTAGCCATCATAGTATCCATCCAATCTCCATTTACCAACACCCAATCTATTTTGGAATAAATTCTATTGCTCTCATGCTTGTCATTCCAAGTGTATGTACATCCACTTTTTGGCAATTCTGTAAACCTACAGTAATTGATACACTGCTGGAAATCAGCCACTTCCGCTAGTGTAACATTATTCCCTCCAATTTTGTCTTCTATATGTAGGACAGAGTTAAAGTCTCCTAAAGCCATCCAGGGCAATGAGTTGTTGTCATGTATTTGCCCCAAATAATCCCATAACTCTCTTCTTTCCTCCTTGACATTGTATGCATAGACAAATGTAATCAAATATTCAACATGCATAGCTATGTTGAACACTTTGCAGGTGATAGCTTGGACACTCTCGCTGTATTTCATTACTCTATATGTATCCTCTCTCCATATTACCAGAATTCTCCCATTATGGTGAGACTCATGGTTTGTACAATACTTCCACCCACCAAATAATCTATCTACTACCATATTTATTTTGCTACTCTTAATTTTTGTCTCGAGCAGCCCTATCATACCAACATTTAATTCGTTACAAAGGAGTCGCACCTCCTTCTGTTTTGAGAGGCCATTAAGGCCTCTCACATTCCAGCTAAGTGTATTAAGCATCCTTGTCAGGGGTAGTAGTTGGTCCACCCCTTTCCCAGGTCTTTACTACCTGCACATACGTGTCTCCTCTCTCCTTTTAGGTGGTTGGAAGGAGTTGGCTATGTTATGCTTCTTCCTATTCTCGTTTGTTGCCTTTGCAGTTTTCTGTGGCCTGACCCATACGATCCCCTCTTTTGGATTCTGGTTCTTCTCTGTTTGCCTAGTAGCATTCGTTCTTTTATTCCCCATTTGGGCCAGTTGTTTGTGTTGGCACAGGTGCTTGCATTTGTATTGTTTCAAGTGCTTGCACTGCAGGTGCTTGCACTTGTGCTGGTGCATATACTGGACCTGGGTCTGGTGCTTGCCCTAGTGTTGGCACAGCAGTTGGTGGTGGCCCTTGTGGTGCTATCACAGCTGCTTGTGTTTGTAGTGCCTGTGTTGGCGTCTCTGCTGGTGTTTGCACTATTTCTTGTGGTGTCACTTGTGCTGGTGTGGCCTTCTTATTTCTCCTACAATTTTCACTTTCATGACCATACTTCTTACAATGCTTACAAAGCGATGGTCGCCAGTCATATAGAACTTTTTGCGTAATGACACAGCCTCTTTCATTCCTGAAAAGTATTTCATCAGGCAGTTCTTCCCCCATCTTCACTTCTACCAACAATCGTGCAAAGTTGAGCCCTATCTTCCTGGCAGTGTGTCTGTCCACCATAAGTGGCTTCCCAACCAAGCTCCCTATTATGCTCAATCCTCGTTGACTTCAGTATTTGAAATCGACACCTGGCAATTTGATCCATATGGGAACTGATTGTAGTTCCTCTTTGGTGAACTCCATGTCCGGGGACCATGCTTTTACTATCAAGGGTTTATTATCAAAGTGGTAGAATCCACCTTGAATTGCATCATTCATCCCAGCTTCATTATCATATCGTACCATTATTAGCCCATTCTTCATCATAGCTATTTTATTGATACCCAGTTTTCCAAAAATCCTTTGGATGTACCCATTAAGGACAAAGAAATGGGGGATGTGCACCTAGTACATAGCAAATCACTGAGTGCTGCCAATAGTCAATCTCAGAACTTGTATCGTCTACATCTATTTCTCCAATTAGCTGGTCCCCAATACAATCCGGGTTTACAAATTCCAGTTTGAAACCAGCATTTGACAGTTTTAACAAATCGAAATCATCCCAAATTGATTTAGCGTCTACTTTCTTACAGCACTCTTGTTTTGTTGCTCAACCTCTTCTGCCCAGGATTTCCTACACCCACTTGCATTACCTTGAGTCACGCTAGTCCAATTCGCCAGTCGTTCCTTTTCTGGGGTGATTGATTTTGTATTCGGTGTTTTCCCCCCAATCTCAGGTGATTTTGGTTCTTTTGCGGTGAGATTCTCGCTCTCCGTTATCGTCTCCTCTGTAATCCGCTTCAATGTTGGACCCACCATCTTCGAGTTTGTACCCACAGCCTTCTCTTGCCCAACAATTTCACTCATCGCTCGTGTTCTCATGGTTCCCGCCTCCGGTCCCGTTTCCCTAATTGGTGTTTCCGATGGGTTCGCAGCCTTCCCTCTCTTTCCCATGGAGAAACGCACGCTATGCTAACGTGCACCGAGAGAGTCAAAGCTATCCCCCCCCCCCCCCCCTTTTTTTCTTTTTCTTGACTATAGTTTTCAATGAAAGAAAAAGTTTCAACAGTTTAGGAAAGACTATCTTTAGATCCATTTTTCTTCGTCTTTTATATAACAAGATATTTTTGTAATGTTGGGAAACGATCTAATTCCTTACCATTGTTTAAAATTTCTATAACAATCTTAGGACTTTTTTAGGAATATTTGAATGGGTTTCCCGTTTCCTTATGTCTATAATGGAATCTTGATCTAGTTACTTAAAATTATTTTTATGGAGTTAAGTTAAATATTTTTCTTATTCAAGCACCGTCCAGTCAAAATCAAGTTTGGAAAGTTTTAACACTTTTCACATAATTTTGAATGGTCATCTAATACAGTTAGACTGCTTAACAGTCACTTTCTATAACAATATTTCACTATAATAACCAAATTTTATTTAGAATCAATTTTTTATGTTATATTTTATCTCTCTATTACAGCTTTTTGCTTATAACAACATCCATCGATATAACAATACACATTCTTTTAAAGTTGCTCCTCTACAACAACCTTACTCAAATATGTATTAGTTTTACTATCCCACTTCCATTACTAGTAAAGTACTTTTATCTACAAAAATATATATAAAAAAAAAATTTAAAAAAAAAAAAAGAAAAAAGAAACGAGTACTATGTTGCTGTCATAAAGCTACACATAGAGATATAATCTCTAAGATAATTAATACTAATCTAGTATTTTAACCATATAGTTTTTAATCTTTAATAACCACTTTTGACAAAGAATATAACATTGCTATTTGCTACTTATATACTTCAGTAATCTAGTATGTGGGTGCAAGGCTAAAGTCCCGTGGTTGAAATAAAACGTGATAAGTGCCCCGTAAAAAAGGAGCGGACAATATGTACAAGCTGTTTATAACACGTTATCAGCACGATGCTCGCGATGAGGGGGTGTGTTGTGAACTTGAAGTTCCCACATCGCTCGCACACGGGATTGTGTGCGTGCTTATAAGCAGGGCCTGAAGCCTTTACTTGTATACGCGTTTTAAAGCCGTGAGGTGCGCCAAAGCGGACAATATGTACAAGCTTCTTCCAAGATGTATTACAAGTGTATTTCATATGAAAACTTATGCCTCTATTTATAGTGATACATATACATTTAATATATGAATTAATGGAGGAACCATTAAGATGGTGGAGGAAAATGGATGAGCCATTAAGATGGTGGAGGAAAATGGAAGATCCATTAACATGGTGGAGGAAGCATTATATTTGTGATATGGACATCCATAATATATTTCATAACACTCCCCCTTGGATGTCCATAGATGATGTGCATCGTTAAAAACCTTATTGGGAAAAACCCTGTGGGAAAAAGCCTCAATGAAGGAAAAAGAGTGCACATATCTAGTAATACGCTTTGAGAGTTGCCTCATTAAAAACCTTACCAAGAAAACCCAATGGGACAAAACTTGATTAAGGAAAAAGAGTACAACGCGTATTTCACTCCCCCCGACGAAGACTAAGATTCGATGTCGGAGTCTTCGCATTCCAATCTTAAATATCATCTTCTCAAGAGTTGAAGTTGGCAAAGATTTGGTGAACAAATCTGCAGGATTGTCACTTGAACGAATTTGTTGCACATCAATATCACCTTTCTTCTGGAGATCATGTGTGAAAAATAACTTTGGTGAAATGTGCTTCGTTCTATCTCCTTTTATAAATCCTCCTTTTAATTGAGCAATGCATGCAGATTATCTTCATATAATACGTGGGTAATTTTGTATCACATTTCAAGCCACATCTTTCTCTCGATGAAATGTATCACCGATCTCAACCACACACATTCTCTACTTGCTTCATGAATAGCTATTATCTCGATGATTCGAAGAAGTAGCAACAATGGATCTTTGTGGATCGCCATGATATAGCAAGAGACTCTCCGCATGTAAAAACGATAGCCTATTTGAGATCGAGCTTTATGTGGATCGGATAAATAACCCGCATCGCATAACCAACAAGATCCGTACTACCTTTGTTAGTATAAAATGTACCCATATCGCTAGTTCCCTTCGTATATCGCAATATATGCTTAACTCCGTTCCAATGTCTTCGTGTAGGAGAAGAGCTATATCTTGCTAGCAAATTAACAAGAGAACGCTATGTCGGAGTCTTGTAGCGTTAGCAAGATACATAAGTGCACCAATTGCACTAAGATATGGTACTTCGTGTGACCAAGAAGCTCTTCATTTTCTTCTTGAGGTCGGAACGGATCTTTACTCACTTCAAGTGAGCGAACAATCATTGGAGTACTTAAAGGATGCGCATTGTCCATGTAAAATCGTTTTAAAACCTTTTCGGTATAAGCAGATTGATGGATAAAGATCCCATCTGTCAAATGTTCAATCTGCAAACCAAGACAAAGTTTTGTCTTTCCGAGATCTTTCATCTCAAATTCTTCCTTCAAATATTCAATCGCCTGGAGCTCTTCCGGAGTTCCAATGAGATTTATGTCATCAACATAACCAAAGAAGTATAATGAACCCCGATTTTGTTTTCTTAATAAAAACACATGGACAAATGGCATCATTTGTATATCCTTCATTTATCAAGTACTCACTTAAGCGATTATACCACGCGCCCCGATTGTTTTAAACCATATAATGATCTTTGTAATCCGATTGAATACATTTCCCGAGACTTTAAACCAAATGCTTCTGCATTTTATATCCTTCAGAATTTTCTTCTAAATTTCATCAAGTAAACCACATAGGCGACAAAGATCCATCGCATAAATAATGTGACATTTTCTCTCACGTTTGACCGCCGGTCCAATAAACATTACGTTTACCAAGATGCATCATTTTTTGGTAATTATTTCTACGTTAGCATGATTTAATAGACGTAGAATTTAGATCCTCATAATCTTTTACAATATTGCGCGCTATATTGTATCAAAATATTGTCGACAAGATATCATTTTGTATCGGTTCGCAATTCGACATAACTTGCTGAGATCTCATCACTTCAATATTTTCAGGTACCTGAACCTCTCATAAGGTGTTATGTCGTAGCTCTTCAAGAGCACATTGCCTCCTTATTATGATCATTTGCTCCTCCCTTTTTTGTTCAAGGATTATTATATTTGGAACCGATTCGTCTACCGTGCTTCATGCATCTGTAGACTTGTCCTTCCGGGACATTAGGAGCATTTTGCAGATGAAATATGAAATAGTTGGGTCAGCAAATGCTTCCAGCATTTGACTTGAATTATCTGAGGATCATACTGATGATAATTCACAACATATTTCTTAGCTGCTTATTCTCTCCCCCTTATTTTACTGACATATGTCCCTATTTTCTTTGGGAAAATCCATCTGTGTGCATCATGGTATATCCATTAATCATGTACCTCACATCAAATGATAAAAGATGGAAATATATAGTTCCCGACCATGAACCAAATATGAGGGAGAATTTATCAAAATTTATTGATCCGAAGCATGCAAGTTGTCAGTTGTATGCAATATATCATATTTCAGACCAACATCTGAAACTCTGCTCTCATAAGCAATGGTTTAGCTGTATTATGGAGGCATCCAATACCAAACCAAATTAGATATAAACCAGCATTATCAAGATGATTGTCTTGATTACATATTCTGAAAATTGTGCTTCCAACTCAATCATTTTGAGCGAGCAACTTCGTAAATGTCAAACTGCCTTGACAATAAACATACATGTGACCGTCTCATAGATGCATCTATTTAAGACATCACATTACGGTGAAGGGGCCCATTCACCTTTTATATTTTTCGAATTTTGGGGATTCGGTCCCAACATTAGCGTGTAATCAACTTATCATGAGAACAAGCAACACAAACAAATTCTTGAAGAATCTTCTAGTTCTTCAATATGTTTTTAATACTCAATTAGCACATCGATTTAAATCGGACGATCAAAATGGTCTTGTCAACTGATAAAATTATCTGTACTCGTAAACTTCAAGTTTACTATGACGAGTGCTATTTCTTTTAATAAACTTCTGGTTTACTATTGCATGAAATTATATATATCAATAAACTTCTAGTTTATCGTGGTATGTGATCACATCATGCTCGGGTAAAATTTCACATGTGTATTTCTTACCCGTAGTAACTTGAAGATATTTAATATTCCGATCATTTGTAGTCTCAATATGATAACCATTTTTATTGTTAGTAAACTCCCGTGTCACTACGGTGTTCCGATCGTACCAATTACGATCTACAATGAATGGTATTATCATATATAACATCTTCAAGAGACTTCAATTTATTTATCATGATCGATATTATTTGGACAACCGCTAGTGTCATGATACTTGCAAATAAATAATTAGCTCTTCTGGAGCCTTTGATCATTAATTTCTATTACCAAATATTTCTTAAATACTTTTGGTACCATGAAAGTAAATTTCGACACTACTGGTGTCACGAAATAAATATTGAATTCTAAACTTCAATATTTTAAACATCTCCTTCAGGGAGATTCATCATTAACATCTGAACATTTTGTATCAAAGAGGCAACCACATAGTTATTAATTCCTTCACGGGAAAATACATTAATTGTTATTTCCTTCGAGGAAATCAATAACAACTAACCATAATTTATCAATGTGGTTATAGTAGAAAGCACTTTACTCTGCTTCCTTTTTCTTTAAAATGATACTTTAATAAAATTATTCAAGATGTTTCTACATACGACGGTACGTGTTGCAATGCCTTAATTTCATACCACACAAATAAAATGTATATTCCTTGTATTTTATCTCTCCAGGAGATAAGTTGTTGTATTTCTTCATTCACTTCGGGAAATGAATCCTGATTATTCAAATGTGCTTGCAATACAACGTTCATTAATAACTCGTTATTTTGCTTAAGCACAAGAAGACATTCCGAGAATATTTCTCGATATTTTACCAGATTCTTTACGTGAGTGAAGTTTAAAGTTTTACTACTTCAGAAGTAAATTTTCAGATTATTTATTAACTCGGGATTAAATTTCATAATTCTACTACTTCGGGAGTAGAATTAAAAGCCTTACTACAAACTATCACATTCACTTCGTAAAATGGATCTATATTTGCAACATTTATCAAAAGTTTTCATTCTTCAGGAATAAAACATAATTATCTGAACGTGTCTTAAGCATATCAAATCGTGATAGCTTATAACCTCTTTTAAGATATTGCTACTTCAGGAACAAATTTAGGCATACATATTTAGTCCCAACAATAAACCCATTAAAACTATTACCACTTCTGGTGGTTTACGTAAATGAATTCAGTCATAATCAGACTTGAAAAATATTGTCACTTCTGGTGATCACATATTTCTTGCAAAATTTGCTGGATATTAAGTGGGTCTATATTATCCACTTTATAATCTTGTTATGATATTGCTACTTCAGGAGCAAATTGAAATATACATATAATGTAGAGAATTACACATCTCCAATTACGAATTTGAGGTATCAACTGTCATTAGAAGCAATGACAAAAAGACATAAGAACACTAACCTTTTATGTCAAACTCTTAATGATGGCAATTCCATTTGTTCTATTGTTTTAGACTTTCACTTACTCATCTTTTCCACAGAATTAGTAACGATCAAATATATGTAAGTGCAAAATGTTGAGAATTCTCTAATCCTTTTCTTAGTTTCAACCAATCATGGAATCACGTTATTTTGTTAATATAGAAAGTAACTAGTATGCTAAAGGAATACCACTCCTTTCTAGCCACTATATAAACGGTAGAATTTTATATAAATATAACAAATTGGTACTACTTACCTTAGGAAGATCATGGCTCTAGCTTTGCTGGAACAGTTCCAAACAATCTTATAAAGCCACCATATCATCAACATTAGCTCAGTTGGTTAGAGCATCGTGCTGATAACGTGTTATGAAATGAAGCTAAAAGAGTCACAATATTAAAGGATGAAAACCATATAAATAGAGTGACAAAGAGGAGAGATTTTATTGTTCTTCCAAGATGTATTACAAGTGTATTTCATATGAAAACTTATGCCTCTATTTATAGTGATACATATACATTTAATATATGAATTAATGGAGGAACCATTAAGATGGTGGAGGAAAATGGATGAGCCATTAAGATGGTGGAGGAAAATGGAAGATCCATTAACATGGTGGAGGAAGCATTATATTTGTGATATGGACATCCATAATATATTTCATAACAGAAAACAAATAAACGAGAGAGAGAGAAGAAAGCTTTGGCTATTTGTTCGATAGTCCCGATTAGAAGTGGAGAAGTTGCTTGCTATTTATAAGAAAGAGCACTTCCACTGCGGGGAGGAGCTAGGTGAAGGGAAGGGGGTTCAATTGAATCTCCTTTGTTGAAAAATCATACAACGCAAGTGAGGCAAAAACGATTTATTTTTTTATATATAAATTGTTGAATTCTCTTGACATAAAAAAATATTCTAAGGGAAAAGGGTCAAATATACCCCTCTACTTTAGTTTATTGGCTAACTTTGCCCTCCGTTAGCTAAAGTAGTCAAATATACCCCTCCCGTTACAAGTTGGGTCAAATATACCCCTACCGTTAGCAAAGTTTCAAAAATACTCCTCATTTCTAACATATTTCCACATAAACAAGTCTAGTCATTGGAATCGGATGACATGAACGCCACATGACATTTAACTTATTCTATGTGGTACCTACGTGGCAATTTTTTAAAAAACAATCTAGAAAATTGATTTTTTTTTTTAAACAAATCTGACAAAAATGGCTTTTGTCAATAAACTAAAGTAAAGGGGTATATTTGACCCTTTTCCCATATTCTAACTTACTGTTAAGAGGGTCCAAACGTGCTTTAGTCACAAGTTCAGATCCAAACGTGCTTTAGTCACAAGTTCAGATCCAATTATGACATTATAGTATTTTCTTGTAATATTTTGGCTCCGCCACTAACTTCCGCTAAAAGTAGTTTCCAATCAAGTCGGAGTTGCTTCTCTATTCTTAACTAATGTTATGTAGAAGCAAGTCCTTATTTTTCTCTTGGCTAATGGAAATGCTTTGTAGGAATGGAAAGTGTTGCACAAGGTAGACTTCTTGAAAATGACAATGGGGTTCAGTGAAGAACTGGAGCTACCTGAATCAAAAACCAGAGTGGCAACTTATGAATCCTTCTATGCACAACAGGAAGAGAACAAGTCCAAGACTTGATGTAGTTGATGAGCAAGTCAGCTAGTAAAAAGAACAAAGAAGCCTCCCCTACTCCACCCCCATCCACCAAAAGAAAAAAAAAGGAATAAGTTAGTGTAATTAAGCTTAATAACATGGATGTTCAGTAATGCAAATTTCTATTGATCTGCTGCTTCTGCTATGTTGTGGTAATGCTACAACATAGCATTAATTACAAACCCAGCTACTTTAAAAAATTAAAATTTCGAACCCATAAACGTCAAATCCTGGCTCCGCCCTAGTGAGTGGTCGATTTTTTAGTCTTGTACAGGGTTCATATCATCGCATGTATATAGTAATTGCAAAAGCAGTAGCGTATGCTGTGCTTGTGCTCAAACTATACAATAATGTGCGATGATGGGACATACCCATGGGTGGAGCTATGGGGTTCATCTGAATCTCTTCGCCACACTGTACACACAAGACCAAAATATTTGTTATGCATTTATAGTAGATTTTCCTTAAATATTTCGTGTGCTTATTTTTTATATTTTAAATTCCTAAACGGCATACCTGAAGAATTTTTGTTCAAGCTCTTAAGTGCCAATTACACAAATAGGTCAGATCCTCAACCTGTTATTACGCGCCCTTCAACCCACCTTCCACCCCCCCCCCCACCCAGCCCCCACACACACAGAGCCTATAGGTACTCTTCGTATTGACAAAACAGAATACATTTCGGTCTGTCCTAGAAAAGTACACTTCTTCCTTGATTGACAAAAAAAGTTCTTCCAAAATTCTAATAAAAAGAAAAGCTCTATATATTTTAATGTGACGTGTTCTACAAACTCCTTACTATCTTTTAAAAATCACTTAGGCTTCATTTGTTTACACTTCACAAAGGTCTTAGTCTTAATCATTAATCTTTTTGTTTTTACGTCTGAATCTTAATCATTCATAAATTAATGAGTCTAAGTTGATCTGTAGAAAAGTCTTATAGGAGTGGGTATAAATACCGAAAATCGAAAAGCCGGACCGAACCGAACTAATTCGATTCTTCGATTTCGATTCTATTTTTTCTAAAACTTCGGTGTTCGGTTCAGTTCTCGGTTTTATGATCCCGGTTCTTCGGTTAAACCGAAGTTTTATAATATAAGTTCAAAAAATTTAAAATATTGAACACTGCTGCTCCCTCAGCCCAAACATTTCCTGCAAACCAGGCCCAATTCTCACTGTCTTCGAACAATTAGACTTTAATTTCCTAATTTCTATTTCCTAACCCTAGCCGCTAGCATCTGAGACAGAGAGAGACTGAGGACTGAGTGAAGCATTGAAGCAAGATCTGTGACTGTAATGTTTATGGCTGTAAGTTGTATGGCTTAAGGCATTTGTGTTGATGGTTGTAAGGTGTATGGTGTAATGAATTTTAAAACGTGTGTTGCTTGCTCAGTTGCTGGCTATTGCACGCTCATGAATCAGATTCTTGCCGGTGTGTATGGCTTCTAGTTGTTTCCCATTACTATCATTGCCATCCCCTTCCATCCCCTTCAAGTGAAATTTTATGAGATGGCTGAATCCTTCGAGTGAACTGTGTAAAGCGAAGGTTTAGTTAACACAACTTCAAACTGAATTAGAACAACTAGATCGAACCGAATTAATTGTTCGGTGAAGACTTTTGATAAATCGAGAAATCGAGCCGAAATTTGAAAAACTGAACCGAAAAATCGAACGTCCAACCTACGACCTAATTGAATAAGAAAAGTTCACCTAATTAATATTTTTTCTTAGGGGTTGAACTCATATCTCCTTGTCTCTCGAGTTTCTTGAAGCCTGTGCATTGCTTGCCGGTACAACAGCAAAACACTAGGCAGTACATGTGAAGGACCTATATTTTTCTTTTTAATTTTCGGGTTCTGCGAAAGTGCCATCTGCCAAATTAATTTGGTGATTATTCACCAACACTAGGAAGTTCTATTAAGTAGGCTTTTGGACATGCGATTCAAAACTGTGAGATGAAATCAATGTTTGAATATACATTTCATTTCATGATTTTAAATCATGGTTTGAAATTCCAAATCATCCAAAAAGATATGATTTGGGATTTCAAAACCATAGTTTCAAAAATTTTAAATATAAAACTTGACTCATAAGTTTATATTTTATAAAAAAAAGACCTATAAGTTAGTAGATATTTTTAACAATTACTTCCACCAATCATTTACCAACCTTTATTTATGTCTACCATGTGAATTATTTATGTCTACCATGTGAATGATTATATTAAAGAGTAGTTACATTACTATTCATGTTAAATTTTATTTTTTATTGAATTAAAATTTGATTAATTGATGTTGTATTTTTTAGAAAGACCTTCTAGTAGCGTATTAATTTTGTTATGAACTATGATTTGCTCATTTGGTAAGATTGTCTAAGAATTGAGAAAATTTTGATAGTTTTCACAACTTGTGTGATTTTTTATGTCTATAAGAAAAAATACAACTTAATAAATTAAAATTATATGTCCAAAAATGATTCCAAATCACGATTTCATAATTATGATTTCAAATCATGTCCAAAATGAAATTCATACACATAAAAAGGTTTTCAACATTGCGCACTGTAATTTTTCGGTAAAGAGATTCAGTTGACAGCGATATTGTGTCGTATCTAACATTAAAGTGAGGGTAACTTTTATTATACTCTTATAGTGAGAAAAGGCCATAAATAGTCCCTTATCTATGGGAGTAGGTCTAAAATGGTCCCTTATCTATACATTTACCGATTTTAGTCCTTTAACTATCCAAAAACTTATCAAATTTGGTCTCCGTCTATTTTTTTTATACAAACAGCGTACAAACTCATAAACCTTCGTGAGATTAATCGTTAAACCATTCCTCAGACCTATATTTCTCTCTCCCTGCTTCTTTTTCCTCAAGTTCCTCTTGTTTTAAAAAAAAAAAAAAAAAGAGCATTCTGGCACTGGTGTCGCTCTCGAGTCTCTAAAATTCGAAAAGACAAACTCAGGCACAAAATTTCTGTAACCATTCTTCTCAAACACTACTAAAAAACTGGTAAAAACCGATAGCAAAAATCGACGGAAATACCGACGGATTCCGTCGGTTTTTTCAATAATTTTTTTAAATCTTTTTTTTTTTAAGAAAACCGACGGACTGTGTCTGTTATTTTTTGCACAAAAATGCGCGAAAAAATATAATTATTTTCTAAAATAAACCAATGGAGTCCGTCGATTTTTTATTTTTTATTTTTTATTATAAAAAACCGACGGAGACAGACTCCGTCGATTTTTAGAGCGAAAAACAGTAAAAATTAAATCAATGTAAGTATATGAACAAAAAATATCAGTGTTCTAGTGGTAAAGCCCTTTAATGCCAAGGAACATACCCGGGTTCGATTCCAAGTTCCTACATTTCATTCTTTAATTTTCAAAAAAAAAAAAAAAAAAACGTGAGACCGTCGGTTTTTTTTTAATTTTTTGTTTTTTTTAACAAAACCGACGGACTATGTCAGTTTTAACCGATGCAGTCCGTCGGTTACAAAACGCGAGAGAGAACTTGAGGAAGAAAGTTGAGGTTAAAGAATGAACTTGAGGAAAAAGAAGCAGGGAGAGAGAAATATAGGTCTGAGTAATGGTTTAACGATTAATCTCACGAAGGTTTATGAGTTTGTACGCTGTTTGTATAAAAAAATAGACGGAGATCAAATTTGATAAGTTTTTGGATAGTTAAAGGACTAAAACCGGTAAGTGTATAGTTAAGGGACCATTTTAGACCTACTCCCATAGATAAGGGACTATTTATGGCCTTTTCTCCTCTTATAGTAGATATCCTTTGTTCTGAATCATAAGATTGCCAGTAGACAATGCCTAACTACCATAACAGAAACCTCAGAAAAATGAAGAACTCAAACGCCGGCTTTTCCTTACATGCAGTAATTATAATCTTATCCATGCCCCTTTTCGTCTCTTCACTCCGAATCAGACCACGCCTTTCGGACCCATGCAACCGTCCCCCGGCAGACCCGCTAACACTCCAAACCGATCAACTAACAGTACTAATCAACGGCTACTCCGAACACCGTATCCCACTCCTCCAATCAATCGCCGCCACGTATGCTTCCGCATCCTCCGTCGCCGCCGTCGTCATCCTCTGGGGAAACCCTACAACTCCGCCGCAAATCCTCTCTGATCTAACCGAATCCCTTGCCACGTCATCAACTCCGATCTCTATACTCCGGCAACTTTCGTCAAGCCTCAACCTCCGTTTCTACCCGCACAAATCGATCACTACACGTGCGGTGCTTATTTGCGATGACGACATCGAACCCGACCCGGAATCCGTGAACTTTGCGTTTAACGTGTGGAAATCCAACCCGGATCGATTAATTGGATTCTTCGTCAGATCGCACAACTACGACCTAACGCAAAAATCATGGATCTACACCATGGAAAACAACAAATACTCCATCGTATTAACAAAATTCATGATCGTGAACTTACAATACCTCCACGAATACACATGCAACGAAGAATTCGCAAAACTGAGGGCAAAAGTGGAAGAAAAGAACAACTGCGAGGACATACTGATGAATTTTGTGGTGGCGGAGGAGGTGAAAAAGGGTCCAATTTTGGTGGGTGCGAAGAGGGTTAGGGATTGGGGAGATGCGAGGAACAAAGGTGGGGAAATGAAGGAAAGGGAAGTGGGTTTGAGTAGTAGAAAAAAGGAGCATAGGAAGAGAAGAGGAGAATGTATTGCTGAGTTTCATAGATTATTGGGGAAGATGCCATTGAGGTATAGTTATGGGAAAGTTGTGGACTCCATTGGAGAACAAGGTCTATGTGAGAAAGGTGGTAAGTTGGTATATTGTGATAGGCAGATTTTCAGATGATATATGAAGGATATTCCAATTTTTCTTTTTCAATAATCGAAAAAATACGTTTGTACAGTTGTTGAATGTTCAAAGCATGACTTCTTGAATGAGATCAAATTATTATAGCATCTTTTGAAAATAAATAAAGTTTCAAGATACATAAAATATGTTTGAAACTTTAAATATTTTAAGATTTTTGTATTTTACAAATACTTTTGAGGAACTCATCTCCTATAGGCATATAATTAGAATAGACAAAAAAATAGTATATAAAAAAAATGTTATATTTACAAATCTCTTGTGTTATTTTTGTTAATCTCTGGTGAAGCTACTGACTGCAGATAGATTAGTCAACTAAGATATTCGAGCTTTTGACCAAAAGTACATTCCTATTGTGTGAGCTAAACTTTCATTACATCCTTGTAATATTCTACTTAAACTTAAAACATCCTTAAGTTTTTAAAACTTGACCAAAAACATTCCTCAGTTAACTTTTTCATTCACTTCTAACGGTCTCCTCTCATGTACTTTATAAAATGTGAGGTACTACTAGGGGCGGATCCATGTGGGTTTGCGGAAACGTATAATTTTTATCCGATCTTTATATTTATAATGTGAAACCCTTCAAACATATAAGAAATTTGAGCTGAGAACTCAGTAACAACAGACACTGCTAGCTGGGAACCCACAAGCTTCAAATCCTGAATCCGCCTCTGGGTACTACCCACTTCCCAATTTCATAACCTTGAATTTTCTGCCGCTTACCATGTTCTACTCCTAAAGAGCATTTACTCCAAGATATCACACGACTCGCACGCGATTTGAGGCATCTGATGACGAACATAAAGAAGTCGTTCCAACGGTGGTTGTGAGTAAACAGCTTTTTGAACTGAGAAATGTGTATTAACTTAAAATGCTTTCAGTCTGTAATTATAATTGCTTCCAATGAATTACCACTAGGGATACTTTCAGTTGTCGATATCATAACGTTACTAATGCCTCTAATAAAAGGGAGAATCCAACAGTGAATAGAAAAAGACTATCATATATTACAATTGGATCATTTGAATGATGACATTGTTCCGCAGACAAAAATAAACCAGCACATAGTAATAGTATAGCCTTCACAGCCACAGTAAAAAGGCAAAAAGATAATTGAAGAACCCTCCCCCCCCCCTCCCCCCCCGTCTCCCCGGCGTTGCACTGAGGATTCTTGTAAACCTTCGAATTCGACAAGGAAGTGACTACTACACAAAAGACAAATTATGGGTCTTAAAAAATAATGAATTCTATTAACCATGGTTCAAGTATTCAAGGAAAAATTCTCCAGTAAATTAGCTGAGACAAAATTGTCAACTGATTACAAGCTAAAATTTCATGCAAAATGCCTGAAAGAAAGAGCTAACATTTTAAAGGAGGTTTCCTATTTTCCGTGGTGAAAGTTTAGATATTTTTGGTTGGGGTAGTGGGGAATAAGAAGAAAGAAATGGTAAGAAAGGAGAAGAAGAATCAAAGTGTTAAGGCACAAGATAACGAGAAGCCATAGATAGCTGATGCATCAGACAAAGGAAGATGGAGGGAATTTAATTAAAAAAAAAGGTGATAAAGTTCATGAGAGAAAATAGCACCGTTAGAAATGGATGAAAAGTTAACTGAGGGATGTTTTTTGTTAAGTTTTATAAACTTAAGGGATGTTTTAGGTTAAGTGAGCTATTATAAGGATGTAATGAAAGTTTAGCTCATAGAATAGAGATAATTTTGGTCAAAAGCTCAGGATATTCATATTTAATCATATTTTTTTATTTTTTTACATTTTTAATTTATTTTTTTTTAAGAATTATTTTCGTATAATTTTAATTTAATTTTTTAATTTTTTATTTCTTTATTTCCAAAAAGTATTTAGATTTGATTATCAAAACTTCGTTTATTTGGAAAAGCATGAGCCAGAAAAAATTTACAATCAAAGAATATTAATATTTTTAGTTTCTCAAAATGTTCTAAAAGTGGGTTAAGTTGGACGGGCTGGATTATGGCCCATCATTTAACTCATCTTGACCCAGTCCGTTTTAGCCAGAAGCTTTTTTCAGGCGAGTTGGCATTAGCGTCCATCTATTGATTCAAATTTCATCTGGCCCGCTCAACTTTAGCTTAAACGGCCCATTTGCCACCCCTTAACAGTGGCCAATGTCGAAGGAAGATCACAAACAGCCCAGACATCCAGAGCACTATATATAGAAGTCAACTATGCTATTTGGTAATGAAAGAAACCAGCGGATATTTGAGGGGAAAAGCAGTGATGTCGACAGATCTCTTGTTTATCTAGTTTTCTTGTCTGGTTTATAGATTCTTGTTAAGTGTTGTTAGAGGAATAGAGGATTCCCACCATAGGAGGTGAGCCTCTTATTTCTCCAAGCAGATTAGTTCCACATGAAAGATAAAACTCTTTTTAGAGGTTATAGGGTCTCATACTCTCATTTATTTTTAATATAGTAAGAGTAAAATGTTTGAATCTAAATATTAAGTCGTGCATTTAGATTTAGATATTTGAATCTGAATATTAAATAATTAAGAATGTCTTTTTTTAAAATATGAATCTATAAAAAGTGTCTTTATTTAAAGATGAATATTATTTTAATAAAATTACATTAATCTACTATTGTATCAATAAGAATATTATTAAAAAATGTTATGACAGTAGATGGTGGTGATGGTTGTAGGTGCCGATTAGGGATGGTGTTGGCTAATGGTTGTATTGTGATTAGTAGCCAGTGATGATGGTGACGGTGGTTGACAATATATAGTGGTGATTGTGGGCAGTGATTGGTGGTTTTTGTGGTAATAGTGGTTGGTTGTGATGATTGTAATGGTGGCCAGTGATAGTGATGACTGATTGTAGTGATTACAATGGTTGTAGTTGTGGGTGGTGGTAGTTGATAATAGTGGGTCGCGATAGCTGACAATAGCGGGCAATGAAATTGATGAATTGTCATTTCTATAGAAATCTTAAAATAAATATCTTAACGATATAAAACTTTAGGGTTGGGCGTTCGGTTCTTCAGTTTGGTTTTTTCGAATTCCGATTCAGTTTTCGATTTTTCAAAAGTCTGCATCGAACACCCAACCGAATTAGTTCGATTCGGTTTGATTTTCTAATTCAATTTTTTCAATTTGAAGTTGTGTAAACTAAACCTTCACTTTACACAGTTCACTTGAAGGATTCAGCCATCTCATAACATTTCACTTGAAGGGGATGACAATGATAGTAATGGGACACAACTAGAAGCCACATACACCAGCAAGAATCTGATTCACGAGTGTGCAACAGCCATCAGCTCAGCAAGCAACACACATGTTTTAAAATTGGCCAAAGTCATAGACAGCCCTCTAAATTTGTCCACATATTCCTCATGGCCACCTAAACTGACGCTTGTTCGTTCCGATTGAACACCTGAACCCCTCCGAATTTGTACCATTTAGACACCTTTTTTATAATCAGTAAAAATTATAAAATGTATGTATTACACTCGCGGTAACGTGGCAAAATGACCAATTAAAAAATGACATGTGGCATTGGGTCCAAAATAATTATTAAAAATAATTATAAGTTAAAAAAAAAAAAAAAAAAAAAAAAACTAGGCCCTAAATGGTTGTAGCCGCCGCCGTTCCATTCATCTTCATCCCCACTTCTTGTTCTTCAAACCAATGCTAAGATGTGGTGTCATTCTCATGACAAGCTAAATTTCTCATGAGAAGCGAAAAGGGGTTTTCTGGCAAAGTGGGGAGAAAAGACAACCGATAGAGGCAACTTTCAACTTCTTTCATTACCTCTAACACTCCCTCTCCTTCTCAACCCCGCCCTTATATCCATCCTCAGTGCAAAAGTTTCTCTAAATTTGTTTAGATTTGATAGAGTATTTTTTGGCAGAAGAGAAGGAGGGAGGGCGACAGAGAGGTATAGTGGTGGCATCTCCATTTTTTCCGGCGAACAAGCTAAGGTGATAGATCTGAAGGTTGTGGTTGAAGCAAGAACGTCAGTGGATAGTGGCGATATCGTCGGTGGCGGCTGATCTGGAGGAAAATGAGGTGGTGAGTGACCAGAGAAAGAAGGGGAAAGAAAAAGATGATTGGCGTCGGCCGGCGGTTGCGATGGCGGTAAGAAGATGAAGAAGAGATTAAAAAAAATGAAAAATAGGCTAAGTAATGCCTTTCATGCGCCTCTCTTGTGTGTATTACACACACTTTGCCATATTAGCGAAAGGTGTCTAAATGGTATAGTGTTTAATCGGAATAAACATCAGTTTAAGTGGTCATGAGAAATATATGGACAAATTTAGGGTTGTCTATAACTTTGGCCTTTAAAATTCATTACACCATACACCTTACAACAAGCAACACAAATGCCTTAATCCATACAACTTACAGCCATAAACATTACAGTCACAGAGCTTGCTTCGGTGCTCCACGTTTAGTCCTTAGTCTCTCTCTGTCTCAAATGCTAGCGGCTAGGGTTAGAAAATAGAAATTAGGAAACTAAAGTCTAAGGGCTCGTTTGGTATGATGGATAGAGAAAAATAGTCCTAAGATAAAAATTAGTACCGCCTTATCTAACGTTTGGTTGGAAAAAAAACTCGGGATAACTAATCCCGGGATTAGAGTGTTTTTTATACCACCTTGAGGGTGGAATAACTAATCCCGGGATAACTAATCCCGGGATAAGTTGTTTCCAACCAAACGAGCCCTAATTGTCTAAAGACTGAGTGAGAATTGGGCTTGGGTTGCACGAAATGTTTGGGCCGAGGGAGCAACAGTGCTCAATATTTTAAATTTTTTGAACTTATATTATAAAACTTCAGTTTAACCGAAGAAACGGGATCATAAAATCGAGAACCGAACACCGAAGTTTTAGAAAATAGAATCGAACGGAATCGAAGAACCGAATTAGTTCAGTTCGGTCAGGTTTTTCGATTTTTCGTATTTATGGCCACCCCTACTAGGCAGCTTGTCTGTGCTTCGCGGTAATCAGGGGCGGTCCTACCTTGATGCAAGTGGGATCAGTTGAACCTACTTGCTCAAAATGTTTTATACTACTTATTTGTGGAAATTAGTTTTCGAAGAACTAACTGCAGTATATTAACAAGGATTGAACCCACATGACGAAAGGCGAGGCGCGGCGTAATGGTTAATGTGGGTTCATTTTGACCGAAAGGTTAAAAGCTCGAAAATGGATTTCAACACTTTTGTGCATGCATTTTTCATATTTTTTTAGAAAAATGGATAGATTTGCTGCTCTTAAATTCCTATTTGTGGCCTCTTATATTAAGATTATTAATGGTATAGTTTAGTTTATATTCTCTTTTGTTGTTATTGTTTGCAATTTGTTGTTCGTCAAAATAAAAATTTCAGAGCTTTTAATTTTTTTTAGTATAAAAAAATAGTAGGTTTAGCATTTTGGTATAGATCACTTGATGTTTGTTAAGTAAAATATTCTTTTTCTTATAAATTTTGATAGATTATTAAATTTTACAGAGTAAATATATTTGTAAAATCTTGATTTATGATTTTCATATTTTAAAGCGTGGCCTAGAAAAAGAGTTGCAGGCAAAACCATTTTGAGGTTTTGTTATGAACCAAAATAAAGAGCGGAGGTTGAAACCTATTACGTTATGCCTAGTATTGCTTTTACGGTGAGTTACTATCATGGACATTTTTTTTTTGAACCCCCTTGCACTAAATCCTGGGTCAGCCACTGGCGGTAATTAGAACATCATAAATTTATTAACGAACTTTTTAGTGTTTGTTAAGTAATCATGTAAAGAAATGAAAGATTCAAAAAAATTTGATCTCCTTACCTGCATATGTGTGTATATAATTTAAAAATACGTTTATTACTTTGTAAATTAAATACTATGTGTATATCAATAATGAGTATAATTTTTCCACCTTGCATTTGATCGGTTTGGAGTGTTCGTGGATCTGCCGCGGATGGTTGCATTGGTCCAACGAAGGGCTTGGATCCAGTTCGGAGCGAAAAGACGAAAAGGGGCATGGATAAGATTAGAACTACGTGTAAGGAAAAGGCTTCGAGTTCATCATTATACAGAGGTTTTGCTGATAGTTTGTTCTGTTATGGCATGGTCGCATGGATAGGATTATAATTACATGTAATCTGCTGACAATCTTGTGATTTTGGACAGATTTAAGGGCAATTTTGATATATCGCTGTCAATTGAATCTCTTCACTGAAAAATTATACTCCCTCCGTCTCAATTAGTGTCTTATTTTCCTTTTTAGTTTGTCTAAAAAAGAATGTCTCTTTCTATATTTAGTAAATTTTCCAATTCCAACATTCTACCTGACAAGTTTAAAACCACAAGTTTCAAAGAATTACACACATCTTTAATTTGAAACCATACTCCCTCCATGCCGTATTAGTTGGCCACATTACTAGAAGTCTCGCTTTATTTCTCAAACTTCGTGTCCAGTCTTAAGATACTTATAAAATGGGACGGAGGGAGTAGTGAGCATTGTTGAAAATCTTTTTATGTGTGTGAACTGATTGTTTAATTTCATTTAACACATAAAGAACTTCCTAGTGTGGGTGACTAATCACCTAATTAATTTGAGTCAATTCCACTTTACCCCCTAACATTTAAGGGTTGGGAAATAATACCCCCTCCACATATTAAATGGAAACGATAGCCCCCTTATGTAATATTTTTCGGTGACTTTTTTTTTTTTAAATAAAGATCTTTTTTCTTTTTTCTTTTCAGAAGTAAATTACAAAAATATATAAATCTTATTATTGTCCCATTCACCTATTCCGTTGAAAATAATATACTTATCTTTTAGGATATAACAACAACTTGGAATAATTTGTTAATAAATTTCAAGCTATGTTGCATTCGTTCTATCAATGATTTTGCATACCATATGTTAATAACAAATGTTGTATAAATATTTTTTCTTCCCTAATTTTAATTGGTTGGATATAATTGGTGTTTAAAGTTTTAGAGTTTTTGAAAAAATATTGTATGAATTAAATTTTAAAATATTGTTGGTTTTCTCTTCAAGAGCTAAGCTATTTAGGACGTCTTTCAGACCATTCGATACTTTATTTAGGATATATATAATTCTCATTCAACGTGTGCATTTTATGCCAAATTACAAATTTTGGTAAAATTCTACTCTCTATCCCAATTGATAATTTTGACTAGATTAAAATTTGTAGTCTAAAATAAATTATAAGATATCTATATGACTATAAATCATCTTATTAATAGTGAAATGAAAATTTTAAAATTAAATTACTCCCTCCAGTTCAAAACAAGTATTCACTTAGCCTTTAGCACAACTCTTTGAGAAAATACTAACTTCTTACTTGAAATTTATTAACAAAATTTTCCAAGTAGTTGTTATATCCTAAAAGATAAGTACATTATTTTAAACAGAATAGGTGAATGAGACAATAATAAGAGTTACCTATTTTTGTAATTTAATTCTAGCAAGAAAAAAAGGTGTTTATTCAAAAAAAAAAATCTCACCAAAAAATATTACATAAAGAAGTTATCGTTCTCATTCAATATATAGCGGGATATTTTTTCCAACCCTTAAATGTTACGGGATAAAATGGAATTGAGTCAATTAATTTGGCAGATGGTACTTTCACATAACCCGTTAATTTTTCTTTCTTTTTTTTTTTTGAAAAAAGGTTCGCACATTACATAGCAGGAGTACTTTACTGTTGTCGTACCAGCAAGCAATGCACAGGATCCAAGAGACAAGGAGATTAAATAGAAATAAGTTCAACCCATAAGACAAAATATCTAATTAGGCGATGAAACTTCCTTCTTTAATTACTTCCTCCGTTCACTTTTACTATTATTACTATACTTACTAAAAATAAATGTTTACTTTCATTTGTCCACTTTAGCATATCAAAAAGAAAGACAATTTTATTTTTTTATTTTACCCTTAAGACTAACTACTCATTCCTCAAATCATTTTTCAAGTTCATTAAATCTATACATCATTAATATGGGTATTATGATTAAATATGCACTTCATTTACTGTTCCTAAGGGACCTGTAAAGTCCATTGTGGACACGTAAAAATGAACAGAGGGATTATGTAGAGCGTTAATACTATCGTGAACATCGTCAATTATGAAGAAGAAAATGAGAATGGCTCTTTTATTTAGGATAATTTTAGAATAACTCTACGTTCACTTCCAAAAATATTTGATCTTTTAAATTTACGAAAAATGAGCATTTTCGATCTCGTCTTCGTTAGATTTTAAAGTAACAACGCACGTTAGTATTGATGGATCTCTAATGTGCTTCTCACATAAGGGAACAAATACCAAGCAAATAATCCGGTCTGTTATCCTAGTTTCATTAACAACAAAAAAGTTTAGATCTATATCATTACTAGGAAACTTGCCCGCGCTTCGCGCAGTCATAAAAGATTTCGTTAAATTTACGAAATAATATTTTCCTAATATTCAAATGTTAAGAATAAAAAAAGAAAAAAATTCATTTAAAAACTCAAAAAATTGAGAACACTCATAATATAAATTGAATGACAAAACCATAACACCTAAAAAGTTAAAAGAAATTGGCATAAGATGGAAAAGTACTAATGTGGTAAAAGTTATATCTAAAGTTTAACTTTTAGTGCTATATGTGTGCTTGTAGAGTTAAAAATATTTGTTTGAGTTACAAATATAAAGTGTACATAACTTTTGCTTTATTATAATCACATCTCAAGCTACTTGAATATGGATGATGGGAGAGGTATTACTTTCGATGTATTTTGTGTTTTCTATACTTTCCAATCATAACATTTGTTCCTAGATATAACTCCTTTTTCAATATTGATTATAATAAGCAAACTTCACTTCTTTTATTTTCAATCAATTAAAAAATATAAAATTTTTAACTTTACGTATGACGTACATCGTACTCGTTCTCAAGAATCTCATCGATATGAAGGTTTTTTAAAAATATTTTTGATTTATAATGTAAATGGTAATTATACCACATAAATGAAAATCTAAAGCTGCATTTGAGTCGTCATATGGACTCGCTTATTGAAAATATTTTTACTGATTATAATTGATACTTTTCCTAAAATTAAAAGAAGAGACTTCATACATCTTTTTTTTTTTTTTTCCCCTTCATGCACCACTTACAATCACTCTCTGGCAAAAATTCACCAACATAATGTAATCAATATATGTAGTTTTGTGAAATTCATAACCGAAGAATCTTTGTACCATAAGATGAGCTCTTCAATCTGGACTCTCTCTTCTCAATATTTTTAAAATACTCAAAAGCAAGATACGTATATCCAAAAATCAATTCAAGTTTACAAAACAAGTTTATCATCTAATTAAAGAATGACAAAAAGGAAGTGAGAATAATGGAAGAGAATAAATCAAATACAAAAGTTGATCACAAGACAAATGAATCGACATACATGAAACAACAGATGATGAATTCTTCTGAAATCTTTTTCACAATCTCATCACTTCAAAATGCCTTAAATCATATAAAATAATCTACTCAATCAGTTTAAAAGAGCAACACTAATAATTATTAACACATTAAACAAAGGAACTACACTCAATCAATTTAAACTTACAGGATAGAAAATACTCTAATATAAAAACAAAAAACAGAACAGAAGAAGATAAAGAGATAGAAATTCTCAATCTTCCCCACATGTTGATCCTCCTCCCTAAACACATTTTATTTTTATTTCCACCCAGTGTTTGGTACCAGCATTAGAGCCCGACTATATCCGGATTCGTGCCGCATAGGGCCCATTCGGGGGAAGCGCCCCATATCAAGAATTTTTCTATACCCAACACTTAAACCCGAGACCTCTAGTTAAAGGAGGAGCAAATGTCTTTCGGCATTACAGTTAAGGGAGGAATACCAACCATTCATTGCCGCACCACATCCTTTGATGGTCCCTTAAACACATTCAAGTAGGAATGTCAAATCAAATATGTATATATTGAATAATGTATCTTACAAGGTACAAACTAAAGAAAAAGCAATCAGGAAAAAAATCTGAAGACAACCACAAGAGGCCAAGACGTTTAGGAAGTCAAAAATCAAAGCCGTAAAATCAAGCATTACAACCAAATAGGAACATTCAAGATTCCAACATCTATGTCTATATAAAAGATATATACACAGAGAGAGAAGCAAAGGTGCACCAAGAATTATGCATATTCAAACGTGAATAACCAAAAAAAGACACCCAAGAATTTTTATGTAGACATCTCCATATGCAGTTAATTATCAAGTGCAGCTTTTCCTATTTCTTTTGTTATTAATTAAGTATTAATGTTGATTAATATCACAGAACGTTTTTTTTTTTTTTGGTGATTAATTGCCAGTGCAATTGTGATGCCAGAAAACGTTTCTTCAGTGACCTTTGAGTTTTCAAAGACTTTTAGAGGCTTTGGCCATAACTAATACGGAGTAAAAGGAAACAGCTGCTTCTTTATTGTATTTTTTGCATCTTTAAAATTAAGTTTAATTGAATTGATTGAGTAGAATGAGGGAAAAAATGTCAAAAAAAAGGAGAAAAAAGATAAATGTCAATGAAGGCCATAGAGAGGTGCCACATAGGATTGGTTATGCCTGGCTTTATATTATATATAGATAGATATAGATTGTATTACCATTATCCTTGATTATCAGGTCTATATCAAATCGTCAAACCTTCGAGTCTGAATTTAGGTTCTACCAATTTCAATTAAAGTTTGACACTCTGAAGTTTCAAATTTAAGACCTTCAGGCCTGATGTTTGATTATGGAATGGCTAAATCTAAAACTTATAAAATTTGACTATTCTTTAAATAGTGGTCCTAAAAATGGCTACTTCTGCACTTCACTCTACACCACACGACGGCACTCGAACACAAAAGGTAAACCTTAAAATTTCAAGCCTGTGGTTTGAAGTTTAACTAGTGTACAACTGTGCGCGGCTGAGAAAAAAATTATTTTACACACACAAGAATCATAGATTTAATGAAAGAAAAATAAAAGATACAAAAAGTTTGGCGTAAATAAATAAAAATATAGATAATCTCCACATTTAGTTTAAAATATTTATTTCTTCCAAGGAAATATTTTTTTACAGATAAATGCACAACATGTAAAACATACTAATAAGCATAACAAATGTAGGTCTACTAAAAAATGAGAGAAATATATGGAGAAAAAAAGAGGAAAAAGGGCAATAAAAACATAACATGTTTGTCAGCCTTAAACCTCTCTGATAACATCAACTTGATACAAACAAAAAACTTAAAATTTCAAAAAGATTACAAACCAAAATATACGAAGTAAAGAAATTTAAGAGAACTAATGATATTTACATGGCGATCAATAAAACAGTAAGGAATAATTTTAAAGCCTGCCACTTTTTTTCTTCTTTAAATACACAAAGATATTGAATACAATGTCCATAAGAAATTATGGATGCACGTGCTAGTTGGTCGTGAGCCTCTCTCTAGTGCATTGACCTGAAATTAAAAAACAAAAAAAAGTAAAATTACCAAAAAAAATTATAAGAATGGATACCTCAATATATGCAAATATTTTACAGTTATCAACTGTCAATTTTTTTTATTTATGACGATTTCAAATTTAAAAAGCAAACTCGCATGTAGTGCTGCAAGGGGAAGAGATCGGTAGGAATAAAAATGATATGGGAGTTTTTAAGAGTTGTGGTAGCTTTTATTTCGTAATTTTTTTTTTTTTTTTTTTTTTTTTTTTTTGGGAAAATGACTAAAAACAAAACTATATTCGAATTTGCTATAATACACACACACTTTGCGGGGGTCCTATGACCCCCCAGAACATTTTTGATGCAGAATTAATACACACATAAGTGTTGATGTGGCATAAATGACCAAACAGACATCAAAAAATATTTTATACTCGCCTTTTTCTCTCTTTTTTTTCTTTTCTTTTATATCATTTAAAACTTTTTTGTCCTTTCTTCAATTTCAATGCCTGCCTCTTTCATTCGTTTTTCTTTCTTTCTCAAGCCTATGATTCTATTACTTTTCTACCAACTTCTTCTATTTTTGTTCTCCTTGGTTGTACCTCTAGATTGAAGATGGTTACAGCCTGCTCTTCGGTTAGCTCTTAAAGAAATGGAACGCAAGAAATTGTTGTCCATACTCAATGAATTATGAGAGGATCCTCAAGGTGATTAGAATGGTGAACTTACTGCTTCGAACACAAGATCTGGTGACTACGCAAATCTTGTAAACACATCAAAAAGTGATTACATTAGCAACCAACATTTGAAAATTAATCAAGATTAAGACTAAACTGAAATGGGTTTCGAGTATTTACCTTGCAATTTGAAATTATGAGGAAAACTAGCTTTTTTATATCTCCCTTTACCAGATTTTGTGCCAATCTAAGGCGTATTGTAGATATTGGAATAAAACACTACGCGAATCCCTTTTTATCTAAATTTGTGAAAAAAGAATTAGAGCCCGTTTGGATTGGCTTATAGGCTTAAAAAATTTGTTACAATGAATAAATTTCAAAAAAATAAGTTGGGGTAGTCCAACTTATTTTTTTTGATCTAAAGTTTTTTCGAGCTTATAAGACAACGCTTTAGATAAACTAAGTTAAATGGGTCAATTATTTTTTTGAAACTTATTTTAAGACAAATGACTTTAAACACCACTTGTCAAAATTTTGAAACACTCAAAAAGTTTCGAACAAATTTATAAGCCAACTTATAAGCCAATCCAAACGGGCTCTTAGTAGTTTGGGGTGCCGGAAGGTTCTTAAATTTCTGTAATTTTGAGGTGGTCAATGGAAGGAAAGTATGAAAGACAAGGAAAAAAAAAAGAAACAGATGAGAAAATAAAAACTTAGGAAAATATTGTAAAATTAAAAAATTTAAATTTTTTTCTTACTTTTCACGCTCTGTAGGAGAGTACATGCACTCTCTTTGGCAGGTGACATTTTAAGGGTGTTATATTTCTACTTAAAAAATGTTCGGGGGTGTCATAGGACCCCCGCAAAGTAAGAGTGTGTTACAACAAATTCAGATATAGTTTAGGTGTGTTTTTAGACATTTTCCCTTTTTTTTTTTTTTTTTAAATCCCTTTTCGAATTTTGTATAACATTTATAGTTTGTTGATTTGGTAGAGCTTGTAATAACAGATGCACAAACACAACCTATAAATATGTCAAAAAAAAAAAAATCAATCCGACCATAATCACATGTGTCACCAAATAAAACAAAAGCTCATCCCAGTTAAAGTTAAAACCAACTTCTAAAAAGAAGAAAAACAACAATTGAACAATTTAACACCTTGAGTTAAAAGGGAAAAATATACTCCTCCCGTCCCAAAGTATGTGACTAATTTAGCTTATGTGATTAAATCAACTAAGTATCATAAAATTGAATATAGATATCTTCTCATGTCAAAATGATAAACTGTAGTTTCAAATTAAAATATTGGTCAAAGTTTACATTATTTAAGTCTTAATAAGCGGAAAAATGTCACATGAATTAGGACAGAGGAACTATACCTTTTCCAATTTCTAAGAATTTTTAGAACAATCTTGTATTTTATGGTGTAATGTTTTTCATACCAAATTATTGCTAAAAGTCCTGTGAATCTTTTTCTGCAATCAAGACACGAAAGTAAAGACCCGTTAGCTACTCCAATCAAGTAAGCTAGATTTTACAATCAGAGAGAACAATTGTTATTTATTATAAATAAAGGTGGGAAAACTATGATGAATGGTGAAGAAATACGGAAATTAAAACTGACGAAAATTATAAACCTAGCCATACATAAAACGTATGAGTTATGGAGGAAAATTTCTTATAATTAACGTGTTAACTGGCTTGGGATCTTATTATGTTTTCCATGCCTTAATTATATTATGTTTTCCATGCCTTAATTATACACCTAAAAAAAAAAAAAAGTGGAATAACACTTTATAGAAACAAAAACAGCCGGAGTAGTTTTAGAAAGGAAGAAAAAATGCTGACCTGGAACTAAGAATCACCAAGGGAAATAAGAAACTAACATCCCTTGAAATGACTCATTCTTCTATTACCAATTAGATGGCCTATGCCCGTGCTGCGCACGGGCCCAACATTTCGGATTATAGTGTATCTATGTAATTGTAGTTGTAGTTATATATATATATATATATATATATACACATACATACTATGTTCAAAATACGATTAATATAATATTGTAGTTTGTGCTCCCTATCTAAGACTTTATTTTATTCGTGTTTGCTACGAAAATTTATTAATACTTTTTAAAAGAGAAGATTTGTTTAAAAGAAAACTATTTTCTTCTCTTTGAGATAAAATAATAGCAATATTTAAGCATCGATTGATACTTTCAATTTTAATTCGATTAATTTAAAAGTGTAAAATACTTATTATTTTTTATCAAATTTTGATTTGGATAATTCTAATTCAAATTATTAAATTAATTTTACATGTTTGAAACGAAACAAAGTAGAAATTAATTTTTTATTTAAACGAAGAAATGCTATTTTTTAATTTTTTGTAAATATTCTCGGTTTAACTCATTTTACTTGTCACGTTGTCTTTTGCATGGTTTTTTAAGGAAACGCGAATTAGAATTATAATTTGACTAATTTATCTTATTCATTATTTGATCTTCATTTGATATTAATCTCTTTTCACATTTATTAGAGTAAGAATAAAAATAAAAAAAAAGTAATTAAATTGTATGTTATTTTTTAAATATATATATTTTAAGTATATTTATTTTAGTAAACATAATAAATATAATAAAGCATTTCTATCTACTTTTTAGAAGAGTTGGTAATATAAAGGATTTTTTTTACTCTTAAGTAAAAAAATAGGACCGAATACGGATGGCGATGTTGCCTCTATAAACGGCTCTTCTATACGGTAGTAATAGTAAAGTAATACATATAATTTTTTTTATCAAAATTTGATTTGGATAATTCTAATTCAAATTATTATATTAATTTTATATGTTTAAGATGAAACGAAGTAGAAATTTGATTTTCTATTTAAATGAAGAATTTCTATTTTTTATTTTTTAGTAAATATTTTTTGTTTAACTCATTTTACTTGTCATGTTGTTTTTTACATGTTTTTTAAGGAAACGTCAATTAGAATTAGAATTTCACTAATTTACCTTATTAATTATTTGATCTCTATTTAATATTATTTTTTCTTTTATGACATTAATCTCTTTTCACATTTATTAGAGTAAGGAAAAATGAAAAAGTAATTAAATTCTATCTTATTTTAATATATAAGTATTTTAAGTATGTTCATTGTATAATAATTTCATGTGCTCCCACTAATGGGTTGATACGCGTGTGTGAATGAATCCATCATTATTGATTTAATTGTTTGATTTTCTAAGCACTTTTTTTTTAACATTGTTTGTTTTTTCAATATGGGATTCATTTTTTTTTTATTAGTTGTTGTTTAATATATATGGGGCCCACATTTTTTTTCCGAAGAGTTTGGATGTGGTGGGTTTCACTTTTTTTTTTTTTTTTTTTTTGGTGTTTAATATGGGGCCATGAAGAACTTCTATTTTTAAATTTTTAATAAATATTTTTCGTTTAACTCATTTTATTGTCTCCGTATCTAAAACTTTATTATATTAGTGTTTGCTAAGAATACAAAGTCCGAACTTTTTTTTCTCTGACATTGTTTATTTTTTTAATATGAGATTAACTCTTTTTTTTATATATATATATTGCTTGATTTTGTCAATATGGGATACTTGTTCAAAGTTTAATATAACATTGTAGTTTGTCTCCGTATTTAAAACTTTATTATATTAGTGTTTGCTATTACGCATGGTGTTTAATATAGGCCCATTTTTTTTAACATTGTTTATTTTTTTTAATACGGGATTTTTTTTTTTTTTTTTAATATTGCTTGATTTTGTTAATATGGGGTCTAATTTTTTTTCCGGTGAGTTTGGATGTGATGGGTTTCACTTTTTAGGGGGACCCAAAATTTTTTATTTTTTATTTTTGTGGGCCTATTTAATATTTGAGGTGGCGAGGGGGGGGGGGGGGATAAAGAAGTAAGTAGCCTCAGCCGGAACTTTCAAGTTTTTTCCAGAAATTTTGCAACAGTTAATAGTGGTTTCATATTTTAGGGGAAGAGGCCGTAGTGGGTTCCTACTCATTTAATAATGTGATTATTTTCTCCTCATTTAATAATGTAATTATTAGCCACTTTTATATTTTAAAAAAAAAACAGAAAAATTAGGAGAAAAAGGCAAAAAAACCACAAGAAAGATAAATAACAATGTTGGTCATAAAGAGGTGCCACATCACTGTCTATGCCTAGATTTATACTAGGGAAAATAACACTGTATGACAATTTAGGCAAATTAATTACCCGGTTTAGCATGTTTACTTTTCGCCCCACTATAGCCACCGTTGTTTGTTTTTTAATGTGGGATTCACTTTTTTTTTTTTTTTTTTTTTTTTAATATTGCTTGATTTTGTTAATATGGGGTCCACTTTTTTTTTTTCCCGTGAGTTTGGAGGTGGTGGGTTCCACTTTTTTTTTCTTCTCTTTTTTTTTTTTTTTTAAATACTGGTTGGTGTTTAATATAGGGGTGGGCGTTCGGTTTTTCGGTTCGGTTTTTTTAAAGTTCGGTTCGGTTTTTCGGTTTCGGTTTTTTGAAAGTGGACACCGAACACCGCACCGAATTAGTTCGGTTCGGTTCGATTTTTTGAAGTTCGGTTCGGTTCGGTTTCGGTTTTTTAATTCGGTTTTTTTAGCAATTACAAATCTCTTCATTTATTTCCATTTTTCCTTCTTGATTGCTTAGAGTTACGGAAGTTTACGCTAGACTAAATGTTTGAAGGTTTGATGACTTTAGAATCCAACCATAGTGATCATCCACACATACAAGATGATATCTTCTATATACAAAATATAATGTATTATACAACGTATAATAAAATCATACAAAGTATAATAAAATCATACAAAGTATATAAAATTTTATATAGTGTATAATCAAATTATGTGAGTTATATCTAATTTATTATAATAGGTGAAATAAATTATATGAATATTATTCAATGTATAACATTTTTATTATACTATATATAACAAAAATCAACACTCAAATTATTAGTATATTTGTATTCAATATCTTGTAGTGTTAAATGAAAACTGAGATTTTATTTTTTATGGAACAATGAAAGAAGTTGAGAATAAGGAGGAAGTAGAGAAGGTAAGAAAAAAAGCTGGAAAAAAATCTTGCAGAATAAGGAGTAAGTATGAAATTGTATAAAAGCAGTTATACTATGAACAACAAATAGGTATTGGAGTTATTCACGTCTATATAGCAATTTGATTTACTATAAAACATTTAACTTGTCATGTAATGTTTAATAACATTTAGTTACTAAGAGTATGTAAATATTATAATATTATTGTCTACTTATGTTTTTTTTTCCCAAAAATAAATTGTATTCATGTAGTAAAAAAAAAAAAAAAAACTTCGGTTTAACCGAAAAACCGAAAAACCGGTAAACCGAAACCGAACACCGAACCGAACACCGAAATTTTTATTAAAAGAAACCGAAAACCGAACCGAAAAACCGAAACCGAATTAATTCGGTTCGGTCCGGTTTTTCGGTTTTTCGGTTTTCAGTTTTCGGTTCGGTCCGATTTTTCGGTTTTTGGTGGAGCTCACATTTTTTTTAATATTAGTTGTTGTTTAATATATATAGGGCCCACAATTTTTATTTTTAATATTAGTTGTTGTTTAATATATATGGGGCCCACATTTTTTTTAAAATTGGGATGGACGACATTCATTTTTTTTTAAATTGGGATGGACGACATTTAATATTATTTTTTATTTTATGACATTAATCTCTTTTCACATTTATTAGAGTAAGGAAAAAATAAAAAAGTAATTAAATTCTATCTTATTTTAATATATAAGTATTTTAAGTATGTTGTTGTACAATAATTTCATTTGCTTCCACTAATGGGTTGATACGCATGTGGCAATGAATCCATCATTATTGATTTAATTGTTTGATTTTTTAATACAGGATGCCCTTTTTTTTTAACATTGTTTGTTTTTTTAATATGGGATTCACTTTTTTTTTTTTTTTTTTAATATTGCTTGATTTTATTAATATGGGGTCCTTTTTTTTTCCCGTGAGTTTGGAGGTGGTGGGTTCCACTTTTTTTTCTTCTATCTTTTTTTTTTTTTTAAATACTGATTGGTGTTTAATATGAGGTCCATATTTTTTTTAATATTAGCTGTTGTTTAATATGTATGGGGCCCACAATTTTTTTTTTTAATATTAGTTGTTGTTTTATATTTTTTTTTAACATTGTTTGTTTTTTTAATATAGGATTAACTTTTTTTTTTTTTAATATTGCTTGATTTTATTAATATGGGGTACATTTTTTTTTTCCGTGAGTTTGGAGGTGGTGGGTTCCACTTTTTTTTTTCTCTCTCTTTTTTTGATACTGGTTGGTGTTTAATATGGGGCCCACATTATGGGGTTAATACGCATGTGGCAATGAATTCATCATTATTGATTTAATTGTTTGATTTTTTAATATAGGATGCACTTTTTTTTTTTTAACATTATTTGTTTTCTAATATGGGATTCACTTTTTTTTTTTTTAATATTGCTTGATTTTGTTAATATGGGGTCCACTTTTTTTTCCCTGTGAGTTTGGAGGTGGTGGGTTCCACTTTTTTTTTTTTCTTTTTTTTTTAAATACTGGTTGGTGTTTAATATGGGGCTCACATTTTTTTAATATTAGTTGTTGTTTAATATATATGGGGCCCACAATTGTTTTTTTAATATTAGTTGTTGTTTAATATATATGGGGCCCACTTTTTTTATTTTTAAAATTGGGACGGACGACATTTAATATTATTTTTTATTTTATGACATTAATCTCTTTTCGCATTTATTAGAGTAAGGAAAAAATAAAAAAGTAATTAAATTCTATCTTATTTTAATATATAAGTATTTTAAGTATGTTGCTGTACAATAATTTCATTTGCTCCCATTAATGGGTTGATACGCATGTGGCAATGAATCCATCATTATTGATTTAATTGTTTGATTTTTTAATATAGGATGCACTTTTTTTTTTTAATATTGTTTGTTTTTTTAATATGGGATTCACTTTTTTTTTTTAATATTGCTTGATTTTATTAATATGGGTTCACTTTTTTTTTCTGTGAGTTTGGAGGTGGTGGGTTCCACTTTTTTTTCTTCTCTTTTTTTTTTTTAATACTGGTTGGTGTTTAATATGGGGTCCATATTTTTTTAATATTAGTTGTTGTTTAATATATATGGGGCTCACAATTTTTTTTTTATTTTTAATATTAGTTGTTGTTTTGTATATGGGGCCCATAATTTTTTTTTTTAATTGGAACGGACGACGGTAAAGTGAGCCAACCGGCTCTTCTATAGAGTACAAATATAAGAAATTTATTCAAAAGGTAAAAGTTATAGGGGGAAAAAATTATATCAATGACTACCGCAAAACTTCTAATTTTCTTGCGCTTTCTAATAGAGTGTTTTCATATTTTCAAAAAGTATGTTTCCTAATAACCTAAAAGGTTAACTCATTACGCATCGTACCCATCTAACTAAATTTAGTTATTCAACTTTTCATATTATATCTAATCACTTAGTATACAATAATAAAGTTATTTGAATTAGCTAATTGTTCATCACTTTGAGTTTATAATTTTTCCCTTCAAACTTATTAGTATTGTAATTTTAATTTTATCTATACCGTTTTAAAAAGTATATATTAATTAGTATGAAGCGCACGCGCAACGCACGTGTCTAAAACTAGTATTTTTTGTGTGTGTGGGCAGTGGCGGATCCAGGATTTTCATTCGGGGGTTCGAAAAATAAGAATAAGCTAAATATAATTTATTCAGGGTGTTCAAAGTTAATATATGCACATAAACACAGAAAATTTATCCTATATATACACTGTAATTTTTTGCCGACCCCTCTTTAGATCCGCCCCTGTGTGTGGGGCAACATCTTATCTATGATTTATCCAACAGTAATCTTCCTCATCTGAACTCTGAGGTGCCACATAAATATTCTTTCTTCACTTTGTTTTCCAAGTATTTCTGTCTTTACAAATTACAATGCTTGGTGGGATATATTGCTTTTTAGTTTATTCTTCTTTTTCCTTTTTCACATTTACGGTTTCAATATCCCGTTTTCTATTTCTTTATTAGTATATTCTTTTATACCCAAGGAAGCAGGGTGTTCGCAACTTGGCATTATCATCAGGGGTGAAGCTACTATTCTAATTACGGATTTAATAACTCAATCATTTTGACGGTGCAAAACTTTGTATTTGTGTTAATAATCCACCTAATATATATAAATAATGCATAGAAAGTTAGAAACCCAATAACTTTTTTCTTTTTATTTTTTAATATTTAAAACTTATAAATTCAAAATTCTAATTATGTGTTTGATTACCGTGTCTCAAAGTCTCCAACAAAAATAATGATATTTTCTTTCTTACAAGCAACAGCTCATTGAAATATTACTGAAAGTGCAGTGCTACTTTTAGACTTTGAGGCCGTATCGTATCTGATGCCATCTGCTTTGTATATGGTGATTGGCGATGATGTTAGCTACTGTGACGTAGGTCCATCTTTACCGAGTTTGCACTTAATTTATAGCAGCAGTCCCTTCAGCTTCAAGTGCGTGCTCTCTAAGTTTTAATACTCCTATTTAACTGGAAATGATATTTAAGAAAAAGTGAAGATTTTTGAAACTTGTGATTCAAAATAAGTCTAAAATATTTATGTGGCTGTAAATCATTTCATGAAGTGAATTTGTTTCTAAATTAGAAAAAAGATTATTCATTTTGGCACGAATTAAAAAGGAAATATATTCACATAAATTAAAATAGAGAGAGTATTATACATACAGAGCTGGAAACTTTTCAAAAATATTAGGTTGATTGCACCCAATATTTTAAAAAAAAAAAGTATTGGTGAATGAATTGTACATGATATTTCGTGCGTGCTTATTTATAGTTCCGAAGCTTACCAAATTGCACTTTATTAATAGTTGTTGTGCTAATTTTTCTTTAAGAGTTTAAGTAATATACACCGTAAATATTTTTTATACTATCAAATCATCATAATATATATAACATAGCTGATTTTCAAAATTTGAAATTTTATATTTTGAGAAGGCTTACTGATAGATATCTTTTGCATAAATAAGAAATTATTTATAGTGATGGTGTATAAAACTTTAAATACGTCTGTTAAATAAGAAAACAACAGAGAGTCATCAACGCGAACATATCCCCTAATGACTAGCTAGACACCTTGTGTGGAATCTTCTAGAAGTTTGTTTGCTAATGGCCGATGAGGAATATCTGCTTGAAATTTGGCCTCTATGAAATTAAAAAATTCACACCAACGAGTAAGACATGATTAAGTTTTAATATATATAATCTAAATTAAATTCCTTAATCTCCCCTTATTTATTTGCTCTTTCCAACCCTCTTTGCTACATCTCAGATCACACATTAGCTACTATTTCCCAAAGTATAGTTCCCTGTAACTTTGAAGAGTACTCGAAATGGGAAAGAACCAAATCACCACCAAAAACACAGAGTCCCAAGGTGTATGTGAAAAGATTTTCAGAGCAGTGAATATAAGTCCAGCTTTTCGACGAATTTCTAGTGTTCATCCACAGTCACAAAATCCCATTTCTGCTACTAATTCAGCTACCAAGCCAATAGTAGCAAGCACTGATCATCACAGAAATGACCCTGCCAAAGCCACCAAATTCAAGCTAGTTGCTGAAAGTGGATCCACCACCAAATATCAGAACTTGTCTACTGCTGCCTCTAACATGGTACTGTTGAATTGTCTGACCATGTTAATTACTTATTACATCTCAATACACTCTCTCAAGTGTGAGTCTAATTCTTTTTCATTGGAAGTATTTTTTTGCTAACGGGTTGTCGTGAGACTTGAACCCAAAATCTCTTGATTTAATAACATGTCTAAATCTTTTGGCTCATTAACTGTATTCAGTGCCGGCTCAAGGGCCAAGCAAGTCAAGCAGTGGCTTGAGACCCCCAATTTTTTAGGGCCCCATTTTTTAAGTTAATATCCTCTACATTTTATTTTATGTGACGTAATTTAACTTGATGTGAAATTTAAGAAAGATTTTTTAAAAAAAATTATGATATAAAATAAGTCGTAAATATTTGTGTGGTTATAAATCATGATCTCAGTAAAGATAAAATAAAGAGTTTAAAGTTAAATTGAAACAATCGTACTTTATTTTGATATCAAGTTATCAACATACTACTATCTTTTTCTTTAAATTTTAAAAAATTAATTTTTTTTACCTCATAATAGTATAGCAATTTTTTTTTTTTGAATAAGGCATTTTATTAAAGTTTAGCTTTAGGCCCCTAATATTCTTAAGCCGCCCCTGGTATTGACTTTTAATACTTTTCGTGTAGCTTTCAAATATGTATATTTTATTTTAAATGTTTTGAAGAATCTACATGCGAACATAGGCAAAATTGAGTATTTTGATCCTCATACTCCGAACCCTTTGATATAAACTGGGACACAAGGGGTACTTGTTATGTGATCAACACGCTTTCTCATGTGTGAGTCTAATTCTTTTTCATTAGTCAAATACGTGAAACTTTTTGTTTTGCTAACGAATGATAGTGAGACTTGAACACAATTTCCCTTACCCGATTTAATAACATGTGGAATTGTGTGATCATATAATCTAGAAAAATTAAGTTGTTACTCTTTGCACACTTTTAATTACCGTAGTTAATTTATTATGTCTCGACAGGTACGTGTAGAATATAATCACAGTGCAGGAGAAAGTGCCACACCCAAGTTTAAAGCTGAATCTCTGAAACCTGTGAACAAGCTCCATCAGCAGAATCAAGATCCTTATAAAGGCACAAAAGTTGAACCTCATGTGAACAAGTCCCCTGTAAAGAACATGTTGACTACAGTTCATTATCAGATAAATGAAGGACCTAAAGATGATAGTAATGAAGGACCTAAAGATGATAGTAATGAAATATTTTCTAATTATATCAATCGCGTGAAAAACAAGATGAGAAATACGTCTAGTTTTGATGATGATCATAAAGACTCTCACTATGTTGGCCGCTCCAAGTTCAAGACCTGAACTACAACTATTGCTGGTGGGAACAAAGGAGCTGCTTGAAGAATCTTTGCAGAGTTATGTGTATGATTGTTTATCCTTTAAATAAGAGAAATTTGTTGGGTGCTATATATATGATTTTATATATAGGTTCGTATATGTATTAGAAAGACTGAATCTTCGATAAAGGAAAGAAGCTTTTAAGGTTTTGTGTATAATAATGACTTTCTGCTAATTTATGAGACATATATACTTTATCATCTTAAAGGACTTTTGATGGCTGTACGAACTGTCTGTATTATTCTTCATAATAGTATGCTAAATATCATACCATCATAGAGATTATACAAGTATGTATGATTGAGGCAGAGTTGTGAGGTTTAAGGAGAGAGCCAAAAAATAATTTTTTTCAATTGGAAATGCTTCGTACACCGAACTATATGTAATATGGCCTTCATTTTGATAATAGGCATAAGCCTATTAGCAATGAACTTGGGCACCAAGTTTTAATATGTGTCGTGGATGCATTTGTTCATGACATTACCCATGACATCAAACTTGGAGACCAAGTACTTCTTGCTATATATGAAAGAGCTTCTCATAGTTGAAGACACACCAAAAACAATTTGAAGATCTTCTCTCTCTTTGTCTTCTTCTCTTCTTTTAGAGTATTATTTTGTAAGAGAGTTGTGTTGGGAAACAATTGTGTGAACCCATTCTTGGAGTGATTTTGTGAGGTTATCCTTTTGGGATTTTTGGGATATTAGAGTATTTAATTATTCTAATTTTGTACTCTCTTTGGTTGTTTTGTACTCTTTTTTATATCCGTTGGTGTTGGTAAATTTGCTCCTCTTTTGGTTGTGGATGTAGGCCAAGTTGACTGAACCACGTTAAATCTTTATCTCCTGTTATCTTTGTTATTGTCCTTAATTGATTGCTTTGTCTAATTCCGCACTATCCCGGACTCCCGATCCTAACACTATCCATAATCAACTTAAACAATAGTATTTGCATCCGAGTTTGTGTTTCATTTGCATTTATTGACTAGGAGAGTGAAAACTGAGTGGAAATTGATCCTCCTCTATAACATGAGTAGATTTGAGGAGAAAATGTAAACACGCGCTTCGAATTTGAATTTCTGAATGCAAATGACGCCATTGATGGAGGAAGCTGGAGATCCTGTTTGGGGGTTATGAAGGGTTTAGGTTTTGTTTGTCTAGTGTGTGTTTCTCTGGCTGTTCAACAAGGTTTTACTTGTGCAGCGCAAAAACGACAATGTTAGAGTGCTTACACCTCGTTGATTGAGCTGGCTTTGCTAAGTGGCTAATCATAGGGCAATTTGTAGGATTGGCCTTCGCTGGAGCTGATCTTTAATTTTTGTCCTTCAAATTGGTGGTCTTTAACTTTTGCCCTTCGCTAAAAATTCTTTGATTTCGGGTTTGAACCCCCGCTCAGTCAAAAATTTTAAAAAGTTCGCAAGGTCGAGTTTCGAAAAATTATTTTTGATAAGAAGCAGTCTGAGTTTGGTTAATTAATTTGAAAAGTACTTTTATATATCATTTAATGTTTGGTCAAGCTTTCTAAAAGTGTTTCTAAGTTTATTTTCTCGAAAGTGATTGAAATAGAGGGAGTATAGTAAGAGCTTGTTTGGATTGGTTTATTTTAGGTGTATTTTTGACTTTAAGCACTTTCGTAGTGTTGGATGAGATAAAAAAATGTCTTTAAGCACTTGTTTTTAAGTCAAAATAACAAAAATAAATCAAAAGTCATAAGTTAGAATTCTTAAATTTTGACTTATAAGTCAAAAGTCGTAAGCTCATCCCTGATTTTTTTTCTCTCCAAGTCTCCAACACAAATAATGAGATTCTTTTTACAATTAAGCAAGAAACCCCATTGAAAATTTTACTGAAAGATCAATGCTACTTTTGGACTTTGAGGCCGTATGGTATCTGATGCATTTGCTTTTTACCAAATTTTCACTTTATTTAAACCAGCAGCCCCTTCAACTTCAAGTACAAGCTCTAAGTTTTAACCTATTATATATATAGAGCTGGAAACTTTTCAAAAATATTAGGTTGATTGCACCCAATATTAAAAAAAACAAAAAAAAAGAGTTATTGGTGAATGAATTGTACATGATATTTCGTGCTTACTTATTTATAGCTTCGAAGTTTTACCAAATTGCACTTTCTTAATAGTTGTTGTGCTCATTTTTCTTTAATAGTTTTAAGTAATATATATTGACACTGTAAATATTCTTTATACTATCAAGTCATCATAATATATACTCCCTCTGTTTCAATTTATGTGAACCCATTTGACTGGGCACGATATTTAAGAAAGAGTGAAGACTTTTGAAACTTGTGGTTTAAAATAAGTCTTGAATATTTGTGTGGCTGTAAATCATTTAATAAAGTGAATTTGTTTCCAAATTAGGAAGGAGGTCATTCATTTTAGCACGGACTACAAAGAAAATAGGTTCACATAAATTGAAACAGAGGGAGTATAACATATTTGATTTTCAGAATTTGAAATTTCATATTTTGAGGAGGCTTACCGATAAATGTCTTTTGAATAACCTGCTAGTATAAGAAACTAGTGAATGCGCGGAGGTAATAAGATTTATTAAATTTTAAAATTAACCTTTTTGTAGTTTAAAAGTATAGAAGATCAAATTTTCATATAAAAGCATACAAATTATAAATTGGATAAATCACTAATATAAGTATTTTTCGAGATCGGCTTCAACATCCTCCATATCACTTAGTCTTTTTTTTTCCTACACCAGGTGTCAGATATCAGTATTGAGGCCTAAAATAATTATCAAACGTAAATCTATTAAATACACAACGACCACTGAACTAAAAGGGTGAGAAAATTATGGGTTTAGATTAAAAAACATCTTGTAAATTAACAAAGTCACTGGTAAGAAAGTTCTAATCATTTATATTGACTTTTCCAACACATATAGGCACTAACATATTTGTATTTGTTTATGTTATATATATTCTAATTGATTCGAGTGAGCCCAATAGTTTTTACCTTTGAATTTACCACACTTTATTTTAGATTCCTATTGGTAATGTTTTTTCATATGAGAGAAGCAACTGATCAGTAAAGAAAACTCAAACAATATAACATGAAGGATATTGGAACGAAGAGTAGAAAATACCTATAAAATTTAATGGAAGAAAAAAAATTGTTTCTTCATCAATAATAAACGTCTTACTTCCAAACCCGAATTCAATGCTCACTCCCGGACCATGTTGGCATGTTCTATCCTCTTTTCTTTTTGGAAAGACTCCTTCATGCTGCTAACAATGTTTACGGTGGGAATATAAAGACCAAGAATATAGTATTCATGTTTTTGTCTTTTCAAATTCACCAACGCATATTGGCCAAATTATATTTATGAATTGATTTCTTAATAACAATTGCAATAAGTACACATGTAAATACATAAAAGGTATCTTTTGTGATGACCTTAAGTACGGAAGGAGTAAAGTTATTAGTAGGAGTACAAAAAAATCAAACAAAATATTATAATTTAATATTTTTTATGTTTTATCATTAAATAGTCAAAGAACAAATTTCCTTAAAATCTTATATAATTTTTGGTTTACCACGTGGTCTTGGTCCTTTTAGTTGTTCTGCATATTCTCGAGTTTTGAAGGTTGCAGTTAATTCTAATTTTAAAAAAATGATTGTAGAAAAATTTCTCGATCATAAAAGAAAAAGACAACAGAAGCATCGATGTGTATCATCAGTATATATCACAAGACCTCATTGCATGCGTAGCCATATGCCTAATCAGATTTAAAAAATCAAGAATTTAGAGAGTGACAATAATTACTTTGGAAGAAATACATTCAAAGTTTAAGATAGATACCACAGAGTGTAGCAGGCTCCTTGATGTCAGTGGCGGAGCCACACTATGTCGAGGGTTCTCATCCGAACCCTCTCGGCGGAAAAAAACATTATTTTTATTGGGTTAAAATTATTTTTTATGTATACATAGTAGATGTTGAACCCCCTTAGACTTCTTCGTATGTTTACTTTTATATTTTTTGAACCCCCTTGGCGGGAATCCTGATTCCGCCACTGCTTGATGCATATGACATATAGCATAAATTATCAAAATTCAACAAATACTAGATAGGTAGTAATTATTGAACTCGAAAGAGTAAATTTTTCAATGGCATACCTGGAAAGAAATTGATCTATTTGAATATGGTGGGAAGATGACACATACAAATAAATTCAACCAAAATATTATATATCGACTGACACATAAATCTCACGAGATAAATTATGATTATGAAAAGTACAAAAAACTAAAAATGTAGTGAACCTTGTGCTGGAGAATATGTCAGTGCAATGTTGTAGCCTTTTTCTCTGGGTATGATTGTTGAAGCTAAAATAAATTGTTCATGTAGCTCTGCAACATAGGGCTTGGGTTACAATTACATTCTTGACTTTTAATTTCCTATCAAATACATTAATACACATTAATATAAATTAATTATAGGAAAGTGGAGAGAAGAAGAATGAACGTTCAGGCATTAATACTGATTATTGGGCATTCTAATTTAAGCTAAATTAATAAGATGGAAGTTACCTTTTTCTAAGCCTAATTTTATATATAAATTAATTTAAAATGAGAAAAAATTCAGAAAAAGGAGAAAAAAGATAAATGACTTTCTAGGTCATAGAGAGGTGCCACATCACCTTATCTATGCCTAACTTTATATTATATATAGATTATTTATATTAATGGTGTACAAAACTTTAAATTCATCTATTAAATAATAAAACACCAGAAAGTCATCAACGCGAATATTTCCCCTAATGACTATCTAGATACCTTGTGTGGAATCTTGGAGAAGTTTGTTTGCTAATGGCCCATAAGGAATATCTGCTTGAAATTTGGCCTCTATGAATTAAACAATTCACACCAACGAGTAACACATGATTAAGTTTTAATATATATAATCTAAATTAAATTCCTTAATCTCCCCTTATTTATTTGCTCTATCCAACCCTCTTTGCTCCATCTCAGATCACGCCTTAGCTACTATTTCCCAAAGTATAGTTCCCTGTAACTTTGAAGAGTACTCGAAATGGGAAAGAACCAAATCACCACCATAAACACAGAGTCCCAAGGTGTATGTGAAAAGATTTTCAGAGCAGTGAATATAAGTCCAGCTTTTCGATCATTACGACGAATTTCTACTGTTCATCCACAGACACAAAATCCCATTTCTGCTACTAATTCAGCTACCAAGCCAATAGTAGCAAGCACTGATCATCACAGAAATGACCCTGTCAAAGCCACCAAATTCAAGCTAGTTGCTCAAAGTGGATCCACCATTCCCCTTGAGTTAAATGGCCAGAAATATCAGAACATGTCTAGTTGCCTCTAACAGATTGTTGAATATCATTTTAATTACTTATCTAGTCTCAATACACTGCCTGTGTGAGTCTAACATTGGAAGTATTTTTTTGAATTGTCTGAGACTTGAACCAAAATCTCTTACTTGATTTAATAACATGTCTAAATCTTTTGGCTCATTAATCTCACTCACGGGTTGAGGCGCCCCATTTTTTAAAGTTAATATCCTCAACGTTTTATTTTATGTGATGTAATTTAACTTGATATGAAATTTAAGAAAGATTTTTTTTTTTTTTTTTTAAAAATTGTGATATAAAACAAGTCATAAATATTTGTATAGTTCATCTCGTGATAAAATAAAGAGTTCAAGGATAAATTGAAACAATAGAATTTTATTTTGATATCAAGTTATCAACTTACTACTAACTTTTTCTTTAAATTTTTAAAAATTAAATTTTTTTACCTCATAATAGTATAACAATATTTTTTTTATCAGTATCAAAATTCAAGTATGTCAATCATAAGCATGAATCAAGTTACTCAATTTTTTTGTTTTTGTTTTTTGAATAAGGCATTTTATTAAAGTTTAGATTTAGGCCCCTAATATTCTTAAGCCGCCCCTAACTGTATTGACTTGTAATACTTTTCGTGTAGAATTTAAATAAGTATATTTTATTTTAAATGTTTTGAAGAATCTACAAGCGAATATAGGCAAAATCGAGTATTTTGACCCTCATACTCTGAATCCTTTGATATAAATTGGGACACAAGGGGTACTTGTTATGTGATCAACACGCTTTCTCATGTGTGAGCCTAATTCTTTTTCATTAGTCAAATACGTGATTTTTTTTGTTTTTCTAACGAATAATAGTGAGACTTGAACCCAAATTCTCTTACCTGATCTAATAACATGTGGAATTGTGTGATCATATAATCTAGAAAATTAAGTTGTTTCTCTTTGCTCACTTTTAATTACCGTAGTTAATTATATTATTTCTCGACAGGTACGTGTAGAATATAATCACAGTGCAGGAGAAAGTGCCACACCCAAGTTTAAAGCTGAATCTCTGAAACCTGTGAACAAGCTCCATCAGCAGAATCAAGATCCTTATAAAGGCACGAAAGTTGAACCTCATGTGAACGAGTCCCCAGTAAAGAACATGTTCACTACGGTTCATTATCAGATAAATGAAGGACCTAATAAAGATGATAGTAATGACAGATTTTCTAATTATATCGATCACGTGAAAAACAAGATGAGAATTACGTCTAGTTTTGATGATGATCATAAAGACTCTCACTATGCTGGCCGCTCCAAGTTCAAGACCTGAACTACAACTATTGCTGGTTGGAACAAAGGAGCTGCTTGAAGAATCTTTGCAGAGCTATGTGTATGATTGTTTATCCTTTAAATAAGATGTTTATCCTTTAAATAAGAGAAATTTGTTGGGTGCTATATATATGATTTTATATATAGGTTCGTATCTGTATTAGAAAGATTGAATCTTGGATAATGGAAAGAAGCTTTTAAGGTTTTGTGTATAATCATGACTTTCTGCTAATTTATGAGACATATATACTTTATCATCTTAAAGGACTTTTGATGGGAGTGCGAACTGTGTGTATTATTCTTCATAATAATATGCTAAATATCATACCATCATAGAGACTATACAAGTATATATGATTGAGGCAGAGTTGTGAGGTTTAAGGAGAGTGCCAAAAATTAGTTCTTTTCAATAGGAAATCCATAATCAACTTAAACAAGTCTAATCGACTTATATATTGAATTGCTCAGATTGACATTTTTACCAGCATGCGAGTTGGTGTTTCCGATTGTAACAAGTGTAAAACACGAGATGATAAGTTGCAACATGTAAATGAGAAATGATATTTTCATGCTAGTTCGACAAGCGTACAGTCAATTCCATTTATAAAATTGATTGTCAGATTCTCCATCATTCAATTTATCCTTTCATTTATGAGATCTTCCTGCTATTTTCTTTTCAAGCGTGTGTCTTGTTTGATTGCTTGATAGTGATGCCCAAAATCTTGCTCCTTTTCACTCATAGAACATATAGATTTGAATAATTCTTCCGCTATATTATGTTTTCTTTTTGACCAATCCCATCCATTGTTGATACCTGCCTGTTGAAAACTATTGAGTTCGTTAGTTTAGAAGACTTTTATTGTTGAGACCTACCTGTTGAAAACCATTGAGTTATCAGTCAATGTAGTGAGTTGACAAACATATTGAGGTCTCGGGTAATAATGACGTCTCGGGTTCATTCTTCTTATGGGTTCAACTTGGGTGGACAGAATTACATTTAGTCTCGTTTTAAACTTCAGTCTACCTATATATGACTGCGACTATTTAGTGTTGTGGTTTTGTTTGATTTTTTTTTTTTTTTTTTTTTGCTGTTATTAAAAAAAAAGTGATTTAGACATATTGTTGTCTTCCATTTCCTTAGTTTCAGCATGCTCCAGGAAGAAGGGATTTAGTTGGCATCATAGACTCTCAAAGGCTCCAAAACCAATCACTCTGAGATTCTTATACAAAGCAAGAGAACACATTGTAGGCAAAGTATACACTTTTTAGACTTTGAGGCCACCCCTTTCTCACATCTTTTTGCTAAATAGTAAATTAGTAATATAGGGGAAAATTACCAACTGGAATATGATTCCCTAATAGTGACCATCCAATCGACACCTTGTGGAACCTTGGATTTAAAGTGACTAAATTAGTCTCCATATATGATATATAATGATCTCCTCTTATTTATCCAACCTTCTCCCATTTCACAACCAAAGTTGGTTATTTCTCAAAGTAGTGTATTAATTTCCCTGGAACTCTGGATACTTGAAATGGGAAAGGACCAAACTATCATCAAAGATACTGAGTCTCAAGGGGTATGTGCAAAGATTTTCAAAGCACTGAATTTAAGTCAAGTTTTTCGATGTTGTTCCCGAAATCCCAAGTCTGCTACTAATTCAGCTACTAAGCCAAGAATAGCAACCACAGATCATCAGAGAAATGACCCTGCTAAAGCTACCAAATTCAAGCTAGCTGCCGAAAATGGATCCACCAATTTTCCCCTTCATGAGTTGAAGGGCCAAAAAACAATCCCATTACATGAAAATGACCAAAACTTGTCATTTGCCTCAAACGGGATACTAGTCGAATATAATCACAGCTCAGTGGACACTGAAATACCCAAGTCAGTGAACAAATCCCCAGTAGAGATGTTTGCAGCAAGCGATCATCTGCAAACTCAAGATTATGATGAAAGTACTAGTAAAGACAGGTTTTCTAAATATATCGATCACGTGAAGAGCAAGATGAATATGTCTAGCTTTGATGAAGATGATAGTAGTGGTGTTGGAAGAGCAGCAACAAGAAGAGAAACAAGCTTTGATGAAGATGATAGTAGTGGTGTTGGAAGAGCAGCAACAAGAAGAGACAGTTTCGACGACAAAATCCCTCAGTATATCGACCAATCCAAATTCAAGATTAGAACTATAACTATTGCTTGTGGGCATTAAGGATCAGCTTGAAGAATCTTAGAAAACTCATATTTTTAACTACTTCCATGTTCATCTATCTATTAGGAAAGATTGATTCTTGAAAGAAAAGGAAATGGGCTTTTAAGGTATTTGATTAAGTAAAATAATCACTTTTATAACTTTGGTTGTAATGATTTACAATTGGCAGTACCTCATCTTAAATGTCTTGGTTTAAATAACAATTGCCTGCTTTATTCTTAACAATGTCCAAATTATCATACCATCACAGAGACTATCAGAGTAATCAGGTTGTCTATAAGTATGTTGTTTTTCCAATTTATTAAATACCCCCCAACTTTTAATTGGAGAGCTTTGGTACAACGGTAGAAATTGTTGAGTGACCAGGATGACCTCAAGTTTTGGAGACAATCTCTTAGATAATAGTAAAGTAAGACCATGTACATTGAAATTGATGCAAGAGAAAGAGGAAAAAAAAAAAAAAAAGGCGGAGTAAAATAGCTGATGATTTTTATATTTATTTCAACTTGCATGTTTCTAACCAGATTAAAGTGACACATGGCAACTATAAAATAGTTGTAAATGCAACAACTAGGTTTTAAAAATTCCAACCCGTAATTTGCACTCCATCATTTATATAGATCCTTTCTTTTCTATGTCTTCTCGAATCGTCAGATTATGAATTTCCGAAGTAGACAATTTTGAATGAAAGAATGAACAAAATAAATAGTTTGGCAGAATTTTATGATAGAGAAATAAATGTGGAGCCTCCTTGTTTGGGATACCGAATTTATGTTGATTTTCTACCTCCCGAAGTATTTCATCGATTACTACGCACTTCCTCTCTGGGTGCCTAAGTTACCCCCCCCCCCCCCCCCAACAAAAAAAAAAAGCCTTTCCTCCCCTCTCGCCACACTTGTCGACTCTAAGAGCTCTACCTTAAAATGCGTTAGATTGTTAACAAGAAGGAACGGTTCTGTTTGTTTCTTACCTTTAGTCCAAATGTCTATAGAATGGATTAGATTGATTCTAGAATTTTACTATGTTTTTTGTACAGAAAAGGTCAAATTTGCCCTTGTACTTTCACAAATAAGCTATATTTGCCTTTAGTTATACCTTTTCCACATATTTGCCCTTGCAATCCAGTTTAAGGTCATATTTGCCCTTGTACTCTAAAAAATAGCCATATTTACCCCTACACTGATAAATCTCCATGTCCCACCCTAATTTTCCTATGTGGCATTATTTTTTTTTCCAAATTAAATTTGGCCACCATTTTTTTTAATCGGCCCACCCGATTAAACTCGACCCAACAATCTAATTAAACCCAACTCCCGCTTCGTACACTTCGAATGGCTTTGATGCTTGGTTTCTTCTGCACTATGGAGCTCACTGCAATGATACTCGAGCTTTGCAGTTCGTTTGTCCATGTGATTCCACAAAGTACCTAACATATGCCTAGTTCAAAATTTAGAGCAATCAATTAGGTATAGGTTCACAAATTTACCTCAACACTAGGCCTCTTGAATTCAAATTGAATACAAACAACTAAATTTACAGGAACAAGGCAGTGATTAAATCACTTGGAAACATTACAATTTTAACTGTGAAGAATAATTGATCACTGCGATCCAACAACATCAGCACTATGTTAAACTTATTCCAATGAACAGAAACAGATAAGATTATGAACAAATTGTTGGGAATAAATAGACCCGCAAAAATAATATTCACAGTATTAGTGATAAACGCGGAACACTAACTTATGGTTAAATTAGCAAGAATAAAATGCAGCAATAATGACACCAAGATTTTACGTGGAAACCCTTCTGAATAAGGGAAAAAACCACGGCCAAGAGGAGCAGCTGATATCACTATAGTAAGGAATTTTACACTGTGTATTAACGAGTATAAATACTCCTAAGACCACTACACCCACAAAAGAAAAACACTCTTTTGATTTTTCCCACCTTACTAGAATATCACTCACACTCTATTTTTCTTCACAGACTATTTTCTTACGGTATGGAATACCTCACTTTGCTCTCACTCAGATGTATTGTCTGAGATTTTCTTGGTGTATTTTCCAAATGAAGCTTAGAACTCTATTTATAAGCTTCAGAAAACGCGTGAACAGTACACCGCGTGAACAGTAAACCGCGTGAACAGTACACCGCTCACGTGAACAGTGGCAAACAGTAAACCGCGTTTTATACGCGTGAACAGTACCACGCGTATTTACTATTCAACTCGGTGGGCCCCACATGTCCGAGGGACCTACTCAACAATTCTCCCCTCCCGACGACATGGGGAAGAATGTTCTTGTGAATCACCGAGAGCTCATACCGGCTAGCTTGGAACAAACTTCAAGCTTTTGCCTCGAGACCGCCTTTGTTATCATATCACCGCATTTCCATCTCGTGTGGATTTTCTTCAATCGGAATCTTTTTGTCTCCGTAGCATCACGAATCCAGTGATATCTGACATCAATGTGTTTTGTTCTCGCATGGTACATCGAGTTCTTGCTCAAGTCTATTGCACTCTGACTGTCGCAATAGACAATATACTCCATTTGCTGCAATCCAAGTTCTTGAAGGAATCTCTTGAGCCATATCATTTCTTTGCCAGCTTCAGTAGCCGCAATATACTCCGCTTCCGTTGTAGACAGTGCGACACACTTCTGCAACTTTGACTGCCATGATATAGCTCCCCCTGAAAAAGTAAACAAATATCCAGTAGTGGATTTTCTGGTTATCAAGGTCACCCGCCATATCGAATCGTATAGCCCTTCAAAATTGGATTTGATCCTCCAAAACACAAGCATTCATCCGAGCTTCCTCTTAGATACCGAGTATCCACTTCACAAACTTCCCAATGCTTTTTCCCCGGATTTTCGAGAAATCGCTAACAACACCGATCGTACAGCAATATCTGGTCGAGTGCATACCATTGCATACATCAAACTTCCGACGGCAGAGGAATAAGGAATCTTGGCCATTCTCTCTTTTTCCTCCGTTGTTGTAGGACACATCTCTTTGCTCAGTTTCAGATGACCAGGGAGAGGTGTGCTAACCCACTTAGCATTCTTCATATTGAAGCGCTCTAGTACACGTTCTATGTACCTTTCTTGTGACAAATAAAGCTTTCTTTCATCTCTTGAACGAGTAATTCTCATGCCCAAAATCTGCTTAGCATGACCCAAGTCTTTCATTGCAAAAGACTTACTCAACTGTTTCTTCAACTCGTCAATCCTGGAAGCATTCTTGCCTACAATCAACATATCATCCACATATAGCAGAAGGATGATAAAGTCATCATGAGAAAATCTTTGTACAAACACACAGTGATCTGAAGAACTCTTTTGTAGCCTTGCTCCCCCATACATGTGAGACTCAAACTTCTTGTACCACCGTCCGGGAGCTTGCTTCAATCCATATAGACTCTTCTTAAGTTTGCATACAAAATTTTCTTTACCTTTTTCCTCGAAGCCCTCAAAGTTGTTCCATATAAATCTCCTCTTCTAAATCACCATGAAGAAAAGCGCTTCACATCCATCCGCTCAATCTCCAAATCAAGACTAGCAATCAAACCAAGAAGCTCGTCCGAATGGAGGACATTTTCACGACAGAGAAAATATTTCGTCAAAGTCAATACCTTTCCTTTGACCAAATCCCTTAACAACCAATCTAGCTTTGTATCCGGGCTTCAAGTCGTGTTCTTCGCTTTTACTTTGAACACCCACTTGTTCTTCAAAGCTCTCATGCCCTTAGGCAATTTCACCAACTCATAAGTATGGTTCTCATGCAGAGATTTCATCTCATCTTGCATGGCTTCGATCCATCGATCCTTGTGCTCATCTTCCATGGCCTCCTCATAACATTCGTGTTCTCCCCCATCAAAGGAGTAATACGTACTCATTAGGTGAATAACGGGAAGAAGGAACATCTTGTCTAGTAGACCTTCTAAGTGGAATATCCGAGTCATCCACGACTTCATGAGTAGAAGCATCTACCTCATCAATAGCAAAGATCGTTATCATCATCAACATGCCGATCCGGAACATCATTCTAGGCATCACCATCGTCATCGAGCCCACCAACTTCATCAACATTTGTTTGAGGAACTTGATCAAGATTAACTAAGCCTTGTAACTTGAAGATTTTATCTTCTCCGCTTTGTTAATATCTTCAATGGTTTGATCCTCCATGAAGATAACATCACGACTTCTTATGAGCTTATTATCAATTGGATCATATAGCTCGTAACCAAACTCATCAAGGCCATAACCAATGAAGATGCACCGCCTTGTCTTGCGCTTAATTTTGACCTCTCATCTTTAGGCACATGTACAAAAACTTTGCAACCAAACACTTTCAAGTGGTCATAGGAAACATCCTTGTCATACCAAACTCTGTTTGGAACATCACTTTGCAAAGCAACCGCAGGGGATAGATTAATAACATGTGCGGCGGTCAACAATGCCTCACCCCAAAAGTAATTCGGCAACTTTGCTTCAGAAAGCAAACATCTAACTCTTTCTATCAAGGTCCCGTTCATCCTCTCTCGCTAAACCATTAAGCCGAGGAGTCTTAGGAGGAGTCTTCTCGGTGTCCGATACCCCGTTGCTTGCGTATTCGTCAAACGGTCCACAATATTCACCACCGTTATCTCGTACGAATACACTTGACCTTCTTTCCGCTTTCTCTTTCAACCGAGGCCCGAAACCGCTTAAAGACACCCAACACTTGGTCTTTAGTCTTTAAGACGTAGACCCAAAGTTTCCTTGAGCAATCATCAATAAAGGTAGCGAAGTAAAGTGCACCACCCAAAGTCCTTGTCTTCATTGGACCACATAAATCAATGCACCAACTCAAGCAACTCTCGTCTTTCTTGAAGGAGGATGAGACTTGAAAGAAACTCTATTTTGTTTTCCGACCAAGCGGGCTCACACTTTTCTAATTTAGCACTTTCGAAATTTGACAATAATTTCTTTTTGGCCGAACATTTAGTCCTTTCTCGCTAATGTGGCTAAGCCTCTTATGCCATAACGTTGAAGAGCTATTGCTCTCAACCGCATTCACCATATCAACACGGTAGAGGCCGTAGTCCAAAGATAGACCACGACGTTTTTCGCCACGAGCCACAATCATGGAACCTTTAGTAAGCTTCCACTTTCCAAACCATTGTACCGACATATCCCTTATCATCCAAAACACCAACAGAGATCAAGTGCGGACGAACATCGGGTGCATGCTTTACATTGTTTAAAACTAGTTTAGTTCCAATACTAGTTTTCAAACAAATCGTTCCAACACCACCACCCTAGATACGGTCTCATTACCCATGCTCAAAGTTCCAAAGTCACCGGAGTATAGGATGAGAAAAATTCCTTCCGTGATGTCACATGAGATGCGGCACCACTGTCCACAACCCAGCTTGACTCATCACAAGCAATATTTATCAGATCCACATCAAGGATAGTAACAAGATCTTCTGTAGTGACAAAGGCAACACGATTGCCATCTTCTTTCTTTTCCTCCTTATCTCTATTCTCCTTTTTCAAAATTCGGCAGAACTTCTTTGTGTGCCCTTTTTTCCCGCAATGATAGCACTCAATATCTTTAAGTCTGCTTCTGGATTTGCTTCTATGATGTTCTCTATTTTGAGAACCACGATTCTTGCCTCTCCCCCTAGTGTCAGTCACCAAGACATCTGATGAGGAGGAACCTTGAGATTTTCTTCTCATCTCTTCATTTAAAAGACTCTCTTGGCAAGATCCATAGAGATCACACCATCCGTGAGCGAATTTGATAATGAAGTTCTAATAATTTCCCAAGAATCTGGGTAGGGAACCAAGTAGAAACAAGCCTTGAATTTCTTCATCAAAGTTAATGCCCATAGCGATAATAATCTGGTTCGATCCCCCGAAAAATATTCGGATGATCATCATTTGCGGAACCATCGTGGTATTTTAAACCCAACATTTGCTTTATCAAAAACATCTTGTTGTTACCGAGCTTTTCCGAGCATACAAACTTTCAAGATGCTCCCATAGGGTCCGATACGTGTCTCCCGTAAATATGGTTCAACACATTATCGTCAACCCACTCGTCTAATAAAGCCGCAAACCCGCCGATGCAACAAATTCCACTCTTCATCTGATTTATTATCAGGATTTTTATTTGCAAAGACAGGTTCATGAAAATTCTTGACATAGAGCAAATCTTCCATTTTGCCCTTCCAAATGGCATAATTTATGCCATTTAAAGTGACCATTCTACTAGTGTTGGCTTCCATCGTTTATCACAAATACAAATACTATTTTATTCGAAGACCAAAGTAATTCTTTTCTGATGTGGAAGTTCGGGATCGTGCTGCAACCACGAGCATACTCGGTATTAACCTTGGCTCGATACCACTTGTCGGGAATAAAATAGACCCGCAAAAATAATATTCACTTTATTAGTGATAAACGCGGAACACTAACTTATGGTTAAATTAGCAAGAATAAAATGCAAAGAATAATGACACCAAGATTTTACGTGGAAACCCTTCGAATAAGGGAAAAAACCACGGCCAAGAGGAGCGGTGATATCACTATAGTAAGAAATTTTACACATCACAGTAGTAACGAGTATAAATACTCCTAAGACCACTACACCCACAAAAGAAAAACACTCTTTTGATTTTTCCCACCTTACTACAATATCACTTACACTCTATTTTTCTTCACAGACTATTTTCTTACAGTCTATGGAATACCTCACTTTGCTCTCACTCAGATGTATTGTCTGAGATTTTCTTGGTGTCTTTTCCAAATGAAGCTTGGAACTCTATTTATAAGCTTCAGAAAACGCGTGAACAGTACACCGCGTGAACAAGAACCGTGTGAACAGTACACCGCGTGAACAGTAAACCGCGTGAACAAAGGCAAACATTAACCGCGTTTTATACGCGTGAACAGTACCACGCGTATTTACTATTCAACTCTGGTGGGCCCCACATGTCTAAGGGACCTACTCAACACAAATCGAATCACACATGCAAATCACAAGAATGTAAACAAATGTGCAAAACAAATGTGCAATTTATATTAAGACTCTATATCCATTTGCAGTGAGCTCCATAATGCAGAAGAAACCAAGTATCAAAGTCATTCACAGCGTGCCAAGCGTGGAGTTTGGTTTAATTTGGTTGGTGGGTCGGGTTTAATTGGGTGGGGTTGGGGGGGGGGGGGTAAAATAATTAAAATGGTGGCCAGATTTAGTTTGGAAAAAAAATATGCTACGTAGGCGCACGTAGGAAAATTAAGGTAGCACATGGGTATTTAACAGTGTAGGGATAAATAGGGCTATTTTTGAGAGTTTAAGGGCAAATATGTTAAAAAAGTATAACAAAGAGCAAATATAGCTTATTTGTGAAAGTACAAGGTCAAATATGACCCTTGCCCCTTTTTTGTATGTGTAGATATAAAACTTAATTTATTGATCAATATTAAATATAATTCAATTAATATATTTTATGAAAATATGATATTTTTTTTTTTCGATTCTCCCTTTTAGAAATGGGGGATTTTTATTGTGTGGGTTGAGCATATATAATTAAGAAAATTCTGTGGGACAATTTCATCCAACGCTATTTTATATGTTCCACTTGTTTCTGTTTTAACGACATTAGCATTTATAAGACTAATGAATTTGCAGGTCTAAATGGGGCATGACAAAATTATCCCAGACAATCTTATTTCATTTTTTCCTCCACCATCGATAGTGAGGTTCTTGCATTGTACTTTAACTGCAGGTCATGTAATGCTACTTTAGACTTTGAAGCACATCCCATGGTATCTGATGCTATTTTTTTAACAGTACTCCTATATGTTGATTTATAGTTACAAGCACATCCCATGGTCCACAAATTCTAAGTCCATTTTTTGTCTCACAAAAAACGAGCCTCACACAATAAGTGTCAGTTGTGTGAAAGACATATTAAAGAAATTCACTTTACCAATTGCATTCACTTTGAAATAGCCTGTCAACTGCGCACGTGAAATTTCGGCCTCTATAGAATTGAGGGAAAGGGCAGAAATACCCCTTAACTATTTGAAATAGGTCAAATTTATCTTCCGTTACGTTTTTGACTCAAAGATGCCGTAGCCAGGGGCGAATTTAGATAGGAAAAATGGGTCACGTGAACACATCGTCACCCGGGTATATTATGTATATAATTCTTAAAATATATCTTATATTAACTGAAGGAACACATGGTCAAACAAGATTGAGTGGAGTACTGGTAAGTGTTGTGTTTAATCCCTCAGGTCGCGGGATCAAACCCAACTTAATGCACTTTTGCATCTTTTTATCTTAGCAGCAATGGTGAACCCATCCTCTTGAAATTCTGGATTCGCCTCTGGCCGTAGCTATTATGTTTTTTGTTAAAAATATGCCCTCCAAGCAGCCAAATAGCTCAAAAATGCCCTTCCTGCTAACAGTTGCTCCAAAACAAGAGAAAATGGGGCAATTTTACCTTGAACTATTCGAAATAGGCAGTTTTGCCCTCTATTTAAAGTTTGGGACAAGTGATCTTAATTGTAAATACTTGAGCAAAAAATTATATTAGAGATTATGAGATTGTTTTGACTATTTTAAATGACTATACAATGCCAATTTTATGGAATATAAAGTTTAATTACCATAATTAGTTTTTCAATTAAATTTTGTATTCTACTGTTTGCTTTCAAAACTATTAAATTGGTCATCGGCTGGAACTTGGGATGAGTTAAAGTTACAATAAGTAATATATGTACCAATACATAATAGAATTGATTTATTTTATCATATCATTCTTAGAGTTAGTAAAATAAATCTATTACTATTTATGTGGAAAAAGATTAAACAGTTACGTAACAAAAGGTACATGACTCATGTTCAGAAATAATAACTCATACCTAATGCATTAGGAACCAAAAGAAAAACAAACATTCATTAGTTCGAGGGCAAAATTGGCTTACTTTTCTTTTTTTTGGAACAACCGTTAGTAGGAAGGATATTTTTGAGATATTTGCCTGGTTGAGGTCATTCTTGAGCCAAAAATGTAATGACAAGGACATTTTTGAGCCAAAAAAGGATAGATCAAACCTATTTCAAAATAGTTCAGATCATTTTTTGCCCTTTTCCCTTGAATTAAATAATTCACACGAAACGAGAAACACATGCATGAGTTGTAAAGTTAAAGAATCTAAATTAATTTCCTTAATCTCCTCCGATTTATTTGTGTTAGGATCGAAATACAGGGCGACATGCGGAAATTTACAATTCCAAACTTTGAACACGATAAATCAGATGGCAAAAAAAAACTATAAAAAGACTTTAATAATTTGATATTTTGGTCAATTGACTTACATATTGCAAAAACTAATATAAATAAGCATAATATCTATTGGGAGAATAATCTCCCCCTAAACAAGACTCTTATAAAAGACTATATTGTGGATGCTATTGTGTTGTTTTGTGAGAGAGACAGATCTTCAATTTATAGAAGTCTGAAACTTTTCCTACAAGAAAGGATTATTCAACTATGGAAGAAATCTTTTCCACCATGGAAACTTTTTCCATCAAGAAAACCTTTTTGAAATAAAACACAATTATGGTAGAATCCAAGTAAGGTGGGATTTGTTAGGGCAAACCCTAACAAATCTCCCCTTGGCCTGAATCTTCTGGCAAAATAATCTTGATTCTCCAACTTCATAGAATATTCATCACCACTGCTTGCCATGATTAAAAATATTATGGGGTAAAACTGGTTTAAAAAATATTTTGTTTTTATTTTCAAAGATGCAGAAGCAGAGAATGTTAAAAACATGGTTGAAACTTCGTCTCCACGTGTAGTGCTTCAGACTTTCTTTTTTAATTATTGGATAAAAAATCTCCATTATCGTCAATAGGTTGCAACTTAATCTGAATATGCTTTGAACTTGTCTTGAACCTTGTTGGACCATTGGCTCTGATACCACTTGTTGGGATCGAAATAACAGGGCGTTATACGGAAGCTTACAATTGCAAACTTTGAACACGATAAATCAGATGGCAAAGAAAAACTATATAAAGTCTTTAATAATTTGATATGAGTTTGGTCAATTGACCTACATATTGGAAAAACTAATATAATTAAGCATAATATCTATTGAGGAATAATCTCCCCTAAACAAGATCTTTTAAGGACTACATTGTTGATGCTATTGTGTTGTTTTGTGAGACAGACGGATCTTCAATTTATAGAAGTCGGAAACTTTTTCTTCAAGAAAGGATTATTCAAATATGGAAGAGATCTTTTCAGACTTTTCTACCAAAAAAACTTTTTGCATCAAGAAAACCTTTTTGAAATGAAACACAATTATGGTAGAATCCAAATAAGACGAAAAATTCAGGGCAAACCCTAACAATCTACTCTTAACTGATCGGAATTACATACAACTGTGGCTGGTGGGAATTAAGGAGTTGCTTTAAGAATCTTAGCTTATATGTTTAATAACTACTTATGATTTAAGTAAGCAGAAAAGTTGTTGAGTGCTTTATGTATTGGTTGAACACGTTGGTATACGTTTAGCAATTATACGTTTTAGCAATCAAAATTTGAATCTTTGGAATCAGTCCTTATGCTGGTTGTGTTGCCTTGAAATAATTTAATCCATATTTAGATGGTTTTTATTTGGTTCTAGCAATAATAGAAACCTGAGTTCATTTTTTTTTTGGATAACATTTTGTTTTTCTTTGTTGAATACACTTCATATTAATTTTACCAACAAGATCTTAACCTAATGATTTAGGAGGAGATACTAGATCCAAAATGCACTATCATTCAAGTATTACTAGTTTTTTTCTTCTTCATTTTTGTCGACAAGAGCAAACTACTAAAACCCAAGAAAGATTTGGAAGCTCAGTCGTCTTATGGTCTCCAAATCTGGCATTCATAAGTAATCACTTGTGCTTCATTTTGGTCAAGTTATGTATTAGGCCGGTCAACTTCGTTAGCTAAATATGCAAAAAAATATACATTGTTATTTATCAAAAGTGTATATTTTGTATATTAATTCTTGATATACAAAAAATATACATTTCCTAACTATTATTTTAGTGGATGACTATTTATGTTAATTTCTCGTTCATTTTCATATTTGGACTCACATGGGCCTCATTCTAATTGAGTATTTGCTATACTTCATAGCCCAAACAAGCAATTTTATCTTAACCCACTATGCTGGCAAACCAAATGGGCCACTTTTTTGTCCAATTGAGAATTGTCGGTTTAGCGCCGAGTGTAACACAATAACCACTTTCGTGGACTCGTATTTAGTGGAGGTCAACTTTCTCAAAATTATGACTAGAGAGTGAAGCTTGAAAGTGATCACCTGATAGAGTTTAAGATTCAAAACTAATATTCATATCACAAGTTTAATTTTGAAAAAGTGACCAAATTCTAAATACAATATCACAAATGTGGCCGTACTGTAAAATAAGGGAAAGGCGACAAGTTGGCACCATATTTTTTTTATGACATGGGAAACCATGGCCTATCCTTTAGGTCAAGATAGTAGAAAGCTCAAATTTCTCCCCGCATAAATAAAACCACACAGAGTAGAGATAACCCGCACTAGTTAAGCCCTATGCGAGGTTTTTGTGATAAATGACAGGATTTGATACTTTCGTAGGTATCTTAATTAGTTGACCTCCAAAAATCAACTTACTAATATTTTTTAAGAGTGATGTTTCAACTTAGTTCTTAACAAATTGGTACCATAAATTATATAAAAAAATAATGCTTGATTTCTAATTACCAAACCATAATGCCACCCACGTTATTTTTTAACAATCCTTCTACTCTATGAAAATGAGGTTATTCGTGGTATTAGGACCGGTAAAGCACCTCATCCATGCCGTTTTCCAAAAGTTGACCTCTTTTGTCAACTAGTAACTTAATTATAATCTTTTGTTTCTGAATGTGATCTTCACTTTATTTTGATGAAAAATAGTATGTACTACTTGTTAAACTAAGATTAATATGATGGGAGTACGACTTTATACATTATTCAAATCGATCTACACGTACTTATATATATTCGGTATTCATTGTCCTTGGCTGATGAATAACTCACTTATTCAGTTATTCTATTGCCTAGTTGAGCAAAGCATAATAGTTGGTAAAACCGACATTAATATTCATAATCTTTAAACCGACATTAATATTCATAATCTTTTCTTTGTTGCGATTGGCAATATAGGTATGTAGATAATATTGATGGGAACAATTACAGGACTCACTAGTTCGAACTTTATCATAAAAAATAAAATAAAAAGCGTGGTATTTAAATGCAGAACGATAGAGCAACAAACCTATTATTCACCGAGTTCAATACCTTATGTGACTAGGCTCTAGAGAATTCTCAATTATCAAATTAAAAAAATAGTCGGCTGAATATATATATATATATATATATATATATATATATATATATATTTGGGCGAGCGATCAAAATGTTACTGCTTCAGAGGAAAAACTCCCTCCATCCCAAATTGTGTGACATTCTTTCTTTTATATCAATCTAAAAATGAATGACATCTTTTTATATTTGGTAAAAATTTAATTTTAAATTTCTCATTTTTTTTTCTTAATGAGATGATTTATAACAATATAAATATACTCTTGTTGAATACTCAAATTCTTTTTTGTAAAAATCTTTAGGAGTTTTTTTTTTTTTAAGCCATTTTTTGAAACGAGTGTCACCTTTTAGATTTTTTTTGCCCTCAGTACTCTCGTGAAGTCCGTACTAAAATTCACGTACAAAGCCGTAAACTAGCTTTTAAGGCCAAACCAATGTTTTGACCTTTGGCTTTAAATTCTGCAAAGTGTCACATTCAACAAAATTTCTCCTGCGCCTCTTCAGAAATTTCCCATTTGCTTCTCTAAATTAATTAAGCATAAAAAGACAAACCAAAGCTCTTTATATTTTTGTCCTTTCTTTTTGTTTATTCATTTAACTGTCATCGCGACCATAATTAATTAATTTCAACTCATTATGAGAGCAGAAAATTAAAACACCCTCTATTCTCTACTGCCTCTTTGTCTTATGTGGCTTTTGGTAGCGTTGAAATCAAAATTGTAAGAGAGTGGTCTTTTCTTGCATCTGGAGATACAATATTGAACTAATTAGGTCAGTAGATTCGAAGTTAAGCAGCGTTTTAAATACTTAAAGTGTCAGTATTTGGCATGATCTTACCTGTAAACCATGCCTTCATTAACCAAATTTGAGATCCAAAATTTTGAGTATTAGTGATTTGATAATGAGTGATCTGCTCTTATCATAGATATGTATTTTAGGTTTTTTTTTTTCTCCAACAACAACACAACAACATACACGGTGTACCCCCACAAGTGGAGTATGGAGGGGTGTGGTGTACTCAGACCTTAATCCAATCTTTGTGGTGTAACGAGGTTGTTTCCGATAGACAATCGACACAACGGACACTATACCAATAATGAACCAGAAATGGATCTAGGATTGGAACATTACTTTCGATTTTAGAGTTTTAACACACCACATTTGATTTACTGAGTTCCAAATTTACAATTTGTGCTTATTCAATGGCCAGCTTTTAATATACAAGCTGTTAAATGAAAAATTCTTGGAGCTAAAAATGAACTCATAAAATTAATATACGCTGAATCCAATCTTGATTCTAAATTTGTCTCCGCATATTCCATTTTGAACAGGTTAATTAAGCATCAATCATTATCAACATGTGCATGCTGCGTCGTCTCTTTGATTTGGTTCAATTAGTATCATTCTTTAATTTATTTATTTCAATTATTTAGCTGTTTCATCCCTCAACTGAAATTAGCATCTCATGACGCCATCCTTCACACTTGCCATCACTTTTTAAAATCCTTTGACCTAAAAAAAATATACTAAACCAATTAAGAAATTAACTTACCTTCCCTTTTTTAGCTTGTTGTGGTAGGTAATATTTTATTTCGGAGAAGTTAGAGTTCAAATATAAATATCATTCCACTTTCAAGATTATGAATTTAGTATTAAATATTGGTCGAAATTTTAGTAAATTTTCACATACTTATTTATGCTTCATGTCAAAAATACCATGGGCGGATCCAGTGCTTCTGCACTGAGTACTGGAGTCCAGTATTTTTAATGCGTAATACAGATTTTATGTGAAAACCCACAGATTTTCTAATAAAACTTCTCATTCTTTATTTGATTTATAGAGCTCTTTCGTCCGTCAACCAAAATATCATCTCACGAGTCATGACGCCATCCTTCACACTTGCCATTAACTTTTTAAATCCTTTGAACTAAAAAAATATCAAACCAATTAATTCTTATTTTTCCTTTTCAGTTTGTTGTGGCCGGTGGAAATAGTGCAGTTTTCTTTTCTTGAAGATATCAGAGAGGTATAAATACCATGCCACTAAAGGGATGGACTGAATAAAAAGAGGAAAACAATATTTTGTTGGATTCAATGCTATTGCATTTTTGGGGCCACATTATGCAACGTTTTTGGAAGGGAGTGTCTGAGGGATGTGGTCATTCAGTTATGGCCAGCATATTCGAAAGTGCCTGTTGCCTCAAATATTTCCTATAAAATCGTTCAAATTTTTCTAGTTTGTTTGAATATTTCTTGGTTGATTATATAGAGAAATATTGCTATACATTACATATAATATAACATAACATGAAAAACCAACCTCAAAAAATCTTAACCATTACAGTAAAATATTACTTATAGAACCAACTGTAGTGAATTTTTGGAAGAACATTGTCCATAGACTAAGATGTGTTTCGTTTAAGCCAGAAAAATAAAGTAATACGTCTCATTTCTCTATTGGTTTGATTTGATATAATGATCAATCAAGCACAAATGGATACTACCATATATCATCCTGCTTTTTACCTAACGTTTGCTAGTGTCTCTTTTTACATTTCCCCCCTCCTGTCCCTATAGAAATGTTTAATTTTTCCAATGTGGATTCATGATACAGTCAAGGTGGTATATTCAATTCAACTCCAGGCGCCAATCACTAAGGTGCGTACTGACCAGGTAGTTAATAAATTCGAATTTCAGAATTTAGAACTTAGATAGTGGCCTTTTTTGTACTCAAATAAAATAATAACAAAACAATCTAAGGCTGAATCGACATAATATCCAGTCCTATAAAGAGCCTAGACGTATATTACAGGGCAACCATTCCAGTCTTTTCCAATTCGATGAATTCATCTAAATTTTGATATTCCAAGTCACCATTTACTACCTGTCAAATTTTTCTAATTAATTTCTTCATCATATAACAAACGAATAGTCATAATGATGGAAGTCACCACGGACAGCCATGGAGGGATGTAGTACTGGCCGCTTGAATCATATACTATATAACTTAAACAGTTTAAGTAAATTTAGATATTTATATTCAATTCTATTACTAGCACAAATAAGTAATATTGCACATCCTGCGCATTACTTAATTTAAAATTGTCAATTCATCTCTGTCGGACTGTCAAATGATCGGAGACTAATAACTTGTAATTGGCCATGAGAATTATTCCCTTTATTTGAAAATTATTATTTGGCGATAAAAATTTCATATACAACTTGAAGTTATATTTGGAAAATATCTAAAACCCTTTTCTTCTTCTCTTTTTTTATTTAATTTTTTTAGTTTTTTACTTCCGTTTAGACCATTGCATTTAATTTTTCTATTTTAAATTTAAAATTTTCTATTTTGATAAAAATGTCCCCATTATATCAGCTTACTAAACTGTTGCTTGTTCTACTACCAATTACCCAATAGTTTAAAAGTCATAGAAAAACTTGACACTCTTTGGGAGTTGATCAGTTTGAAAAAAATAATACTAGTAAGCCTTAGAGTTAACAATGTGATTTTTATACAGCGCATAATAAGGATTTGAGTTAACAATGTAGTTTGGATCGAGAAAGAAAATAATAAGAATGACAAATTTGGGTAAATTAGTCAAGTTGGATGATTTTGCTAGTTTTTAGTTAAACTATAGCCAAACACAATTCCACCTTCAAAGATTCAAAATAAAGTGAAAATATTTTGTTTCTATAGCCAAACAGGTCATTTGCATATTGCCCTTCAAAGGCACTGGTCTTTAAATTTTGCCCCTCAAATTGGTGGTGTTTAATATTTGCCCTTCGCTAAAAAAAATTTGGTTTCGGGTTCTAACCCCCGCTCAGTCAAATTTTTTTTTAAAAAAATCGCAAGGTAGAGTTTGGATTGGCAAGGCAGAGTTTTGCATGCAGAACTCTAGCTCGGGCAGAATTTCAACCTCTATAGTGAAGGCAAAACTCTGCTTTAAGGCATTTTTTCTTTCACTTAGTTGGAGTTTTACAAACTTTTGCCATACGGCCTAACCTTTGCTCATATAGGCTTAATTTGTGCAAAAGTTAGGCCTTAAGGTCTAATTTTGGGTAAAAGTTTGTTTTAAGGCCTAACTTTTGTCCGAATAGGCCTAATTTTGCTACAAATCTCTGTCTTACACTTTTTTTTTTAACTGAGCTAGGATTCAAATTCAAAACCACGAAGTATTAGACGAAGGGTAAAAATTACAGCCGCACAAAAAAAAAAAAAAAAAAAAAAAAAAGTGTAGCGAAACGCCCACTAGGATTTGAACCGCTGTGCCACATATTTAAATCCAATGACCCCACATGATAATTTAGACTTTAGTCTTAGGAGTGAAAAATGTGAGGCAAGCGCATTGTAGCCAAAAAAAGAACTTTAATTCAAAAGCGAAAGCGAACTTAATTTAATAGGAAAGCCCATCACTTTTTGTATCTCCTTTACGTGTCACCTAATTTTATTTTTCCTAGCTCACAAGGCATTCTCAATTTGTTTATTTTATTAATATAAAGAAACTTAGGCACTTACTGTCATATCAAAAAAATGTGTCTGCGTCACATGTAACATCTTGGAGACCAATTCCAACTAAAATTGTGATATTAGTCGTCACACATCGCCCCGTTACTTTTAAGCTATCCACAACCGTCCATTCCATTAGTCCCGTAGAATAATCAATCCATCTAGAATATGAAATTAACCAAATTCTCTTCAATAATTTTCTTAGAATCAAGAAAATTTCTGGCCATCATGAAACCTGGTCCTAAGAATCCTCAAACATGCGTACATATTCATTCATACTTTATATGGAAATTCCTTTTTAATCTTTTGAAAACTGAAGTTCCAACCAAATAATCATTATATAGGATTGTTTCAGTGTTTGAAATAACTGAGTCTGAAAAGCATGCCATGAGTGTTTATTCTAGTCTTTGCAAATACTGGAAGACTCCTCTCCGGTGATTTTGTTACGTGTGTAAATAAAAATCTCATATTGATAGCCGAAAAGAAAAGAAATTCACATTTAAGACATAGTGATACTCTTATATCGGTGAGACTTTTTGAGTAAAATCGTGTAAGCTTGGCCTAAAAAAGAAAAATATCATAACACGGTAAGAATATTTTGGACTGGCCGAGTCTAACAAACTTTCATTTTGAAAAATAATCTTGATGATTTTTCAAAACCCAGCAATATTTCATGGAAAAGTTTACAAATAGTCGTTTTCAAGCCCTTGTAATTGAAGTGTACGATACAAATTACAAAGGTGAGAACTTTTACGTTATTTAAGTGATTGCTGATTTCAAATAAGATGGACAAACGAAGTTCTCTTCATAATTAATTGATCTTCTAAGAATCAAAAAATTTGGTGGCTACCATGAAGCCATGTCATGAGTAACTCCAAGCATCAGTATATTGCTTATCCATCCATAATTCAAGTGTTCCTTACGTCTCAATACAAATGTCTTAATTCAGGAGACACAAATAGTTTAATGAATTGAACTTTCATTGTATTCTTTTTATTGCAATTTAAGTGATATAATTTGAATCGGCACAGAGCGTAAAAAAGAAATAAAAACTTCTAAAAAAATTATGTTAAATATGTCATTGTTTTCATGTGGTTAAAAATTTTTCTTATTAATTATAAAATAAAAAATGTGAAATTAATTGTTTCTAAATTTAGACATGTCTCGTTCTTTTTTTAAAGGATTATAAAACAAAGTGTATCACATGGATTGAAATGGAGAGAGGGTACATATTTGGTCCAAAGATGGACAAACCAAATTCTCTTCGTTATCTTCTAAGAACCAAGAAGTTTGATGGCCATCGTGAAGCCATGTTGTGACAAACCCCATGCTTGAATTATTCTTTCCATCTTAACATAATTGTCTTAATTCAAGTTGGTACAACTATTAAAGTGACGTGTGCTTTCATGATATTTAAATGCGTGAAAGTGAAAAATGGAGGAAAATTTGCTTATGGAGCATTTAATTTTTTTTATTCAACAAATACTTTTCAGTAGTTGAATACTACGAAAATAATATATTCGGTCCATATTATCTTTCTTTTAATGTATCTGTATATTCTTTAATCAGAAAAATATTTAGTAATCTTAATCACAGGAGTACTAAATTACTCTTAGCTTGTTAACACTTCATTAATTACAATAGTTAAAAAAGAATTCGAATAAATATAATATATGTTTTCTAAATTTGGCCAACCCAATATATAAAGTAAGCAATTTCAAATTGGGATAGAGATCGAGAATGTACTTAACAAATCATAGAAATAGAATTCTGTTTTCCTAGAAATATTGGAGGGGTCTACATAGAAGCACACCATCCAGTCGAATATTCTGTACTAAATTATTGTATTTCACAACATAATGATAGTGATGGATAGCCAAACTCTTCTTACCTAATAATATAATGTCTGCTAATTGTGTAATTAGTAACTTTGACTTGCGACTTAGAAACACATCAATGTCATGAAAAGTGCTGGTCTCATTTAATTGGACATGCTTTAACACTAGCAATTTAATTACTATTTAAATTAATCACCACATTAACAAATAGACAATTTAATCTGTCCTTCTCCTTCTTTTAAATTGCCCGAAATCGACTGACCATTATCTCATCTGTGGTGCTTAAAATATTAAAGGATCTCCTTAATATCTATCCTCACCCTTTTTGAGATATATATATATATATATATATTCCACTTGTTACTTTCAGATTGGCCCTTGTAACTTTTTGGTACGGGTTCGACATATCCAATAGTCTTGGTCATGATCTTGTATTTGATTTAGAAATTCACTTAATATGTATAAATAATTTATTAAGAACCTAGTAAGATGTCTTTTTTAAAATTCAGAACCTATAAATTCAAAATTCTAGCTTCTTTAAGCTTTCATGGTAATAAACATTATATATATGTTTGACCTTTATCTTTTGGCTCTCAGTGTAATATTCTCTTGAAAACGAGAAAGAAAGAATAAAAGACAAGAAAAAAAGGAGTGCAGAGTTTATAAAGTATTTTGGGGGGTTTTAGGAACTTCACTGTTTTAACTTTTAACGCTGGGCTATGAACTCTTTAATTTAATGGTTGAAATTCAAGTGACGTTTACCCAAAGATTTCCACACATCTAAACGGAATTTATTCTATTCTTCTTTTAAGAAATAAAAAGTACTTGATTCTTGACGGTGTCAAAGGTGTGCCATTCTAGTCATGTTAATCTTTTATGCCTTGTTTTTACTTTAATTTATCCGCCCTGAACAATTGCAACGACAATAGGTAAAAAAAATGAACAACTAATAGTTGAGGTATTTTTTGACAAATAGTTAGCGATAATTCAGGTAGAAAACTCATGAAAAAATGGTTGTTCGAGTGTGTTTTTGACTATTAACTCTTAAAAAAAAAGAGTGTCATCTGACATTATTTCACTAATTATTTTTTTCATGTGTGTATGTTTGTAAACAATTTGTTTCCTTGTAAAAAAACACGTGCATATTGTCGACACTGTTTGAAAATAATACAAAATAAAATTGAGGAACGAAGTAAAACCCTCAAACCAACCTATTCCAAGACCTAACCAAACTTACAAATTGAATTGTGATATTAGGCCAATACCGATGACATAAAATCACGCGTACCCCATTGACCAAAAGAAACAAATGTATGAAAAGTGGATGTATCTGAATTCTCAAAAAGAAGATTTTGCAATTGCTTGTGTACATCCATTAAGTGTGACTATTTCTAGAAAAGTCCGGGGGGACAAAGAAATATTAATCCTTGTGGTTTATATGTGGAACAAATTGACTTGCAGTTAATGGAACCGGGCCTGTTTGGAGAGAACCTTGTGGCTTGTGGGGTGACTCATGCATGTGAGAGATAGATATATGTCCTTTCAATAAATAAAACAATCACAAGTATAGTTAATTGATGAGAAACTTTAAACAAGAGTCTCTCGTGCACCCCACAAAGAGAGGAAAAAAAGAATCAAGCATCTTAGGAAAAGGTTTATTCCAATTTCACAAAGCTTTGGCTTTTGTTTGTATGAAACTTTTGTTCCTTCTTTTTCTCTTTTTATCTCTTATTATTCTGATTCTGCTCTCTAGCTCATAACCAAAAGGATAGTCCAATGAGAAACTTTCATGCTTTACCTCAAATTAGAAGTACTGCTTAGTCCTTTATAAAAAAGTGGTGTACCTTTGTCATCTTTAACAGAAGTAGTAATTGTGAAGTCTCCCAGGTTGTTTGAGGGAATGTTTTATCTTATTCTATTTTCTTATATAATTTTAGATTATTTTTTATCTCATAAATTAGTTCTTTTGGGTTGAGTTAAATCAGGATACATTTTGCCTAATTTTTTATTGGTTAGGTGTCCAGTCCCAAATGTGCGAGGGGTGTCAAGTATGTCACTTTGCTCGAGAGTTCTCACCTCATGAGCTCGCCCAACAGATAAAATACATTTTTTTAGGTGTAGCAGAAGGATTATTAAGGATATCCCACATTGATTAAGATAATATATTGTTGTTTTCTTAAGGGTCTTTTGGCCATTTTCACCGCATGAGGCAATTTTTGGAGTTGAACTAAATCATAGGTCTATTTTTTTAACATGGCATTGGAGCCGACTCCTCGTTTTTTTTACTTACTCGATATCATGCTCTCGTTAAGTTTATATTTTCTACGCTTCATGAGTCCAGTCGTCTCTGCATGTTTGGTTTTTTTTTTGTTTGGGGTTGTCAATTCTTTGACAACACGAAAAAACAAAGAGTAGAGAGGTGCCGAAATATCTAATACTCCCTCCGATTCAAAAAGAGTGTCCACTTAGTTATTTACACACTCTTTAAGAAAATACTAATTCCTAAGCAAAAATAGATAATTTGACTTAATTATCCCTAGTTAAATAGGTTTTGGTCACTTAAAGCTTAATAAGGGCCAATCCGAAATAATAAGTTTAATTCTTTCTCGATTTGGTAAGTGAACACATTTTTTGAACAAAAAAATAAAGGCTAAGTGGATACTCTTTTTGAACCCGAGGGAGTATCAATTTATAAAATGAATAGTTGTTTCCTGATATGATTTTTAGTCACATAAACTAATTTTTGAAATTGAATCTGGCTATCTGAACAAGAGAGGATTGCTCATATAGTAAACATTCTCCACCTCCAACCCAAAGGTTATGGGTTCGAGTCACCGAGAGAATTCCTGCTATGGGGTTAGGGGTTTAACACACACACAAAAAAAAAAAAAAAAAAAAAAAAAAAAAAAAAGAGGGCTCCCTGTCCATTCTCTTAACAGGACTCTCCAAAAAGAGAGACCAGAAGGGAAAAACTCAAGTTGGAGTACAAGCTAATTTGGATATTGGGAAGTACATATATCTATCTAATATCCCACTTGTTTGTCACTACATTACTCCAATATATTCTAAAGAATTTATATGTGCTTTTATCAATATTTTATACTTTTGTTCCATCTTTCTTTCTTTTACCTATGTATATATAAAAAATCACCAATTATAAAGGAGAGAAAGAATCTCTTTCCAGTTTGTACGTTGGGCTTGTGAAAAGTCATGTTATTCGGTGGAGAATAAATAAAGCATAAATAAGTCCTTGTGATTGTCAGAAAAAATTGACATAAGAGTTAAATTTGTCTTGAAAGTTGTTAAACAAGTGCGATTATTTGGCAGTAATTAGGGGACAAAATACCTCCTAGGATCCGTTGAAATGTATTTTGCTGCTATTTAATTGGTGCTCATCAATATCAAAGATGGATCTTTTGTATTTAAAATGCCCTTAATTAAACAGCTCTTACTAGTCCCAACAGACCCCTTCATGCAATCGCAAATTTGGAGCATGTTATAAAAAGGACGGTACGGTGAGCTAAATAACAAATTGCGTCGTATGTGGGGTTCGAAGAAGGATTGGATCATATGTACTATTTACGCAATGTCATTTTTTCAAGTATAAAAAACTTGGTTTCATTACTTCAACCCGTAATAGTCTCATCACAGAAATCAGAGGACTTGAAGATAAAGCAAAGCAGTGGGCGATGATTGCAAGAGAAATAGTCTATATTAGTAATATGAGAGCCTCTAGGGGCATTAAAATTAAGTTACAACAGTTTTTGTTCTAGGCTGAATGTAAATAGTTGATGTAGTTCTTTTTGAGTTTTCAGTTGAGATAGCTCTATACTTGATACTTAAGCTCTGGATTTGTAAATATGCATTTGGTGATTAGTATAAAAGACTTAGTTACTGGACAAAAAAAAAAAAAAACTCATCACACGGAGAAGGAAATTCTTATTGTTATATATACTTGCACCAAAGCTTAATTGTTTCATATATTATTCAAAATTAGTAGTTAATTTTCTCTTCGTTATTAAAGAGTAGTGTGCTCATCAATAATTTTGTATTCAGTGTTTCAAAATTCTTGATCTGTCTCTGTTTTCTTCTTTAACAAAAAGAGTTACATACTAATCAATAGTGTGTGCACCAAAAATTTTGCATCAAGTGTTTCAAAATTCTTGAACTGCCTTTGTTTACGAGAGTTGATCTTGCTGGACTATTACTTTAACCAAAAGAGGTATTAAAAAATAGTGTGTGCACCAATAATTTCATAAATTTAATTTGTTCATTAAGCTAAAGTTTTCTTTTTAGAACCAAAAGTACTTTTGCCTAAACAGTCAGACCACGTGTACTTATAAATAAAGAATCCAATCATTAAAAGATGATACTCTATCCTAATTAGCCCCAAAATGGATGTGAAAGTTTCTAAGGGGTTTGAGGAGAATATTTCTACTTTAATTTGTTGAGAAATTTTAGGGAATAAGACAGAGCATCTCTTTTATAAAGTCCTAGACTCCTAAAATGTTGAGCTAATTAAGTAACTTTACATTTCCTTTGGCTAATTCAATATATTAAAAATAAATTCTCTATGTTAGCAAATTAGGAATTTTTTTTTTTCAATTCTACTCTTATAGTAGATATATTCTAAACTTATTGGAGCACAACAAAAATTAGATGTTCAAAGCATAATTAATATAGACAACTTAATAAATAAATATTAATCAGTAAATTTTTAAGAAGTGTGTAAAATCAATACTGATATATTATGAAATTTCGTGTTGATTCAAACTTTTTCACATAAATTGGAACGAAAAGCTAATAATTTTTTATTATGCTTTTTTCTTCACTTTACTTTCTATATTCTTTTATGCAATGATGACAGTCTTTTTTCGTCTCTTTTATTATTATTATTAAAATAATTGTTACTATTATTTTGGGTTGAAAGGGAGTAATATATGAAGATGCTAGTTCGTGTTTGGTTGAAAGGAATCGTTTGCATGTGCATAATGCGCTACTTCAGTGGTCTCAACCCATTTATATAGTAGCCACTTTTCGTGCAACCCTTACTGTACTGTAGCTAACTGCTCAGCGCACTAAGGTGGGGCCTATTGCCTTTTTTGTAATCGTCTGCTAACCAACAATAGAGCTCCACAATTTGGTCCCATCCCCATGCTCACCAACGATTTTGCAGTATAACAAAATGATCAGTTGTATCATTGGGCCTACACCCACAATGTTGCTCCAACATCACTTCGTTTGTCTGGTTTTTGATTTTGTTTCCTAATATTATGTCTCAGGTGCGAGTATCTTATCTAAAACTTTAAACTGTTGAAAAAGTATTATGATATTGACAATGAATGTTGAAAATTGGAAAATTTGTCGATTAATATATTGTGTCATGGCGAGTCATTATCTTGAAGGGTATTTAGACCTGACTAAGATGCAAATCGATGATCCCAATCGTTTGTCAAAATTCCACGATACTCTCAATTCTCAAACATGTGCGCTTGTTGTTAGAAGTTGAAAATGCAGAAAAAATCAATTGGCAAGAAACAGAAAATAGTAAGGAACAACTTGAGAGGATGAGAAGTTTTCTTATAAGGAATTTAATACCGAGGTGTTATTAAATTGAAACTCGACTGTTACATATTTAACTACTAACAATCTGACATGTTGCATAATTTGAACTCAGCAGTTATTGTACTTAGCCAATGAGTTGTTACAAAACTTATTGGAGCAGTTACATGAGTTTTATCCTGGAGCTATTACACAAAGCAGAAAAAGGTCGGGGATAAATTAAACCTAGACTAAAAAGGTGGGCCACACCGCGCATGTGTGGCACGAGCTGAGCCGGACAGCGACTGCGACGCACGTGTGTGGTTGCCAAGCTTCAACTCAATAAGCATGTAGGGAACTCAATTCAATAAGGAAGTTTGTGTAATAAGTGCCTGAAATGATTTTATGTGAAACTTTTGTCTTTCGCCTAAAATAAAGTAGATGAAAAAAAGGGGATCTATAAAAAATTCTGACTTTGCAATACCAACCAAAAGTTAATAATACTAAGATAAACTGTTATAGAGAACATTGGTATTAATTGTAACGTAGCAGGTATTCGATAAATAATTCTGGTGCGCAAGATAATCTAATAACTCCTTTTGTTTTTGTTTCTTAGACTATGTTATTGATAGGGGCGTGATTATCTTCAACTTTACCTGTTAGAGAGCGTAGTTGTTTTGGCAAAGAAAGTAATAAGTACTCGATGTAAATAATTGATGTACACACAGATTGATTTCTACAACGACTATTATTTTTAAAGTATATTATTAAGTACTCATAATATTATGTTCCAACGCTTCTCTCAACTTGTGAAATAAATACTTTTTTCTTTCTGTAAAAATCAAAGTTAAACCCAGAACCTCTTGTTAAAATTAAATTCGGATAAAAATCAAAATTAAATTCGTCGTAAGATTCATAATGATCTACTCTGCAATATCTTACGTGAGAAAATTGAAGATTCTGATAGATGGACATCCAGCATGAAGTGGTCCATTTATGATTGAATACTCCGAATATATTGGCTCAAATAGAACACAATGAATATCAAAGATTTAGATTTCCGGTTTCAATTACTTTCAACTACTTGAGATGAAAACGTATTGATTATTCTTATTATTTGTCCGTCATCTACAACGGTTCTCAAGTGAGAATAAAAAATAATGGTTGTAGTAGATTGACTTACAATATTTATATAAAATTAGTAAAGGTGAAAATCATTTAAACCCATTAACTTCATTTTAAAAAACAAACTTCTCCAGTTTTCAACCATAATCATTCTTCTCTGCCCATCTTACGTAATATCTATATTCCATTGATATTTTCACCCTTACCCCGTTCAATCTTTAAGGTTCTTAGCATTGATCATTTTATATATTTAAAGTTATAGTTTCATATCTATTATTTGTTGTAATTTTCGTAAATTTTTACACATACATTTATGTTTTATGTCGAAAGAACCTAATTTAGATGAATTCGCTACCGGTACTTTATCTACATCCTCATCTGTACATGATTCTTTTTACTTAAGTATTTTGCCTATAATTTAAATGATGTTAGATCTTACTTACTATATATTTTAATTTAAGTTGATTAACAATATTATAAGCAAAATAATCCTTTTATGACTTTATTACAAAACTAACGTTGTATTTTTTGGCTGTTATTTAACTTAATATTAAGTACATTATGCAATGTATATATTACTTGAAGGGAAAGTTATCTTCATGTGACCTGTAATTCACACCCAGTATATTTTGTGCATCCAGCTTACTCTTTTTTTGTTTCGAAAATAAATTTATTTATTTACCAAGTAAATCCATAAATAAATATTTAAAAAATGATGTTAAAGAGGTAAAAAAGATAGAGATGAAAATTGATAATTTAGAGGGGGTTTTGATTTTAAAAGAAAGTAATTGAGATGTAAATAATTTTCATCCAATTAATAAATAAATATTATTATTGTTATCATCTCTTTCATCGCTCCTTCACATTTCTTTCACTTCATAATTAAATGTGTAGGTGAGTTTTTACCATCTATACCTTCTCTCTCTAACTCGTGCTTTTATAAGTTTTTCTAGAATTTGTGATTTAGGAAAATTGATAGCCGACAGGTAAGGAAGAAAAGTTCTAATGGAATACCTCTTAATCCATTTATAAATGACCCCATGCAGGCGGCTTTAGGAAATTTCATAAGGCGAATATGAGAATGTGAATTTAAGTTGTATACTTGATAGTAATTTTTTAATATAATGAATTTATACCTTGTGATAGTAGTTTAGTTATTGTTGTTCTAAGTGAATATTTTTCTTTATCCTGTTTAACAACAAATCATGTTGATTTATATAGTTAAGTCATGAATTAAAGTGAAAAGATGTATTAATTAATTATGATTTAATGATAAGAGTGTATGTAAGATATTAATCATATTAATTAATTATGATTTAATGATAAAAGTGTATGTAAGATATTAATCATGTATCGATTGATTTGCTGTAAGTATCAGCCGGTCTAGTTATGTGAGGATATTAGCATTTAGTATAACTTGTATTTATTTCATAAGTAACTTAATTGTATAATAAATTTATCATTAGTACATAGAACTTCGACTCTGACAATTTATCTCAAATGAGTTAATAAGTACTAATATGCATATAGCTTTTGTTATTTTTTATTTTGAGAAAAATCTACAATCTATTGCCGACCCTCCAATAATTATAATGTTTTATAACATTTCTATTCCTGATTGTTAATTAATAGAATCCAAAAATACCCCTTCTAATTGACCAATTAGTAGAGAAAAATACTTAAATGCTATTATACTTGATTTTTATTACACTATTAGGTGATTTGGATATATTTTTTTTTTCTTCATATTATTATAGCGTTATGGTCAATTAACATCATGAACCTTTTTTAAAAATTATTGTCCTTTAGATTTGTAAAATAACCATTTTGCTATGCATTTTAATTACTATTGAACTTATGACTGCGTTTAACAATCCTCACTTATTACGTACAGCCATGTTAGTTGCATTGCGAATCTACTAACTATAATTAATCAATGTAGTAATTACTCCGTTTTACCTGTTCACCATATTAAAAATAGATGTTCACTTTTACTTATCCAGTTTGGTTTACCAAGAGATAATTTACTGAGGTATCATTTCATACCTATTTTACTCTTATTATTAAGTATTAATCATTTCTAATTCATTTCCGAACGAGTAAGATGACTTATATAATAATTAGGAGTAATATAGCAAAATTATCATGTCGTTTATTGTTTCTTAAGGGGTGTGCCAAGCCAAATATGGACAAATAAAGATACAGGGACAGAGTATTTAATTACGTAATAAAGATTACTAGCAATTAAGTAATTTGTTATGGCCTCTTTATTCTCTCGTTATTTCCTTTGCTGGACTGCTTTGCATTCTTTTTCTTGAGCTGAGGAATTATTGAAAACAACTTTTCTACATACAAGGTAGGGTTAACGTTTCCGTAAACTCTGGTACCCTCCCCAAGCCCATGTGGAATTATATTGGATATGATGGTGTTGTTGTAAAAAATTTAAAACCTGGGCAATTCGCAGGAATGCCCTTATTTTGGGGTGGTCTTTAATTTTTGGCCATTAAATTGGTGGTCTTTAATTTTTGTCCTTCGTTAGAACTTCTTGGTTTCGGGTTCGAACCCCCGCTTAGTTAAAAATTAAAACAAAATCACAAGGCAGAGTTTTGATTCGCAAGGCAGGGTAGAGTTTTGACAAAATTCTGTCTTGCGAATCCAAACCTCTACCTTGCTAAATTTTTTTTTTTTAATTGAGTTGGGGTTCGAGCCCAGCACCCACCCGGTGATTCGCGAAGTCTGCAAAAAACTAAAGACTACTAATTTGAGGGACAAAAATTAAAGACCACCCCAAAAGAAGGACAATCCGCGGAGAAAAAAAGTTAAAACTCACATTTGACTTTTTTCTTTAAAGGAATAATTACTTGGCATAACTACTTCTAAGAGGTAATTATTGATAATAACTAACTTTTAATTTATTTATATTTATTAGTTACAGTGATTTTGTAAATTACCATTCATAGTTATAATACCTCAAGCTTCTGTGGCTGGAGTGGTTATTGGGTGTGGCTCTGCCCCTGTCCGCCCGGGTTCGAACCCAGCTAACCACATTACTTTTCTTACATATTAATACATTTAAATACAAGACAATACAAGACATATCAGCCAAATACATATGAGATACATTTAAATAAAGTTCAAATACATGCAACTGAACATGTAGAGTCAAATACAGCTAAAAACACTGTCAAATACACACGAATACACAAAAAGTAGCTACGAATGGTAATTTCGAAAATGTAGCTATGAATGGTAAGAAGGGCTAATAAGGTAGTTATTTATGTAAGTTTGCCTTTTTTTTAATGATAAGGGGATGCGCAACCGCTATCACTTGGATGCGTACCGGATAAATCTCAGTCCTGTATAATAGCCCGCAAATCACACATGAGAGATAACCCGCACTAGGTCACATTTGACATATTTGCCAAGTGGTACATGGGCCCACTTACCCCCACGGACTTCCCACCCCAAATCTCCGTGTAAAAGCCTCCAAAGACGCCTTCTAAATACCCACGAAAACCCCTCCTCCAAACCCCAATCTCTCTCTCTCTCTCTCTCTCTCTATATGCCCTTCTAAATAAGTAACATTTAGACTATTCAAACAACAAACTTTCAGGTGGCCCATAATAATTGGAAACTTTCACCTGATATATCAAACTTTCCTGTTTTTTTTTTTCCATACTGCCCTGTTTCAATATGCCGCCGGCAGCCGGCGTTGTTGCAAACTCCGATCGAGTTCCACTTATGCCGACAACTCAACCACCTCCTCTCATGACATCCGAAACATACGCTAAGGACGCCATTATAGCATGGTTTAGAGGTGAATTCGCTGCAGCAAATGCGATCATTGATGCGCTTTGTAATCATATCACTCATCTAGAAGAAGGTGGCAGATCATCATCAGAATATGAATCAGTTTTCGCAGCCATACATCGAAGGAGACTGAATTGGATCCCAATTCTTCAGATGCAGAAGTATTATTCCATCGCTGATGTCACTCTTGAGCTCCGTAAAGTCGCTGATGCAAGAAAGGAAATTAACAAAGTTGAGATTGCCCACAAGAAACAGAGTGATGAAGTAATACTGAAAGAATCGTTAAATGAAAATGCTAACGGTCACCATGAAGAAGAGTCAATGGAGAATAATTGTGGTGAGGTGGTAGATGAAGATTCTTCAATGAGAGATGATTCAAATGGATCACCGGAAAGTGAGATCACGGATACAGGTAAGTACTCTTTAATGAATTTTTTTAATTCTATTAAGAGTACTCTTTCCTTTAAATTTTTGAGCCATAAATTTTGTTTTTTAAAAAAAGAAGGCAGCCCGATGCACTCATTAAGCTCCTATTATGTACGGAATCCGGAGAAGATTCGAACTACAAGGATTTATTGTATAAAGAGCATTAAACAAATAAACTCTTAAGCCATAAATTCAGGTGCATAAAACAAATAATTAAACGGTGTTTCAATAATGGAGAATTAAAAAATACAGAGAATATTCCAAAATTACCAAATCTTATTATGTTATTTTTATTTCTAATAGTCTCTTGAAAGAGACTTTTGTGTGCTTATTCTCATATAAGTTATTCATATGTCGTTGCCATTAATGTCCTTCTTTGTCATATTTGACTACAGAAAATATATATGGTCGTGGTAAAAACAAAGTACAGAGTTTCAAGAGTTTTGTTTATTAGCTTGAAAGTTGAAAGTCATTCTAGAATGCTGTTACTATTATTAGGGACGTTTGACTTTTTCGGACGTGTTTTAAAAGTTTTTATTAGAAAAAAGTTTGATTTCTGTAGCATACTTTATGATGCTTCTAAAAAAGTGAACCTTTTTATTTTTTATTTTATTTTATGAAATCCGACTTTAAAGAGAAAATTATTATTGTTAAATATGGTGATTCTTTCACGTTGAATCTGACTGTTATTTTTGGATCTCAATCTAATTTGTCGGGAAAAAAAAATTGTATTCTAAAAAATTGGATTGGGCACCTCTCCATTTCTCTTCTCTCCATTTTCCCCAAGTTCTACCTTAGATTGAGGACACATGGCATGGGTTAGATTTAATGACTAAGATTTAATTGACTCAAATAAGACCCTAACCATGGTTTACATAATTAATAACTTATCCATAAATAAATTAAAGTATTTTCTCTCTCTTGCTATTTTACTTTCCTACACAATAATATTTCCCCTTATTCAGTTTACCCGGTCCATTTTTATTAATTTGTTTAATAAAAATACAGGTGGATAAGATAATCATTGTTTTCTTATGATTAAGGCACGTGGTTATAAAAATATTGAAGTGCCACCATCCCTGCAGTAGGTAATTTTAAAGAGAAAGGTCCATAGAAAAAAATGGAATTAAAAGATTAACTCAAGAAGAAATTGAAAGATAGAGTGTAATCAATTCAAAAATATTGAAAGAGGGATTTTCATAAATCAATTACCAATTGAATATGTACTCTGTTAATTCGTAAGCATTATAATAGGAAAAAATGAAAAATATCATCAATTAATAATGGGATCTATTTAAGGAACGGGTAATCTGAATAAGGAGAAATATTATTGTGTAGGAAAGTAAAATAGCAAGAGAGAGAAAATACTTTAATATATTTATGAATAAGTTATTAATTATGTAAACCATGGTTAGGGTCTTATTTGAGTCAATTAAATCTTAGTCATTAAATCTAACCTATCTACGTGTCCTCAATCTAAGCGAATCCTTTAAAATGGAGAGGGAAATGGAGAGGAGCCCAATCCTAAATTTGAAATGATGCAAAATTTCCTTTTTCTTTATGACCATTCAATACTCTGAAACCTACTAACTCTATTAATTCGGTTTCACGCCCTGTACAATCTATTAAGAGAAAATCTTAATCTTCCTACCAAGACTTTCTCCATTTACGGGCTCAAACACGCAAATCTCCGTTTAAAGACGGCGGGATCTCACTCATCCCATCATACTCTTTGATTATTATATAATTTTCTTTTAAATTTCTCTTTGAATTTTGTTTTCATAAAAATAAAGCACCTCATATTCAGTTTGAAAGAAAAAATTAGAAGTTCAGTTGGTCCTTTTGAAATTGAGATTTCGTGAAATATCTCTGTCAACGTTTCAAGCCAAAACCCAACTGTTTTGGTGTGTTACCCTCGCAGTCCCAAATAAGTGTCACTTTAGCTCATTTCACGTTCTTTAATATAATTTATTAATTTACCTATATTTATTACTAGTAGATATTTTTTGAGAACTGAGAGAAGTAGTTCTTTAATATAAGAATATAGTGAAAAACAATTACTATTTTTATTTTGAATTGCAAAAACGACACTTATTTTGGGATTAATTTTTTTTTTTGGTTTCCATAGCGACATGTATTGTGAGACTGAGGGAGTAAAATTCAAGTGAAAGTTGTCATCCTTCTCGGACCACTCTTTTCCAAAAGAAGACATTTGTTAAAGTAGAACAGGCCAATTCACCCGAAATATTCAGATTTTAGTAGCGAGGACTTTTTCAGCTTGACAATTCCAATGTCAATCGCTTATCCTTTATTTGCTCTTTAACGAAAAAGATTAGTTAAATGCTGTTGATTTCCCAATGTTTTGATGGGGAAAAAAAGTTTTGACAAAACCGAGGTGATGAAAAAAAAAAAAAAGTGTTGCAATGTTTAGGTGTTAGGTGCGGCAGAGAATCAGAATTCAGAAAACACAGTGAGTTTCGCTGTACCAAAAAAAAAAAAAAAAAAAAAAAAACTTAGGTAAGAGAAGACGGCTCTGTTTAGTGCCTCGAGGTGGGTATCAAAGACAACAGAATTGACTCATTAAATTTTCCTTACTTTATTTAGGTGGTCTCAAGTGTAGACTGATGTTGTAACGAACGTCATGGCTTTGTCTTGTTGGCCTCATCTTATCGGTCTTCCAAGGTTTGGTTGGGTTTACTAAACCTAATTCATTAGGTTGCTTAGAATGAATTAGGATCGACTTATGACTGATATTTGTTTTTATTTTTTTTTAAATGAAAACACTTTGTTTCCTGATGACAAAGTCGGGATTTAAAACGTATGAGTTCTGGGTTCTAGTCTTTTGGTGCATTAAGTTAACATTTTGTATATATTCAATAGATTTAAGACAATTACAAGGTTTTGCCAGAACTATTAGGTTCAGCCGAATCCGTGTACCGATATTCTAGCTTTGTCCCCCTGCCTAATATACCTATAAGTTGGCTATTAAACTCTAGACTAGATATAGAAAAAAAAATCAAAAAGAATACTTTCCTCATTTTAGTTTATGTGGCCTAGTTTAACTAAGTATGCGTCGATAAAGAATTAAAGATTTCCGAAACTTTAATGATTTTAATAAAAGCTGAGCCATTCCTAGCTTAAGTGGTGCCTCGATTCGGTCTGACCAATCGAGAAGAGATTCACATAGAGAACCCCTCCCCCCTTCCCAACCCCAACGCGAAAGATGTGAGAAAGTCCTAGTCCTAAAATAAAAAATAAATTATTTTTTAGTATACAGAAATATTATATCTTAAAAAATTAAAAATAAAAAGTGTAAAATGAGATATGAGGGGTGCTAATTTAACTGGTTCCACATGGAGGGGAGTTCTATCACCCAGTTGTCCTGGGTGGCGTGATTTCGTTTCAACATTTTGTGCGATCCAATAATTTTGGGGCTTTGGGCCAGGGCATTGTTTACAATTCCTTCCCTATTCATTTGGTTGGTTTCTAGTGTGGGACCACCTTCATTGTCTCTCTTCCCTCTCCAATTGTTAGTGCTAATTGCTTTCATTTTTTTTGTCTCAATGCGATGGTGGAAAGCCCCAAAAGTTCACTAAATATTTTTTGGACTTAAATTATACATATGCTAATATTTTTTTCTAAAAATTATACTAGTATATGCGTTAAAAAAGGAATATGCTTATTACGCAAAGATACATGCACATGAATACATTTTAAATAACTTGATCGCGTAAAACATTGCCGGTATAAGTGACTTTTATTTAAGTTATATATACACTAGTCATGTAAATAATTTTTACATTAGTAAGTCGTTTAATCAAATTTCGGATTATCAACCAACTAGATCAGTTTAAAACTATACGCTACTTTTTTTTTTTTTTTTTTTTTGGTGTGGCTAATTAATGGTGGTTGGGTGAAGACAAATAGAGTTAGACTCTATTAGTACCACTCGTTTGGTATAATTATGTGGGGACTAGTTGATTTTGCCCCATTCTTTTTACAGTGACTGCACTTTCAGAATGTTATGGGGTCATTTCCATAAAAAAAAAACGTGGTCAACTAGAAACATTCTGTAGTATGCCATTGTAAAGGGTATGTCTTTTTCAGTTTTTCTTTTCTTTTTTGGTAAGGGCTGTACTTTTGTCCGTTTGCCAATTTCAGCCAGCACTAACACTGTTAACAACTTTGTTAAACATTGTGTGTGCAAAAAATCTATTACTAAGGGAGCAGTAAAGTAACATGGTCAGTTCGTTTCCTTTTTTGTTAAACATTGCCAAGACATATGATCAAACTCGAAAATTCATTATGCTACGGTGTTTGTTTATTTTAATTAGTGAAATTTTTACTTTGCTTGATATCATTGTGGATATTGAATACTGAATAGTGAATATAACACATTTAAATGATTCCTTTCATTTTATAGGATCCCAGGAAGCACAACATTTCCCAGATTCCGATGAATTTTGCACAAACCATGAAAACTGCGAGGCGAGGCATGACCAGATCAAGATGACCAAGGGGTTTGTGTCAAAGGAACCAGTCAAAGGACATATGGTAAGTCCTCCATGTCCTTGTTATTTTACATCCATTCCAGTTGGGTAAAGTTCACAAAAAGCCGTTTTTCAGCCCCTGTAATTTAAAAATAGCCACTATAATGAAGTTTCACCTGTGGAATTTGAAACTCCACGACAAGACAATTTTTAAAAAACAAAGCTGAAAGTGGCCAGTGAGCGCTATTTCTACGTTCTGGTAGAATGGCATTCACTTAGTAAACCAAATGTTGATCTATGTTGAAGGTCTTAAACTTCCCTACATTGTGACTGGCAGGTGAATGTTGTAAGAGGTCTGAAGTTATTCGAAGACGTTTTTACTCCGAATGAACTCTCTAAATTAGATGACCTTGTGAATGAACTTCGAGTTGCTGGTCAAAATGGTGAACTCTCAGGTGGATCCTGTGATTCGTGACGCTTTTATAGTTATTGTAGTTTCCTTTTTGGGGCGAAGTTATGAGATAGTAAAAGGACACCTCTGTAGTTTTGCTGGAGCAGGTTTGGGCATTTGTTTTTCTTTATGACTAATTGCAGCTGCCTTAAATGATTGTTTGTGCCTTGGTGCTTGATGTTGATGCTGATATTGTTTTCACTTAACTTCTCTTTTGCTTATAATCTGAATCAAGAAGCACCAAAGCATCAACCCAAGCAAAACTTCTCTGTGTTTCTTTTTTGGTAGCCTTGTAAAGTATTGCCATGCCTGCAACGTCATAAATCTGATTTACTATTTACTCCTTAAATGTGTGATCTTGGATAATTTCCTGATTGATCTGTGACTGTGTTTCAGGTGAAACTTTTATTTTGTACAACCAGCAAGTGAAGGGCAGCAAAAGAGAGCTGATTCAGCTTGGTGCACCAATTTTTGGGCATGTAAAAGAGGATGCAACATGTCAAAAGAGTAAGAACTGCTTGGTCTGAAAACATATCTTTGTTGTTGCTATTTGGGATTTACAAGATTTGACCACCCAATTCCCTAAACTTTCATCTCCAATTCTAATTTCTGTGGGATCTTTACATAAATAGCCGGCCAGATTCATTGTTTACTTTTCCTATCTATAAGGTTATACACATATTATACATGAATTATACATCTAGTGACTATTTCAGTTTAAGTGGTTGGTTGTGCGGCGATTAATTCTTCTTCTACTGTACCTAACATAATTTGGGAATATAAACTTTCAGGTAACAATGAGCCCATTCCAGCTCTTCTGGAAGGTGTTATAGACCACCTGATTCAGTGGCACCTAATATCAGAGAGTAGAAGACCTAACAGCTGCATCATCAACTTCTTTGATGAGGTATATGCATTTATGCTAAGATTATCTTGGCCAGCAATATCTTTATCAGTATATAACTAAAGCCTAAATGATGCTGCCGTTATTCAGGGGGAGTTTTCACAGCCTTTCCTGAAGCCACCTCACTTGGAACAGCCAGTGTCCACCCTTGTCCTGGCTGACTCAATGATGGCATTCGGGCGATCGCTTGTGAGCGACAGTGAAGGGAACTACAAAGGGTCGCTCATGCTTTCTCTAAAAGAAGGGTATGTACATTTATTTTAGGTTTTTTTACACTGATGAAGCTTTCTCTCAAATGACTATTCTTATTTATGGTTTGTCTTGTACCTTCTTGTTCAATATATGACAGGTCTCTTTTGGTCATGAGGGGAAATAGTGCTGATATGGCCAGACATGCCATGTGTTCAGCTCCTAACAAAAGAGTCACAATTACATTCTTCAAAGTCAGAACAGAGATGGGAAACAACTTTTCACAAGTTGCTCCTCTGACTAGAGCCATGACCTTATGGCAACCTGGTGTTCCAACACAATATGCAACTGCAAATGGAGCACACAATGGTTATGAGCCAATCCCTAAATGGGGAGTCCTTCAAGCTCCAATGGTTATGCTAGCACCAGTTCGTCCAGTAGTTATGAACCCTCGGAGGGCTGCTCCTCGTGGTGGTACTGGTGTATTTTTGCCATTTAATGGTGGATCCAGAAAACCTGCAAAGCATCTTCCACCGCGTGCTCAAAGAGGACGCTTCCTTGCACTACCTCCCCCTGGTGACGCGCCTAAATCAGAGAGCGGTTCAGAACCAAGTTTGGATCTTGATGGAAAATCACCATAGATTCACCAGTTTGAAGTCTTTAAACACCCTTTGTAGCTGAAGGGGCTTTCTTTCTCCTACTGTGTACAATGAGTGAGCATGAATTTGCTTCTATTTTTTTTTTCTTATGGTTTTTTCACAGGTTTTCCTTCTTTTTTTTTACCTAGAGATTAGGCTTTGGCTGCTATAACTGTTCACCTATGCCAGCCGTTATAGGCTTTAGAGATAACTGAGCGTAGGTAAATGGAGTGTGTATTAGCTAAACAATAGGCTGACTTTTGTATTTAAGTTTTCGTTTTCACGTCCATCTCTTTGAGGTTAGTAGGGGATCATTTTAGGCAATTAGTTATATTTGGTTTTTGTGGTTATTTTGCAATTCATCATTATTGACTGATTCAGCCTCAACATCCCAACTTACTTGAACGAAGGACCAAATGTTCAATTGTACGTGGAACGCGAAGACATGTTCACTTTATAAATGACGAACTGGACATAACAATCTTGACTGAAACTAAAAAGTTCAGTATGAAAAATGAAAATTAGCACAATTGAAAAACTGCATCACCCAATAGAATATTATCTTACTGTTACTCCATATCAAGCCTTAAAACTTTAATACTTGAATCCTGATTGAATCCTGCTTGGTTGATTCACTTAAATAACAGTACACTTCCTTCACAATGACGGCAGAAACTCAAGTGCCCGATTCATTCTCATCAGAGGCCACTTGCTTTGCGAAATTCGCAAATCTTCAGAAACAGAGCCCTTATTTCCCTGCTCATCATCTTTTGATTTGACATTGCTCTTGTTCATCATCATCTACAGATATGGCTCTCTTTACAGGCTATCTTTCATGCTCTTGAGCTCAGGTGTTGAGTATTTACTTTTATTTATTTCATACTTTTCAAAAACTGCCTTCTTTTAATTGGAGATTAGGTGCTGGCTGTTATACCTATTCATCTACAACCAAGGTAAGCTTTAGAGATACCAGAGAGTAGATAAGTCGAGTGGTTGAATATTTGTCTTGAAGGAGAAACTAGCTCAACTCAGAAGATGAAGCTTACTGCTAAAAGTGAATTTGCAAATGAGGGTAAGAGGATCCAAGAATCCATTCAATCCCTACATATGTAAATGAGGCTGAAAGTATCTTATCTATGTAAATACCATAGCAACTCCTTGGTGCTATGTTTTCTTGTTATAAAAATTACACCTTCTGAACAAAATACTGGTCTATTAAGTTTCTGTTTTCCAGATCATGTGTTGAAGGCCAGTAAGAGTTGCTTTTAGGTAATTATATTTGGTTTTCATGCTTCCTGAACTGTATGCAGTGCTTGCTTTAAAATGCCTCAGTATTGTGGTGAATACAGGGGCACTTCCCGTATATACCAAGGGAAATTTGGTCTATACAGTACTTCCTCTCAAGCCCCCAGTCTTGCTGACATTACTTTGTCAATAGACCTGAACTATCTTGTGACATTGAGAGACGATAGTCGGTTCTTCATACTCTTCCAAATGTTAATAATGATTTGTCATTCTATATTGCATGTCATACATACCCACCTTAATTGCTTGGGTGCAGGCGTAGGCTGGTAAAGCATTTTTAGCTCAAGCCGCAAGCACATCCTAAACGACAGACGTGCTTCCTAATAATTGGTAGCTAAACTAGGAGGAGAGATGAATCACTGCTTTAATGTCTTTCAGAGAAGAGTAACTATTTTGGTGGTTCAGAACTAAAGATATGGGTCTCAGTCAGTGGAAAACAACTTGTTTGATAAATCAATGCAGTCGCAGACAGCCGCCAACTATATAAGAGGATAAAGAACAAACAACTTGAATATTTTCATCCTTTAACGGAAGTCGGAGGGATGGCGGGGTTGAGGTGGTCGTGCAATTTCATCAGCTACATACAGGTTCCTTCCTTTCCTACCCACCCTTTCCCATGTTTTTTTATTTTTTTTGGATAAGGTCACGCTTTCCCATGGTATGGTGAGCTGGGCAGTAAATGGGGTCCTGCAGCTAAAGTATTTCCCAAGTACTTAAAAACAACGATATTAGTGGATTCCGGAATATTATGTGTAGGAGTAAGGAGGTAAGGACATGACAGGTTGCGCTTCCCTTTTGTATCTAGTTTATATTCGACCATCCACCTTATCTTACCTTTTTTATGAGTCTTTTTGTTATTACAAATAACACAACAAATGGAAGCACATCCACATTCATGCACCTTCAGAGACTGATTTACTAAGGACAAAGAAGCTATCCTATGTTGATGAAGGCGGGGGCGTGTTTTATTCCATCCTCCCATTTAGATGCTTAAGACATCTAAATTATGAAGCATTAACTATGAACAGAATATTGGGACAACATTTTGTCTATGAACATCATTGCTTTCATTCAAATTTCCCACGTTTACAGAGGGCACAAAGACATTTTCACTTTATAAATAACAGCTGGACATAGAAATCGTGACCATTAAACTAAAAGTTCAATATAAAGAATGAAAATCATGAAGCACAATTAAACAAACTGCCTGAGACAATAAATGTTATCTTACTTTACTAGGTTTCAAGCTTTAAAGTTTAATTCTTTAGTTCTGTTGTACGTTTGACTGCTTTGACAATTGGCATCCAGATTTCTGCATATCTTAAGTTTGATTGAGAATCTAAGCTTTCACAGGCTAATCATCATCTTCAATATCCCAACTCAAATCCTCATCATCCTCTTCAACACTAAGCCTCTTCCTCAAATCAGCTCTATTGGAACTTGCAACATGAGAAGTTGCTGCCTTTTTGTCATCATTACCCTCAATGTCTTCAATTTCAGCCCAATCCAAGTCGTCCTCATCAGCCCCTGTCTTTTGACTTGAAGCAATAACGACATTACCATCTTTGCTAGATTCATCATTATCGCCTTTCCCCTCCGAACCTTTTACAACCCCTTCCTCCTTTTTACTTAGAGAAGTAACTTCAGTGTCTTCTTTCTTACTATCTTTGCTATTAGACTGATCCTCTTCTTTCTTATCAACAGCAGCTGAACTTAAAGTTTGTGATTCATCACTTGGAGTGGCCTGTTTTACAACATTAGTCGAATCCTCCTTGCTTGGTTCACTTTTATTAGTAGGCACTTCTTTTGCAACGCTGTTCGAATCCACCTTGCTTGGTTCACTTTTATTAGTAGCCACTTCCTTTGCAACGTTGGTTGAATCCTCCTTGCTCGATTCACTTTTACCAGCAGCCACTTCCTTTGCAACGTTGGTCGAATCCTCCTTGCTCGATTCACTTTTACCAGCAGCCACTTCCTTTGCAACATTGGTCGAATCTTGCTTGCTCGATTCGCTTTCATCAGTAGCCACTTCCTTTGCAACATTAATCGAATCTCGATTCTCATCAGAACCCATTTTCTTTACATCATCGACAGAGCTTTCAATAACAGAACCCTCTTTCCCCTTCCCATCAACTTTCGATTTAACATTACTCTCTTGTTCATCATCATCGTCGTCGACATCCCAAGACAATTCTTCATCATCATCATCTATCGATATCGCTCTCTTAACAAGTTTAGCTCTAACACTCTCTTGTTGCTTAAGTTTCTCCACTTTATAAAAATAACGAAACCAAAAACTCTCATTATCAACTTCATTAGGCACAACCCTTTTATACATACTTTCCAAACACCCATTTTCACCAATCAACAACTCAACTTCCTTACTCTTTTCCTTCAAATCAAATCCACTTTTCCACTTCTCATACTCCCCTAAATCCTCAGGCCCCACACAAAACGTATTCGGGTCAGATTGAATACTCACCAACTGGGACTCAAACCGACTGTAACGGGTCGGGTTGACCCGACCCGAATCAGGGGTTTCGGGTTCAACAACATCATTATCATCAGGAGCTAAAAGGGTGTCTTTACCTTGTGATATAATCTCAGTTGTTGATTTGATGACGTGGCTAACGGTATTACCAACCTCACGGCTAGCTACTTCACGTAACAATTCGGTTTCTTTTTTCAACCCGGATCCGAATTCTTGTAAATCTTTACGGTATGTTTCGAGTACTGATTCGGATCGGGTCGACAGAGTCTTGAATATACCGCCAAAACTGCTCCAAACATCATCGGATCCTGTTGTTGAATCGGGTTTTTCATGATCCGGGTCAACTTCTGCTACATCTTTTTCAGGTATATTGGGATCTTGTGGATCAGGGTCATCAGATAAGATGGATTTGAAGAAATTCATGTGTTTTTAGTGAATTATTATTAGTGGAATGAAGAATTTTGGTTTGGTTTTGGTTTTGTTTGTTTGTGTTGGAATTGTCAAGGTTGAAGACGATGTTGTTGTCGACAGTTGGCAGTTCCAACTTGAAGATGGAAACTTTATTGGTGGGCCCTGATTTGCTTTGGGCTCACGATATCCTGGACTACTTTTACATTGTTGGGCCTGAGAAAGTAAACATTTTTCAGTGTTATAAGTTACTTGTAATGTGAAAAATAATATTTTTTTTGATAAAGATACCTTAGTTAAAGTGCGTTAAAGCTTTCACTGAAGTTTGAACTGATAAAGATTTGACTCCATAAATGGTTTATGGAGTTTGAAAATCTAGTAAATTTTAACACTTAGATTGTGAAAGTTTGAATTCCATCAATCGTTCTTGGAGTTTAAACTTAAACTCTATTAACGAAGTTTTAAAACTCCAACACAGTATTTTTATGTATGTATTGTATCCCTTTACTTTTTCACGTGTTTCTTTATATTTTGAATTTCTTTAGTGAAAATTCTGACTTCAACACTGCGTGGATTGCAACCAGGAAAAATAATAAGAAATCTGCAGCTAGCTAAACTAAGTGTAAAAGCTCTTTAAGTTTTCAGTTTGGTTGAGGAGGAGCTTTCTTTTTTATTATGCAGTAAAAAAAAATGTACTCAGGACTTTGCTATTCAAATTTTGGATTATTCGTTACTTGACGTTCTCTTGGGAAAAAATACTTGATTATGGGGAGCATAGATCAAATAGGGAAAATAGACGGTTTAGATTCAAGATTCTGAGGTACATGATTGGAAGGAACCTGCAAATAGAACACAAGGATGTGTCGAGAAGAAAAAAGAATGTAAAATGACATTTAACATAGACGTATTTATCTTTTGCAGCTTGGAACGTGAATTATGCTTGGGAAAAGGTGCATTCACCTTTTGACTATAGCAGCACAATATGGACAATAAGCCAATGAAATGATAATATAACATTTTCATCATATCAAATGCAATCTTAATCCTAAGGATATATAGTGGATAGGATAAAATGCTTTTGGGTAGCAAGAGCAAAGAATCACACAACAAAAGAGAGAGTGTTAATGTTGCCCAGCTTGGTAGGAATAGAATAATTTTCTTTTCAACCTTTTGGCTCATCATGTTAATATAAGCCCCCGTTTGGCCATAAGAATTATTCACTTTATTCCGGATTTTTTTTCACTTTTTCCCGGAATCAGCGTTTGGCCATGAGAATTCCGAATACGACTTGAAGTGGTATTCCGGAATAACAAAAACTCAAAAAACTTGTTTTTAAAAAAAAAAAATTCACTTTTTTTCACTTTTTTACGACTACATTTCACCAAAAACTACAATTTCAAAAACTATGGCCAAACACAACTCCAACTCCAAAATTCCAAAAAATGTGAATTTTTTTTTTTTTGGTATCTATGGACAAACGGGGCCTAAATGTAGTACTACTTACTAGCACCACAACAATTAGTCCATCAAGAATATAAAATCAATGGAGAAATGGGCCAATATTCAGAATTCTCAATCAACAGGCATATGCAATCGCCTCTTCAACCTCATCATCAACACAATTTGGGTCACTATGGGCAATCAAATCCCAATTGAATCACCAGCAAATAGCAAAAATATGAATGGTGATATAGAAATTGAGTTCAGGCACTTGGAAGTAGTTGGAAACAAAGAGAAAGGACTAAAGAGGTTTGTTAGCATCAAAGACATGGATCAAGAAAGAAGTAAAACTAAGCAAATTCCTGCACCAGCACCAACACCAACACCAGCAAGACAAAGACATTTTATAAATGTGACTGCGAACATTAATGAGAAGGCAGAAGCCTTCATAAAGAGTAAGAAGGAAGCTTTATACAGGGATTCCCACAATGAACCTGACAAGAAAGCTTAGCATTCATATCAAACAGAGCTTTTGGTTTCTTGATTTTGCCTAATTATGCTCTTTGATCAACTATATACTTGTTGGATTATGCATAACAACTGCTGTAGTTAAAGCTATCAACCAATGATTTTTATTTCTCGCTTATAGTTGTCCTCTACTTCTTTTTCCGTTAAGAGGCAGAACTTATATGCAAGATTTATACTACTAAATACATTGCACCTTTATGATTAAGGGCTCATGATTTAATATTTATTGAAATTTTAGTGAATTTTGTCTATGTATTTCCACATCATCTTGGTTGGTTGATATGTACACTGAGATTGCCTTCGAACTCTAAGGCGCATCCCCTAGGAATGTAAAATATCTTTCTAGTGTTGCTTTTAAGTCTCATCTAGTTATCTAATATGTTGATCTACCCAATTGATGAACACTCAAAATTGTTTCTAGCTATTTATGATTTCCATAACATTTGGAAATCACAAAATATGAAACAGAGTATAACAGCACTAGGAAGATTATGAGAGAACAAAAGAATATGGTACTCAGCAGAAGAATTGTACTAATTTAGTTGTAAGATGAAGTAATCAAATTGAAAAACATGAGTAAAGCTAATCATAGATACTGTAATTATCAGAGCCATCAATAATCTGATTTAGACGACCATCGTGGAGGAATAATTGATACTCTCCATTTCATAAACTATATAATACATATAAGAGGAATCAGACTAGTCAGAATCAAAATATGATACTGCAACTGGGAAAATGCCATGCAATGCTCCACAACAGTGTGATTCTTTGCTTCTAGCCATATTTGTTGAATACATATAATCCAAACATAAATTGATCATGTGCTAGAAGCTAACGAAAACAAACTAGAAGTATTTATTCTTCTTCTCTTTTTTGAACTTCGACAATTTTTTTTCCTTTTCTTCTTTTTCTTATCTGATGCTTGCTTCTCTTCCTAATGCAAAACATGCTTCCCTCAAACCTTATATCTATATATATTTCAGCGTGTGTGCCATGGATTGAACATCAAGGGGTTGATCTACAGGGTAACACGTGAGTTCACGTGAATCCAGTAGCTTTTGCTCAAATCTTGTATTTGTGTTAGGAAATTCACTAAATATTTATATATCCTGGATCGCCTTTGTGACATGTTACTCCTCAAATGAATGTCTAGAGGAACGATAAAGATCGTAGGGAGCCCACAGAAAATTGCTATACTATTATGAGGTAAAAATTTTATTTTTTAAAAAATTTAAAGAAAAAGATAGTAGTAAGTTGATAACTTGATATCAAAATAAAACTCTATTGTTTCAATTTAACTTTAAACTCTTTATTTCATCTTTACTGAGATGATTTGTAACCACACAAATATTTACAGCTTGTAGATATCACAATTTAAAAAAAAAAAAATCTTTCTTAAATTTCATATCAAGTTAAATTACATGACATAAAATAAAACGTGCAGAGGATATTAACTTTAAAAATTGGGCGCCTCAAGCCATGCTTGACTTGCTTGGCCCTTGAGCCGGCACTGAATACAGTTAATGAGCCAAAAGATTTAGACATGTTATTAAATCAAGTAAGAGATTTTGGGTTCAAGTCTCACGAGAACCCGCTAGCGAAAAAATACTTCTAACGAAAAAGAATCAGATTCACACGTGAGAGAGTGTATTGAGACATAATAAGTAATTAAAATGGTCAGACAATTCAACAATACCATGTTAGAGGCAGTACTAGACATGTTCTGATATTTCTCTTGCAATGGAGTTTGCTGTCCATTTAACTCAAGGGGAATCACTATTAAAAAAACTGCCAAAAATTGACGGATAAAAAACCGACGCAAAACAGACGGACAACCGACTTCCTGCATCGGTTTTTTACATTTCTAATTTTTTTAAAATTATTTTAATTAGAAAACCGACGGACGACGTCGGTTTTTTTGGCAGAATTTTGAAAATATATATCCGCCAATGACGTCGGTTTTATTAAAAAAAATAATAATAATTAATATAAAACCGACGGACGACGTCGGTTTTATTTTTAAAAATATTTTAAATAATATGCAATTCAATTTTTAAAAAAAATAATAAACAATTTTTTTTTTAGGAAACCGACGGACAGGGTCGGTTTCCTTTTTTTTTATTTAAATTTTTGGGTCAAATCTGGTCAAATGTGCGGGAAAAACCGACGGACAGGGTCGGTTTTGTCCGTCGGTTTTTCTTTAAAAACATTCCAGACGGGTTTTCATACCCATTTGTTCTCCTCTTCCCAATTAAACTCCCATTCCCCTCAAACCCTAAGCCCGCCGGCCATTTCCCCGCCGCCCGCCGCCCCTTTCTGTGACTCGTCCCCACCAACCCCAGCACTCCGTTTTGAAGTTAATTAATTGAGGTTAGTTTCTCTTAAATTAGGGCTTTTAAAACTCTTTCAATTTTAGTTTTATTTGTAGATTTTAGGCCTAATGCTAATCTATTTAGCTTTGTTAAACATCATTTGCAATGTTATTAATGTTGAATTTGTAAAAAAAATGTAAACTTTATTTGACTAGTTTAGTTGTCGTTTTTTTTTTTTGGCTTGAGATTGTGCTATATTTCATGTTCTTTGTCAATGTATTTGTGTTAGCTTAGTTATCATTCTTTGTAATATTATTGATGTTGAATATGTGCAAAAATGTATACTTTAATTATTTGATTAGTTTTTTTTTTTGTTGGATTGTGCTTTTTGTTAGAATTCCATAAGTTATTAGAATTGTTATTGATCATTCCAAATTAGAATTAGTTGAGATTGTGCTTTTCAAAGTTAGAATTGTTAAGTTATAGTATTTCTATAACCTCAATACTAAAATGTAGATTTTATTTCTCTAGATTTACTTTTCAATTTTTAGAATTGGTTGGAATTGTGCTTTGCAAAGTTAGAATTATTAAGTTATAATATTTCTATAACCTCAAAACTAAAATGTAGACTTTATTTGACTAGATTTACTTTTCAATTTTTAGAATTAAAGTTAGAATCGATAAGTTATTAAATTTAGAATTGTTATTGAGAATTCAAAGTTAGAATTGGTTGGGATTGTGCTTTTCAAAATTATATTAAATTTAGAATTTGTAAATTATTAAAGTTAGAATTGTTATTGAGAATTCAAAGTTAGAAGTGGTTGGGATTGTGTTTTCTTAAGTTATATTTTAAGTTAGAATTCTTAAGTTATAATATATTTCTATAACCTCAATAATTTGTGGGTATATTTTTGTAGATGGATCGTATGTGGATGTATAATATGAATAATAGTAATCGTGTGAGTGTACATGATGAATTTGTTGAAGGTGTTAATGGGTTTATCACACATGCAATGACACTTCACCCTTTTCAAAATGAAGGGGTAATTAGGTGTCCTTGTTCTCATTGTCGGTGTATGAAGGGGTTCATTTATATAGTCGTGGGTTTAAGCAGAAATATTATGTTTGGACTGATCATGAAGAGACTGATGGGGTCAATGGTATATTTTACAATATGGTTGTCGGTGAAAGTAGTGTGTCGCAGAATATAGTCATGTCCAATATGATAGAGTTAATGATATGGTTAATGATGCTTTTGGCGTACAGTCTGGGTTTGAACCTGAGTAAAATTTTGAGGAACCTCCTAATGAAGAAGCAATGCGCTTCTATCAAGAATTAGAAGAGGCTAGTCGTCCACTTGGGTGGAGTCGATTCTAAGTTGTCTGTCATTGCTTAGAATGATTAACATCAAATCGATTGGAATTTGTTCAACGTTTCGCGGACTCAATGATTAAGCTTGTAGGGGAACTAGTTAGTCCGGAATTCGACATACCTAAGAGTTACTATGAAGCAAAGAGATTGGTTTCCAAATTAGGATTGTCGTATGATAGAATTCATTGTTGTCCAAACGGTTGTCATCGTCAATTCTTGCCTATGGATCACCAATTCAGGAAAATGAAACAAGCATTTAGAAAGAATAAAACTGAAAATGATCCCCCACCTCAAACATTGTCAGGAGAAGAAATTTGGGAGAGGGTTTGTCACTTGCCTAAGGTCACAGAAGTTGCCCTCATAGACTACCTGTTGTATGGTGTTGAACATAATTGGACTAAACAGAGCATATTCTGAGAGTTACTATATTGGAAGGATAATCTTCTATGGCATAATCTTGATGTGATGCATATTGAAAAAAATTACTTTGATAACTTGTTCAACATTGTTAAGGATGTTAAAGGCCAGACAAAAGATAACCCAAAAGCTAGATTGGACCTAAAGGAATATTGTAGGCGCCCTGAATTGAACTTGCAAGAGTTAGCGAATAATAAAGTGTTCAAGCCCAAGGCTAGTTTTTCATTCACTTTGGAGGAGAAACAACAGATTTGTCAATGGGTTAAGAATTTGTGAATGCCAGAGGGGTATGCGTCTAATTTTGACAAGCGTGCAGATATGAATGAAGGAAAATTGATTGGTATGAAAAGTCATGATTGCCATGTTTTCATGGAAACTTTGATTCCTATTGCATTTAGCCGCCTACCGGAAAGAATATGGGAACCAATCACAGAGATAAGTTTGTTCTTCAAGGATTTATGTTCTAACACTTTGATGGTAGAAAACCTTCAAAGAATGGAACAAAATATACCAGTCATTACAACTAAGCTCGAGAAGATCTTTCCATGTGAATTTTTTGATGTGATGGAACATCTTCCCATTCATCTTGTACAAGAGGCGCGCCATGGGATCCAATGGACAATGATAGGGTTGCTGCAAACTTTGAGAGGAAGGGGAGTGCAAGGTTGTCTGATTGGTTTTCGAGGGCTAGAAGGTATATGAAGATGCCCCAATGGCTAAACGCTGAACGATGGGGAGAAACTTAAGGCATATTGGCGAACTCCGAGTTTATCGCCAAGTCCGAGCAGGAAAAGGCTGCCCGCATCCCGGTAGGTGGCTCTTTGCACATCGCGGGTGCGAAGTCGAGGGCACGTGGCTAGACAATGGTAAGTAATTTTATACTTTTAAAGTTACCTACGATCAATGTATCATTATTGAGTTATTAATTTTATTTTTAACCTTTTTTTTTGTTTTTTTTGTTTTTGCAGAAAAAAGCTACGGGACAGATGCTAACTCAGGATCAGCTATTCCTAAAGACCCACACAAAAAAGAAGAAGCAGGAGTCGGATCCGACCGTATGGGTTGAGGACAGGGCTCGTAATTCCTATGTAAGTGATAATTTCATTATTTAAGTAATTATATATAAGTTTAATTATGATATATTCGTTATATACTAAGTTTCATTTTTTAATATATAGACGCAATTTATGGATGATGTGACCAAAGATACCCAAACTCACCGAGCATCCGAGCCGTCCTCCACCTAATTAGAGATAGATATTTGGTGTAGAACAAATGGGGAGTAAAAAAAGGGTAGAGCGTACGCCTAGGCCCGCGGAACAACTTAAGTCGCCTTCGGTCGGGATTGCGAGGTGAAGGGTCTTCTCGACAAGCCGAGGGAGTTGATGGTGTTCAGGTCGCAGCTATGACGCAGCAAATTGCTGAACTTAATAGGAAATTAGCTGAGACTGAGGCAAAAAGAGTTGAGGAAAGTAACACCATGAAAGCGAGCCTTGAATCGCTCATGGCACAAGTTAAAAGCCACATTGCATGTGGACAATTTGGTGTGGCCCCCCCCCCCCCCCCCCTCCAACCTAGAAGATGATGATGACGGTGATTACGTAGCCCGGACACCGGATGATCAGTTGTAGTAGTTTGGATTTAATAATGGACTTATGTTAAAACTAGTTAATGGTACTTTTGTTTGGACATTTAAATATTTCTGAACTTTGAAGGTCTATTTAGATCATATTTGATGTGTTTAGATAGTGTTTGATGTGTTTTATTATTACTTAGGGTAATTTTATGTGTTGTAGCTCTTTTAGAAATAATTTGGAGCATTTTAATGCTAGTTTTGAGCAAACTTTTTGTGCGGGTTTCTACGCAAAGTGTGGTTGCGAAAAATGCATGATTTGCATGCGAAATTTTCCGAAAACCGACGCGTCCACGTTTTCGAAAATTAATTTTGCAAATTTTCCGGAAAACCGACTAATCCGTCGGTTTTCGGAAATTAATTCTTAAATTTTATGAAAAAATCAACGCACTGTGTCGGTTTTTTATTTAAAATTGCGTCGGTTTTTTCATAATATAGATATTATTTTTATATAAGATAAAAAATCAGAAATTAAAAAAACCGACTCAGTCCGTCGGTTTTTTTAATTTTTTTTTTTTAAAATTATTGGATAAAACCCGACGGACTACGTAACCGACGCAGTCCGTCGGAAAAACCCACGTGGTCCGTCGGTTTCCAAAAAGCGAGGCTATGAAAACCGACGGACCGTAAAGGGTTGGTTTCCCGTCGGTTTCATTAAAAAAACCGACGCGGTCCGTCGGTTTTCGTCGTCGGTTTTTCCAGTTTTTTTAGTAGTGAATGGTGGATCCACTTTGAGCAACTAGCTTGACTTTGGTGGCTTTAGCAGGGTCATTTTTGCGATGATCAGTGCTTGCTACTATTGGCTTGGTAGCTGAATTGGTGGTGATTTGGTTCTTTCCCATGTGGAGTACTCTTCAAAGTTACAGGGAACTATACTTTGGGATATAGTAGCTAATGTGTGATCTGAGATGGAGCAAAGAGGGTTGGATAGAGCAAATGAATAAGGGGAGATTAAGGAATTTAATTTAGATTATATATATTAAAACTTAATCATGTGTTACTCGTTGGTGTGAATTGTTTAATTTCATAGAGGCCAAATTTCAAGCAGATACTCCTCATCGGCCATTAGCAAATAAATAATTTCTTATGCTAGTAGGTTATTTAAAAGATATCTATTGGTAAGCCTCCTCAAAATATGAAATTTCAAATTTTGAAAATCAGATATGTTATACTCTCTCCGTTTCAATTTATGTGAATCCATTTGACTGAAAGACGATATTTAAGAAAGAGTGAAGACTTTTGAAACTTGTGGTTCAAAATAAGTCTTGAATATTTGTGTGGTTGTAAATCATTTCATAAAGTGAATTTATTTTCAAATTAGGAAAGAGGTCATTCATTTTGACACAGACTAAAAAAAAAATAGATTCACATAAATTAAAACAGAGAAAATATATATTATGATGACTTAAACTCTTAAAGAAAAATGAGCACAACAACTATTAATAAAGTGCAATTTGGTAAAGCTTCGAAGCTATAAATAAGCACGCACGAAATATCATGTACAATTCATTCACCAGTACTTTTTTTTTAAATATTGGGTGCAATCAACCGAATATTTTTGAAAAGTTTCCAGCTCGGTATATATAATATTCTCTCTATTTCAATTTATGTGAACCTATTTTCTTTTTAATTCGTATCAAAATGAATAATTTCTTTCCTAATTTGGAAACAAATTCACTTTATGAAATGATTTACAGCCACACAAATATTTTAGATTTATTTTGAACTATAAGTTTTAAAAGTCTTCACCTTTTTTTAAATGTTGTATTCAGTTAAATAAATTCACATAAATTAGAACAAAGGGACTATTAAAACTTAGAGAGCACGCACTTGAAGTTGAAGGGACTGCTGCTATAAATTAAGTGAAAACTTGGTACAGATGGACCTACGTCACAGTAGCTGACATCATCGCAAATCACCATATAAAAAGCAGATGGCATCAGATACGATACGGCCTCAAAGTCTAAAAGTAGCACTGCACTTACAGTAATATTTCAATGAGTTCTTGCTTGTAAGAAAGAAAATATCATTATTTTTGTTGGAGACTTTGAGAGACGGTAATCAAACACATAATTTGAGTTTTGAGTTTATGAGTTTTAAATAGTAAAAATAAAGAGAAAAAAGTTATTGGATTTCTAACTTTCTATGCATTATTAATATATATTAGGTGGATTTTTAACACAAATACAGAGTCATGCGCCATCAAAACGATTGAGTTATTAAACCCGTAATTAAAATACTAGCTTCGCCCCTGATGATAATGTCAAGTTGCGAACACCCTGCTTCCTTGGGTATAAAAGAATATACTAAAGAAATAGAAAACGGGGATATTGAAACCGTAAATGTGAAAAAGGAAAAAAGAAGAATAAAGTAAAAAGCAATATATCCCACCATGCATTGTAATTTGTAAAGCCAAGACAGAAATACTCGGAAAACAAAGTGAAGAAAGAATATTTATGTGGCACCTCAGAGTTCAGATGAGGAAGATTACTGTTGGATAAATCATAGATAAGATGTTGCCACACACCCACATATATATACTAGTTTTGGACACGTGCCAATGAATCAATGATAATATAACATTTTCCATCATATCACATGCACTCTTAATCCTATGGATATACAGAGGATAGGATAAAATGCTTTTGGGTAGGAAGAGCAAAGAATCACACGTCAAAAGAGAAAGTGTTAATGTTGCCCAGCTTGGTAGGAATAGAATAATTTTCTTTTCAACCTTTTGGCTCTCATCATGTTAATATAAGCCCCCGTTTGGCCATAAGAATTATTCACTTTATTCCGAAATTTTTTACCACTTTTTCTCAGAATCAGCGTTTGGCCATGAGAATTCCGAATACGACTTGAAGTGGTATTCCGGAATAACAAAAACTCAAAAAACTTGTTTTTTTTTAAAAAATCACTTTTTTACGACTACATTTCACCAAAAACTACAATTTCAAAAACCATGGCCAAACACAACTCCAACTCCAACTCCAAAATTCCAAAAAAAAAAATGAATTTTTTTTTGGTATCTATGGACAAACGGGGCTTATATAATACTCCTATTAAGTACTACTTACTAGCACCACAACAATTAGTCCATCAAGAATATAAAATCAATGGAGAAATGGGCCAATATTCAGAATTCTCAATCAACAGGCATATGCAATCGCCTCTTCAACCTCATCATCAACACAATTTGGGTCACTATGGGCAATCAAATCCCAATTGAATCACCAGCAAATAGCAAAAATATGAATGGTGATATAGAAATTGAGTTCAGGCACTTGGAAGTAGTTGGAAACAAAGAGAAAGGACTAAAGAGGTTTGTTAGCATCAAAGACATGGATCAAGAAAGAAGTAAAACTAAGCAAATTCCTGCACCAGCACCAACACCCACACCAGCAAGACAAGGACATTTTATAAATGTGACTACGAACATTAATGAGAAGGCAGAAGCCTTCATAAAGAGTAAGAAGGAAGCTTTATACAGGGATTACCACAATGAACCTGACAAGAAAGCTTAGCATTCATATCAAACAGAGCTTTTGGTTTCTTGATTTTGCCTAATTATGCTCTTTGATCAACTATATACTTGTTGGATTATGCATAACAACTGCTGTAGTTAAAGCTATCAACCAACGATTTTTATTTCTCGCTTATAGTTGTCCTCTACTTCTTTTTCCGTTAAGAGGCAGAACTTATATGCAAGATTTATACTACTAAATACATTGCACCTTTATGATTAAGGGCTCATGATTTAATATTTATTGAAATTTTAGTGAATTTTGTCTATGTATTTCCACATCATCTTGGTTGGTTGATATGTACACTGAGATTGACTTCGAACTCTAAGGCGCATCCCCCTAGGAATGTAAAATATCTTTCTAGTGTTGCTTTTAAGTCTCATCTAGTTATCTAATATGTTGATCTACCCAATTGATGAACACTCAAAATTGTTTCTAGCTATTTATGATTTCCATAACATTTGGAAATCACAAAATATGAAAGAGAGTATAACAGCACTAGGAAGATTATGAGAGAACAAAAGAATATGGTACTCAGCAGAAGAATTGTACTAATTTAGTTGTAAGATGAAGTAATCAAATTGAAAAACATGAGTAAAGCTAATCATAGATACTGTAATTATCAGAGCCATCAATAATCTGATTTAGACGACCATCGTGGAGGAATAATTGATATTCTCCATTTCATAAACTATAGAATACATATAAGAGGAATCAGACTAGTCAGAATCAAAATATAATTCTGCAACTGGGAAAATGCCATGCAATGCTCCACACCAGTGTGATTCTTTGCTTCTAGCCATATTTGTTGAATACATATAATCCAAACATAAATTGATCATGTGCTAGAAGCTAACGAAAACAAACTAAAAGTATTTATTCTTCTTCTCTCTTTTTTTTTTTTTTTTTTTTTTTTTCCTTTTCTTTTTCTTATCTGATGCTTGCTTCTCTTCCTAATGCAAAACATGCTTCCCTCAAACCTTATATCTATATATATTTCAGCGTGTGTTCCATGGATTGAGCATCAAGGGGCGGATCTACAGGGTAACTTGTGAGTTCATGTTAACCCAGCAGCTTTTGCTCAAATCTTGTATTTGTGTTAGGAAATTCACTAAATATTTATATATCCTGGATCCGCCTTTGTGACATGTTACTCCTCAAATGAATGTCTAGAGGAACGATAAAGATCGTAGGGAGCCCACAGATGATCAACACTACATGGTTTTCTTGAATCCAATCTCAACCACGGCTTGCCTTTGCCACTCCAATGAAGAAGGCTAATAGGACCAGGATGCAATTCCCTGCATTTACCTTCAACATTATCACCACCTAATCCATGTTGGTTCCATCTATGATCAATTGGCATTATATTTCCTGCCAAAACAAGCAAGTATGGAGGCAAAGAGCCCAATTGGTATATCCTCTTTTGCTTCTGCACAATCATCCAGTCCTCAACTTTCTTAGTATAATTTCCATGTCTCCACTTATCCACATCCATTACCATCACCCCTGTATTAAAATAACATGGCTTTCGCCCCTCAAACGTTCTAGGCATATATGGATCAGACCAGAATGTCTCGGTGAAGTAACAGGTGAAATTCGCTTGACAATATTCAGGTGCAGCCAAAACCTTATCACCTAAATCAACCTTCCATAATTTCGCGATGTCATCAACCATGACAAGGTCAGAGTCAAGATAAATTACGCGTTTTACCTCATTGGGAATCAAGTTAGCCAAATAAGTTCTCGCGTAATTCAAGGGTTGGTCTAAAGCTTGACGTATAGACTTGGAAATTAGGCCACGGACCCTGTGGACATCAAACCGGTACACCTTAAAGTTGAGGTAGGGAAATGTGGACTTAATGCTTGTGAATACCTCAGGTTCATGTCTTACCCATAGGAAATGAAATGTTAAATCTTCAGGGCATGTTGAATGTTGGAGAATCGATAACACCGCAGCCATAGTACCTCTCAAGTAATTAGCATCAAGTGTCATGGCCACGTGTATCCGGTCCGTGCCCAAATTTCCGCAAGTCTCCCCATTGCGAAAAGCAGGGGCCTCGCGGAAGACAGAAGAGTTTGACCCAACCCGTCCATCTGACACCTCATCAGCAGGATCACGTACAATGTCAAGGTGAACGTAGGTGGTGGTGGTCAAGGGGGTTTGGTGGGAAAGCAAGAGAGACAGGAGGCCAAGGAGAGGAAGAGAAGAAGAAAGGCTCCAAAAGGCCATCCAGCTCTTTGCATTTGAAATAATAATAATGATAAGTTTAGGAGAAAGGAAAGAGAAGCAGCCATTAGAGTAAGGAGAGGTTACAAATGATTGATTCATAAAGAAAAAAAATGGAAGGATGAAAAAGTTGGTACAATTGTGAGGGAGAGAAGAAGCTGCGGAGGATTCTTCTCAGGACCTTTACATTTTGTATTATCATAAAGCAATCAACAAATTAATCAGTTTCACGGATTGACAAAGGTTAGCCATTTAGAGTTATTAACTACAAATACATTAAGATAAACATTTTTTTCCATTGAACATTTTAGCGAGAAATATAAAAATTAGATTAGTTACATTCTCCAAATATAGAAGGACATATTTTAAAGGCAAAAGGTGAATTCTAAAAGCTTAATCTATAAACATATGTCAACTTAAAATTAACTATAAACATTATTCACTTTTTGTGACAAAATTTTCATGTCACGATCTAAATTTGGAGGGTCGTGATCGACACTCGACTACGTAACCATGTCAGGTGAATACATATTACATAATACTGATTAATCATTAATACATTGTACAAAGGGTAACTTCGAGGATACAAAATAAAATAAATCTTTACAAGGTCACAAGAATCTAAAATGTCATCTAATTTTTTTTTTCCGCAAGTGCTTTGGAGCATTAACTTACGAAAGAAGGACATCTCAAAATTCACTTTGCAATTAGCATTATTTAAATAGATAAATAATTTATAATATTTATTATGATAAACTTTAAAACTTCTTCAAATTCACCTAACTAATATGAAAAATAAAATTACTAATAAATAGAAAGATAGAGCATGTTTATCAGACTATCGTCATAAACGTATTGTCGACAATGCACAAGGTTAGTTTTTTGTCTTGCGATAATTTGGAAAATATCAATTCTGCGTAGCAATATTTTTGTTCTAGAAAAAGTTACAATAGCTTTTACTCCTATTTTTAAGAAAAAATTATTTTTTTCAGCTTCTTTCACCCAATAGAAAAACAATTTCCACTTCTAATCAAAAGCAGTTTCGTCCCCAAAACTTGTTAAATACACCCTCCGTCCTAAAATAAGTGTCATCTCAGCTAAAAAAAATTATTTCAAAATAAATGTCATCTTAAAAATTCAAGAAAAAATTTGACAAGTATTTCAAAAACATGCCCTTAATATTAAAGAAGTAATATCTTTAATATTGCTGAATTTTCAAAAAAAATCTAAGAAATAGAGATAATTTAGTAAACTCCCTATTGCATTTATTGAGTTGGCGTAATTTTTTCTAATATGACACTTATTTTGGGACGGAGAAAGTACTAATTAACTCTCTAAATAAAAATGGAGTAATTCTAAAAAAACTTATTCTTTTAAATTTCATATGACCAAGCTTGGCAAACAGGGTTTAGAGAGAATCCACCCAATTCATTCAAACAAATAAAAAGACTGGGTTTTAGGGTTTATTCTGCAACACTAGTTCGATTATTCTTCATTCTCTTCTTCTTGGCATAGGCAAACACAAAATCATCAGAGATGAGAGGGATACAATTATCTTTCAGCAACACACAAAAGCTAAGATTAGAGAAAGCATTGGAATCACTTTCTTCAAAGGTTAATCCCAATGCTACTGTCATTGTTGCTGACACCATTCCTGTTGACGAAGATGCTGCCCTCAAGTAACCCTTTTTCAACTGCTCTCATTAATTTCCTGTCCTTCCATTTCTATTACTATCTTTTTTTTCATTGTATTTTGACTAGACATTTTATACTGTTTTGAACTGCTTGTCCTTGTGCCGAGGGTCTTTAAGGTAGAGGTAAGGTCTGCGTACACTCTACCCTCCCCAGACCCCACTGTGTGGGATTTCACTTAATAATTTCCTTTTAAGCAAAAATTAAGAAAATGGGTGTTATAATTACATATTTCTCAGGAGGTCTCAGGTTCGAAACCCTTTGCCTACGACAGTAGGGGATTTGCCTTCTGGGTCAAGCTCGTCGCACGGGGCTTGCCTAGTGCGGGTTACCTGTGTGGTTTGCGAGTTATTGCACAGGAGCTAGGTTTACCTGTGCGCACCCAAAGGGTAGAGGCTGCGGGTTCCCATGTCATCAAAAAAAAAAAAAAAAAGAAAGAAAAGAAAAAATTACATATTTCTGATTTTGTGTATTTGACACATGTCTGTTTGTTGCCCTCAAGTAAGCAGTTGCAGAGGCGAATCTAGGATTTCTAGAACATGGGTGCACCACTAAAAAAAAAAAGAAAAAAAAAGAAAAGAGAATTTATTAAGTGGAAATTGATCCATAGTCCTCTAGATTTTCAACTAAGTGCATCATTTAGCCTTCTTGTAGTATGGGTACCAGAAGATAATATTATACCAATTTTAGAAAATATATACATACAATACCTAGTTTTACGAAGAGAACATGGGTTCACGTGATAAATTCGCCCCTTCGTAGTTGTAACCCTTTTCAAATGCTCCGTAAATTTCCTTTTAAGCAAAAAAATAAGAAAATTGGTGTTATATTATAATTACATATTTCTGGTTCTTGTATTTGATCCATGTTTGTTTGTTGCCCTCAAGTAAGTAGTTGTAACCCTTTTCAAGTGCTCAATTCCGTTTAGGTTAAGTTAAGAAAATGGATGTACTTAGTAGGTAGTTGAGCGTTATCATGCTTATCTTTCCATACTTGTAGTCATAGTATTACTCTTGTAGTGTCTTGTCCTTTGATTTCTGTTATTATTTGGTGTTTCTTGTCCTTCGATTATAGTATAATTTTGTGGCATGTGCACTATTATTCCTTTGTTCAGACTGATGCCGACCTGAAGTACCTACGTAATAACCCTTTTCAAATGCTCTATTAATTTCCTTTTAAGCATAATTAAGTAGGTGTTTGGTCATAGATTGCAAATACTTTTCACTTTATTTAGAACTTATGGATTTGGAGTTGTGTTTGGTTATACTTTTTGTAAAAAAAAAAAAAAAATTAGGATAATGTTAGTAGGAAACGGCCATGAAAACCAATATTTTTCACTTTAATTGGAATTTATGGAGTTGGAGTTGTTTTGGTTATACTTTTTGCCACAAAAAAAAAGAAAAGGAATTAGAATAATGTTTGTAGGCGTTTGGCCATGAAAACCGATATTTTTCACTTTAATTGGAATTTATGGAGTTGTTTTGGAAATACTTTTTGCCAAAAAAAAAAAAAAAGAATTAGAATAATGTTAGTAGGCGTTTGGCCATGAAAACCAAATATTTTTCACTTTATTTGGAATTTATGGAGTTGGAGTTGTGTTTGGTTATATACTTTAGTTAAAAAAAAAATAAAATTGGAATAATGTTAGTAGGCGTTTGGCCATGAAAACCAATATTTTTCACTGTAATTGGAATTTATGGAGTTGGAGTTGTTTTGGTTATACTTTTTGCAAAAAAAAATTTAAAAAAATTAGAATAATGTTGGTAGGCGTTTGGCCATGAAAACCAAATATTTTTCACTTTATTTGGAATTTTGAAGTTGGAGTTGTGTTTGGTTATAGTTTTTGCAAAGACCATTCGGTTGTTTGAATGTATTGAAAGTAGAAGAAAAAAAAAAACTAAAAATGGGGTTTTAGGTGTTTTCCAAGTTCTAAATACAACTTCAAGTTGTATTTGGAATTTTCATGGCCAAACATTGATTTCCAAATGAAGTGAAAAAAGATCCCCAAAAAAATGAAAATTTCCCATGGCCAAATGGGTCTGGGTGTTAATTACATGTTTCGGATTTTTGTATTTGACACATTTTTGTTTCCCTCAAGTAAGTAGTAGTAACCCTTTTCAAATGTTCAATTTATTTCATGTTAAGCAAAAAGTATGAAAATGGGTGTTTATTACATGTTTCTGATTTTGTTTATTTGACTCTTGTTTGTTGTTGCCCTCAAGTAAGTTGTTGTAACCCTTTTCAAATGCTCTATTAATTTGCTTTTAAGCAAAAATTAAGAAAATGGGTGTTTAAATTACATGGTTGTGATTGTTGTATCTTACCCATGTTTGTTTGTTGCCCTCAAGTAAGTTGTTATTACCCTTTTCAAATGCTCGATTAATTTCCGTTTAAGTAAAAAATTAAGAAAATGGGTGTTAATTACATGTTTCTGATTTTTCTATTTGACCCTTGCTTGTTTGTTGAATGAAGGGGACACGGTACGTTGGATATGGGCAAGAATGTGGTAGCAACTGTGTGTGGAGTAGTTGAGCGCGTGAACAAGCTTGTATATGTTAGATCTTTAAGGGCCAGGTTTAGTGCTTTTAATTCGAATTTTGCTGTTTAGATAGTTTCTAAGCTGAATTTTAAGCTGAAAAGGTTTTTTTTAAATACAGGTACAAGCCAGAAATAGGTGATATTATAGTTGGCCGTGTTATTGAGGTGAGCTTGGATTACCTGCAGTTAGTCTCTAGTCAATTTTACTGTTTCATGTTTAGGTGTTTTATTTGCTGCTAGTCTTATGTCAATTCCTTCCATGTTATTGAAAATTTGGGTAAATCTTTAGAAATTTGCTGCTAGTCGAGGATAAGGGTAGAAGGGTAGTAGGTAGCCGAGCGTTTTCTCCTTGTTTAGTATTATTAGTTCGTATTCGCGGAGTATCTTATTCTTCAAATTTTCAGTACTACCTGTTGCTTCATTTGCTCTGTTTATCTCGCTATTTTTCTGCCGTTATTTTCCCTTCTATCATGCTTTGATTACGCTTCTTTTGAGCCAAGGGTCTATCTGAACCAGCCTCTCGACCCCACAAAGGTAGGGGTAAGGTCTACGTACATCCTACCCTCCCCACACCCCACTTGTTGGATTACACTGGGTATGTTGTTGTTGATGATTGAATAGAAAATTTTGGGTAATAGTTTGGATATCTCAATTAAGACGAGACTTGTCGCGATGGTAAAGTTGCTCTTCTGGTGACTTGTACATCATGAGTTCAAGGCTTGGAATCAACTTCTCAATATACCATTCTCCTCTGACCCTGCCTAACCCTGGAGCACTTTGTTCACAGTTCACTTAGGAAAATATAATTCTCTCCAACTGTATCCCCATAAGGTATAGGATAGACAATGAATTTATTTCTGTTGCTCTTCAGGTTCCTAGCATGATCATAAAAGAGGTGGGTTTTTTCAGTCTACCATTTGTTCAAAAAATGTGTAAGCCGCTACATTAACTGAGGGTAACATATTGATAATCTAAACAGTGCATACCTTTGGTGTTGAATTTCAAAGAAAGGGCATTAAGAGGACAGAAAGGAAAAGAACACGTCTCCTCCTTTTTACTTGTCTCCATTTACATTGGCAAGAAATATTGATGATTTCATGCATTTAGAAATATATCTTATGATTATTTTATTTTCTTGATGTTAAGGTTGCTCCAAAGAGATGGAGATTGGAAATTAATTTCAGCCAAGATGCCGTACTAATGCTCTCCTCAATGAATCTTCCAGATGGCATTCAGGTTATTGTTTACTATGTACCACTAAGCCCGTTTTAGCATGATCTCTGGATTGATTTTGTTCCCATGATGCGGTGGTTATATTTACTGTATAATTTGCAAGTCAAGATAGTGTAATTTAGAGTCCTTATTGCGTCTTTCCGGCATGTAAAGAAACATTTTTAAGGAATCTGTTAAGCACTGAAATCAGGACCTCCTTTATTCTATTTCACCCTATATATCCACTTAACCCTGAGTGTGACGAAATCATAGATAAAAAAGAGTGAAAAAGATTTCCTAGGCTGCTTTATATCATTTTTCCACAGTGCCCCCCTCTCCCCCCTCTTTAAATTCCTTCAGTAACTTGAATAGATTTGCCCAATGGATCTAGAGAGTGTTTGGATTGGCTTTTTAAAAGTAGCTTAAAAGCTAAAAGTCGTAAGTTGGGAATACCCAACTTTTGACTTTTAGCTTATTTTTGTACCTTTTTAGCCTAAAAGTAAGTGCTCAAAAGCACTTTTTTATTTGTCTCAAACACCACAAAAAGTAGAAAAGAGCTTAAAAGCCAATAAGCACTTAAAATAAGCCAATCCAAACACCCTTCTATAGTTCCAAAATATCATGGATTCACATGGCTGACCCCAGCTTGTTTGGGATTGAGACACCTTTGATCAAGTTTCTCCACATATTCGATTCACTAAATTTGTCATCTAACAGCACAGTGAATTTATCAGAACTAGTATAGCTTTTATTATAGTTCAATAAAAGAGGAATAAGGATGAGCCCACTGCCTGAAGCTTGCATTAAAGAGATCTCAAAAGCCATTACCTCAAAAAAAAAAAAAAAAAAAAAAAAAGATCTCAAGTTCCCAAGGGTATTGAAATTGAACAGTTAGAATAGTGAGGCAACCAAAATCAAGTTACATAAAAGTGTTTTGGTATATGGCTGGCGTATGGGGTTGTTCCCCTAATTGTCAATAAAATTATTTACCTTATCAAAAAAAATGTCTATTAGTAGTTGGATCTTGACTTGTGGCACGTGATGAAGAGCAGATATGAAGCAAATATAAACTTAATTTTCCATTTCCTTTTCCTTTTTGCTTCCCTGGATTTCTAAAATTATGTTGCATTCTTTTGGGTATTACTAAGTGTCATGGTCATAGTCATGCTAAAATTTAATAATTCCTCTTATTTTGTAATTCCAGAGGCGGCGAACAGCAGTTGATGAACTCAATATGCGAAGCATATTTGTCGAGAGTGATGTCATTTGTGTAAGCTCCCCAGTTCCTCTGATTATCTATCAAATTCTTGAACGGCGGACTACTTAAGGTGTGGCATGCATCAGTGGATTAGATGAATGCAACTATGTCCCATCTGTCCTTTATATGTGCATGTCATACTCGTTTTATTTTCTTTTCTTTTCCGCAAGTATAGTAATCCAAGCGAAATTGCCCAATTTCAGGCTGAAGTTCGTGGTTTCCAGCATGATGGGAGTCTACACCTCCAAGCTAGAAGCCAAAAGTATGGAAAGGTGTGTTCTCGGAATTTAAATTAGAATGTGAAGTTTTGTTTCATAGTTATTATATTGATGATTATGAGGTTGGAGTGAGAGTATAAGGCGGGGATACAAGTTTCTAGAACTTGGATACAATATTCAATTTTAACAAGGTGGGGATACAAGTTTCTAGCATTCACAGGGGATTTTAGATAGATGGATTTACAGTTGATAAAAACCACGGATTAAACTTTTCCATTTAAAAAGGCATAACAAACTCTTCCATATAGCTGGATGGAGTTGCTTGTTTGTAGTAAGCAGGAACATGATTTGTCTGATGAAGTTTTAGAAGTTGATGTTGTTCTATGGTCTAATGTGTTCTTAACCCAAAATTGTCCTTTATGTTTGGAATCAGTCTATTGTCATCCAAATATGTACCCGCGTACATATCATCCCTTAAGTTTGCTAAAGTTGAGCAGATTTGGTCCAACTAACGCAAGGACACAAATTAGACCTAAAAACCAACCCAAGAAACCTCAAAAAAGAAAAAAGACCCCATCTTGAATCCTTTTTCCCAAATGTTGTGTTGAAACTTGTGTATACTGTGTCAAAGCTGAAATTGGTGAAGGGTGTTCTGTTGCTAACTTTCAAATGCTGTAGTTTACTGTTTTGGCTGCTTAAACTATATTGATAAAGCTAATACTTTGTTGTTTTCTCATTTACTTAGTTGTAAGTTCTTGACTTGTATTAATTAATAATTGGTTTGTGGATAATTCTGAAAGCATCCTCAATGATATGGGTGAGAAGTTTATTTTATCAGAAAAATGATTTCCAAGAGGCATTTCTGGTCTAAAAATTGAGTGAGCTAAGACATCTCTGCTGCATGCCTGCATCAAAGAACTAATAAATCCGAATATCAACGCAATAGCAGCCTCGTTTGATAGCCTTGTGTTGAAACATGTTTTGCGTAATGACCTCCTTCAATCGTTCCCAGAATGGCCAAATATTCATAACTCATGAGCCAACCCTTTCTTACACATTTATATAACCGACATCTTACCTTTCTTTTTAGCATATCTATTACAAATTCATAAGTGTAAAGCATATACTTACCAAAAAAGTACTTGGTTGACAGATACTACTTCATATATTTGCAATAACAATCTCCTTTATGAAGTTTCACCAACGCAGTATACATAAGCTACATACAAGAACTGTCTATTCATATGCTGCCTCAATACAGAGTTCTATCCCATAAAAAAGCCCCCCCTAACAGTTTCAGCATCAGAAACCAGCTTACAGCAGTAGATTACCAACAGTGTACTGCATTTACTTAGTGGATTTAGTAGCATGACTTCTTTAATATACTAGTTTATTTGGGGAAAGGTTGAATGGAGAAGAGGGATTGATGATAGAGTCCTTCTTTAACCCAGATCACATGAGTTCCATGTTGAATGACCAGATTTTTTAGGTCCATTTTGTTGCCTGTTAATTTGACCGAAGCTGCTTACTGTTATAAACTTGAGAGATGATATGTTCTCAACTGTATATTTAAAGGATTAAAATGAATATACCCTAGAAGATAAAGGGGAATATTAGTTAAAACCTCATAGTACAAACAGCAGAATTTTTACCGAACCAGATGGATCTAACCATAAAGTTTGAATAGAGGATACAGGGGACCTTGACATGATCTGCATTAGATTGTTATTTTGCTTAAGAGTCCTAGCAAGGGGGCCTTTTACATGCCGGCATCACCATCACATAGAGCTAACAATTGAGCAGCGAGTCTTTGAACTATATTTTTCAGCTGCTTTTCGTCATGTAACAACGTAACATTCTTTTTTGTGGAGGGTGGGGGGTGGAATGAGGTGTTCATTTTACACCAAAGCTTTACAACTTTTGTTTAGCCCCTTGACTTTCGTTTCAGAGTTCAGACATTGGTTATCAATTTGTTTGAGAAAATGTGCTCGGATGATTTAGTGTTTCTAGTGGTTGAATTCTTCTGAACATTTCTTCGTTTTTTTATTTTTATAGCTTGAAAGAGGGAAACTACTCAAAATCCCTCCATATCTAGTGAAGAGGCGTAAACAGCATTTCCATCATCTAGATCAGTATGGAGTTGACTTGATTTTTGGCTGCAATGGATTTATTTGGGTTGGGGAACACGTTGAAGTAAAAGATGCCATGGTAGAGGATCAAGTAAATAAGTCTGATCCACAAAACACTAATTCAGCAAGCTTACTGGGTTCTGGTGAAGAACAAACTTATACACCACTGGAAACAAGACAATATATATGCAGGATAGCAAATGCCATCACGGTATTCTCTGCTTTATGCTTCATGGTTAATTTGGAGGCTGTAATGGAGACAGTTACCTTGAGCTTATCTTTGAACCTTGGTGTACATGAGATGCTTGAAGCAGAATTCCATGTTCGAGTTGCTGAGCAAGAAGCTGAACGACGGAGTACATCAACAAGAAGGAAATAGGTGTTACAAGTCATCATTTACATTTGCTTCTTGTACTGTCAGTTACGCAAGTTAGAAGAGATTAGAAATCTTCTAAGCTGGATCGGGTCGCACTAAGTCACCCTTTAATTGAAAAAAATAGATTGCTTTTGTAAAAGAGTTCCCTACTGAATATCCCCTTAAATTTACTTCTAATTCATGTGCGTTAATTAAGGAATGTGCAGATGAGGATAAAATGTTTTTCTTCCCAACAATGACATTTACCTTTTTGTATTACTCTTGGTTTTACTTGTCAGTGTCTAACGTTTCTGGTTTGGAAAGGCTTGGAAAGTGAAAGCTCATCAAGTTTTTAGAACAGCTGTCTCAGAATATTGATTTTGTGTTTGTCTTTACTGGGAAGAACTATAGATGCAGTTTATATGTGCGGTTATTTATCTTCGATAGGTCCCATTATGAGCCCGTTTGGATTGGCTTATAAGTTAACTTATATAAAATTTTTTTAAACTTTTTTGAGTGTTTGGTACCACAATTTAAAGTCGTTTGTCTTAAAATAAGCTCAAAAAAATAATTAGATCCCATTTGAAACTTATCTAAAAGCGAACAAATTTGAAAACAACATATAAGCCAAAAAAATAAGTTAGATTACCCTTATTTTTTTTTAGCTTATAAGCGCAAACGAACATAGGCATAAGCCCATCCAAACAGGCTCTATGACATTTTTTGATTCGCAGGCTAAGTTATACAGGGATTATAGTTTTTGCGATTATAATTTTTGGACTAATTTATTTCACCTCCCAGGAGGAATAAAATAACACCAAGTTTGATGGGAAGATTAAGTTTGGGGTTAAATTTATATTTTGTTTGGTTGAAGGTATAAATTTATCCCACCTTATTCTATGAACCAAATGATCTGTAATACGCCATTAAGTTCTGGTATGACAAAGAGATTCTTTTTTTTTGTTCGTTTGTACTAAAATTTCGTTCAATCAAATCCAGGACGCCTCAATTTCAAATTAGTTTAGTTCGACTATTTGTATCCTTGATACATTCTACTCTATCCATTCCACCATCGACATTTTATATTGTCAAAATGAGAATGCTGGTAAGCTCAAGTATAATTAATTAATTTTACTCTATAAAATCAAGGCTATTCAACCAGCCATAACAACAACAACACCTAGCCATCATTTATTTATTTTTTAAAAAATACTCCTAGGAGTGTATTTTTTTTTTTTTTTTGGCCAAAGTCATAGATGACACCGAACATCACGATTTTTCATTTGGGCCCTTGAATGAGGTCGTATCATATGAACCCTTCAAGACAACTGTTAATATGCCATTTAAACACAATTATTGAGGTGGCAAAGCGCGTGCAATGCACTGCTCTAAAAGGGCGTGATGCCAATTTTTTCCTTTTAAAATTTTTTAATCATTAAAAAAATAATTATAAGAAAAAACTTATTTTAAAACAATTTATCTAATAAAAAAAACATTTAAAAAAAATCCTAAAACCCATTTCCCCCCCCCCCCCCGATCCGAAGTCGGAATCCACCGCAGCTTTCCGGTGAAGCCGGATTCCACCGCGACAGCGTCGCTCTTCTCTTTTGCTTTGTTCAAATACAACAAATTCGAGCCCTTAATGGACCGAAAAAATCAATAGTCCATGATTTCTCCATTAATGGACCAAAAAAATCAATAGTCCTTTGAAATAAACACACAAAAAAACCCTTCATCCAAACACACCCCTTTACTTTTCTTGCTTTTCCTCTTTCTTCCTGCTGCTGCTATTGATGTTTATTGTTTTTTAAAGTAAATTGTTTAGAAGGAAAAGAATTAGTTGAGAGTGGGAGGACGACGGATGGCTAGTGGAGGAAGGAGAGGGGCGGTGGGGGGCTGAAGAAGAGGAGAGGGGTGGTGGGGTTTGAAGAAGAGGAGAGGGGTGGCGGAGGTGAGGGGTCCGTGGGGGGGGGGGGGGCTGAAGAAGATGACTATTTTTGTTTTTACTTTTTTTTTTGTAAAATCCTTTTTTTTCTAAAGCTAAAATCCACGTGGCTCCATCTTATTTTTTATTTTTGCTTGTGAATTACACGCATTATTTGTGTGTTGTTGCATATTTATTGTGTTTAAATAGCACATTAACAGTTGTTTTGAAGGGTTCATATGGTACGACCCTCAGTTGGGAGGTCTAAATAAAAAATCAGGACAAGTTCAGGGGTCATCTGTGACTTTGGCCTTTTTTTTTTTTTTTTTTTTTTCTCTTTGTACATGCATCATCCAATCAGGCATTAGCAAATTTATTCGAAACGTAAAATTAGTTGATAAGACTAGACGCAAAAAGACTGAAGAAACTGTGAAACTTCTCTTGGAGTCAAATTAAGGCAGTATAAATTTCTTGAAGTCTCAAAGTTTGCATTTCTTGGGGAACGTTAGACATCGTTATACATTTTTAGAGGATCCAACACGAATGTGGCGGCGGCAATTTTGAAGGATCTGAACAACATAACGGGCCTTCCTGTGTGATAGATAATCTCTCAATTTTTGTTGATCCCTGCATCCAAAGTTTTCCATTTTGACTTCCTTCAACTTTCTATGCCTCGGACGTTTCAAAAGTAGAGATGCACAGGAAGTTTTCTCTTCTTCAAATGCAACATCATCATCTATAAACTTGAGGGTACTCTTCAATTTATACCATAGAAAAGATAGGGTGTCCAATTGAGGAGCAATCCAAAGCAAACTATCAAGAACGTCTACAACTGAGTAATTATGAGCAACTTTTATTCTCTCAAATTCTATATGCAAGCAATCGGTACCATCGAGTGGAGGAACCAAATTTTTTCTCATGTCTTTTGGTATAACTATCAACTTTTCACTGTCACACTCTAAGTGAATAGCCTTCGACTGATTGAAGTTGCCAAGAAATTTCACGAGCTTTGAGTACCAATGTCTATCAAGTGTATTTTGTCCCTGGAACATCTTGAGTTCAACTTTTAGCAAAACCGAAGCATTGATCAGTTTGAGTGTTGGAAATCGACGTTCATAACAAGTATATGAAAAACTTGTTAAATTTGGAGTATCTAGTGCAACAACCATAAGATTAAAGCACTCTTCTAGTACAATACACTCGAGCCGATCACTTGAAATCTTCAATTTCTTCAAAGCTGGGCAACATAATAAGTACAAGGCTTCAAGATTGGGTAGACTTGCAACAATGTCCTGTAAACCTTGGTCATTGACACCAACACTATAGAAGTACAAACTCCTCAAGGCTTTGCAATGAGTTATACCATTTACTTTTAGCAGATTCCAACGAGTGCTCCTAATGTGAAGATTTTCAAGATTAGGGGCTACAATATCAAGCATTTTGGTTTCATTAGGAAAATTCAACCAAACCCTCTTCAATTTGGGTAATGTTCCCACAATTTGTAAACTTGCTAGTCCTTGACATTCATCTAAAGTTAAATCCTCTAGACAATTGCAGCTTCCACATAAAGCTCGAATAAAGTGCTCATCCAAAAATGTATTAGAGAATTTTAACTCTCTTAAAGATGATAACTTTATGTCACATTAATAGGGCAATTCAAGCTTAAATCCATCTAATTCCAGAACATCTAGCTCTTTGGCATCAAAGATTTCTTCAGGCAAAGTATTGTCACCATCGACATGTATATATACACGTAAAATCAACTCTTTGATTTTACACGCTACGAGTGTCTTTATGCAATTACTAAAATAAGAGCTCCAAATTAGACAAGATGGTAATATTAGCCCGAACTTTTGTATTGAAACCTTCTGCTTCTGCCGATTTGCTAGAGTTTGATCCACAATTTTCACAAACTTTGGTATGTTTGATTTTCCTGATTCGCCTGCATAATATAAAAAATTATCGCCAAAATTTAAGTAGGAGAGGGAACTCCATGCACTATACAAAGTTTTGGACAATGTACTCATTCCTGCAGCATTTTTAACAAGAAGGGAAGACAAAATTTTCTGCAGAATTGGCTCTGGCAATTTGGATATGTGATCCACTGCTGCATCAATACTTTTGTCTTCCATCACTGCCAAAAAAAATTTCTCCCATCAACATGCATTTAATGATATTTCTTTTTGCAGAAGAATTTATTAGGCAAGAACTACGTAAACAAGTAGAATTCTTTCCTTTGTTGAAATATTGCTGCTTGAAAATATCACATTCACGCAATATTCAGAATAGTATACTAAGAATTGAGTTAAAGACTTCATTCTTCTTTCAAGTTCTATTCAGTACTTATTATATATGCATAAAACGTAACTACGTAATGAATAGAACAAAAAGAATATATACAATTACCTGTCGAAGACAAGAATATTTGATTATATTAATTCTCCTTTGTGGATGTGTTTGTTGCCCCACGCAAAACCGAAATTCTTGATGATACAAATTGATACGATAGCATAGGACTATATTGCTAAGAAATCTAGCCAAAACCAACTACGTTAGGATTATTAGGACTCTTATGTGCTAATGAACTCATGTAGATTAGGATTATATCTCTTGATTTAAGATAATTAACCCTCATCCACAAGAGTTAGCACATACGTGAGTCCTAATAAGAATATATAACCAAACCAATCTTATGCATTTTGCTCCCATAATCCCCCGTCTTTCTTGAATGGTTTGTTTTTTCTTCTCTTTTCCTGGTCCCTTAAAACTTTTCCTTTCTACATTTTTGCCACCTTCAATTTAATATGGGGATACGGATACACACGTAGGAGAGACTATTTTTGACTCGTGCAGTTAAAATGACCGAAATTTATTTTAAGCAAAAGCGCCATGCATCTACGTAGGGGTGACAAAATTTAACCTATAAATGTGTATGTGTAAAAGAAAAATGTATCACGTAACTATATGTTGCTAGAATGGAATCACACCAATATTATAGAGGTTCGTGGATTATTTAAAATAAGAATAGTATTTAAAAAAACACATTCTATCCAAATGAATATTAGCTAGTATATGGTCACAAGTTTTATTTTATCCCTGGTTTCACCATAAACTTAGATGTATCCACTATACAAGTTTTTACGAAAGTACATTATATGAACTCGCACTCTTTTAATTTCTTCAGGATTCATATACTGTCTTACATTAAAGTATTTACATTCATTATCTTAGTGCATAAAATTTGGAAGAGAAATCAATTGAGACCTTGGACTTTTTACTTAACTATCCACTAAGAGGTTTGTTAATTATCACCATCAGTTAAAGCAAAACTTTGTGGTTAAGCTCATTGCTTCAGCTTTTTTTAGTTTAAAAAAGTGTTTCTCTAAAGTCTAAATAGTGAAATTATTTATCAAGTGGCCGAAATTTATATATAGTATTAATACGCTGTAGTTATTTTGGATATTTTTATGATTTTTATAGTAATACTTAACTATTACCATATTAGTTGTCATGTTTCGTTTCACGAGAGTCAAACGATATAAACTTTTACTGACATTTTAAAGTATATCTTCACATAACAAATTAACACAAGAAAAGTTGAACTTGCAGTACTAATAGTATAGTTTATTAGTATCTAAATTTTAAATACAAAATATTGAGTTAATTTGATCCAATTATGCTTAAAAAATGAGTCAAATTTACTTTCGAAAAAGAAACCATGACAACTAATTTGAGCCGGTGGGTGTACTTTTTATATATATTTTGCTTCAGCTACTAGCTAGCACTAAAATATGATTTAACTTCCTCGCCAATTCTAATTAATCAAGAAATTAAAAGTCGCGATTTTAATTAAGCGACAAAGTTAGTAGTACAAAAAAGAAGTAGGAGCTCCATAATACTAGTAAATTTTTTTTTACTAACAACCAACACTTATTAGTAACAACATTAATTAGGCAACAACTTTGTAGTAATAAAACTTACTAAACAATAACTCTTGTGTAATAAAACTAGTACTTAGTTAGAAATAACTACTAGTAATCTACGTCAACATTAACATTAATAACTTAATAATGACACACAAAAAAACATTAACATTAATAACTTGAAACTTATGCCCTCCACTGTATAATAAATTGGAATTTAAGAAACATCATCAAACTGCAAAAGCAGAAGGCTAGCCAAGTTGGCCATCCAAATCCAAACTCATCAATGGCAAGAGAAAAGCTAAGGTAAGAGAGTCCGGTAAGCAACCCAAAATCAGTAGTGACAGGCCTGACAATCATCAGCACACAGAAAAAACCCGAAGCCGCAGTTGCTGCAAACATTGGGAGGAACATATCATATACAGGGATGCAGTCTTTGAGAAGGCTGAAGAGCGTCGCCATCTGTAACGCGACGATCATTCCTGTAGCATCGCATGCAAGAGCAAAGTCAGGCGCAAACAATACTGCAGAATAGCGGAGGACTAACAAAAGTCCTCCGCTAAGCAGTAGCACTGCAGTAGTGGAAACAAACCACGCTGCACGGCTGCCAATGGCAGCCGTACCTAGAATAAAGAAAAGCAAGGCTAAAACAGCCCATATTTTCTGTTCCTTCTTCATTTACTGGTAAGAGTTAGTGTTTAGGAAACAAATCAACTAAGGAAGACAAAAGGGAGTAGAAAATGCAGAAGAAATTAGTAGACTGTGGACTTAGCTAAGGTTTTGTTCTTAGATTTTTATTTTTATTTTTAAAATACACTAGAGCTTGCAAATATGTAATGGATGAAAGCGTATATAACTATATGAGAAGTACCCAAAAAGTTAACTTTGTTCGTTTGTTCTCTTTCTCTCTTAAATTACTGTTTTGGTTTGGACGTTTGGTGATTAAATAAATTACTTTAGTAAATAAAGTTGACTGGGAAATGAAAGAAAAAATGCTAAACGTTTTGAGTAATTGGACAGATTGTTTTAGACCAATTGTTTGACTATGGACGAGTTGGGTTATACGGTAACATTTATTGAAGCAACGTGTTGCAGACTTGCAGATACCGAATGAGGAGGAAGCACTGCAATTAGTATTTGTAATTTAAGCTTCTTTTTTCATCATTTGAATTTTACATTGAATATTTTCTGTTTTCCATCCTTTTCATTTTCTTTTCTGGTGATATTGCGTACCAATGTGTTCGCCTGTTTTACTTTCCTTATTTGCTTTACACAATCAGATAACTAGTAAAGTTGTCACTTGTCAATACTTATTATATGTTGTCTGTGATAAATCATATTGGTACTGATTTGCTTTTCTATGCATTGGTATAGTGTATATGTATTTGGGTGAAAATCATTTGCCATCCCCAATTTTGCTTTAAAATTCAAACTCTTCCTTAACTATGAAAAATACGTACATTCTCCCCCTTTGTCCTATACAATGGCTACTTTACCCTTGATAATTTCCATTCTTCATCTATGTAGTAATATTTTTTTTATATTTTACATAATATTTATTTTTCTTAACCTAGATACTTATATATTTTTATTTAAGCTAATTATCATTATAAGTAGAATAATCCTTTTATGAATCTGTCACAAAAGTTAATGTTATTTTTATGATTGTCATTTTAATATTACATGCATTAAGTATGTTATATGTATATGGATGCATGTTTCAAATATCTCTTATCTCTATTGTCTATCAATATAGTCAAACGAATTTTGGTGGTTAATAATGAAATATTTTATAAATTATAATTTAAAATTCATTTGCAATATAAATAGATAATTTTTTAGAATTTGTTATGGAATATACTTCTATATTTATTAATTATTTTTGTATTACATGCATTGAAATATTTTTGTAAAATCTTGTTATTTTTCACTTGTATAAATAGATATTAGAATTTTGAATATTATTAATAGTTCTGTTATTCTTCTCATTTATTATTATAGTGTGTTCATTAACTTATATACTCAATTGGTATTTCTCACTTTTTTTTGTGTCTAAAAAATAATATTTATTTTTCATATAAAATTTATCATATAGATATTAAAAAATAATCATAATTTTAAAGAAGTAAACTAAAAAGACAAAGGTTGATAATATAAGGGTAAAATAAGCATTTTGAAAAGTCAATTAGGATAAAGGGGGGGAGAATATCTATTGTTCTTAGTTGAGGGGAAAGTTTGATTTTTAAAGCAAAGTTGAGGAGGTAAATAATTTTCACCTAAAAATATTTACACAATCAAATCACTTGTAAAATATTAATAATTAATCATTGGCATTCCGTCTAAATTAAGGGTATATTTACACCAATGTATAACGGTAGGGGCATAATTGGCCGAGAAGTATAATGGAGGGTATGAGTAAACTATATTTGAAAGTTCAGGGGTATTTTTGACCCTTTTTCGATTATTTTATTATTGAAAAAAATTAAGTCTATATTAGCTAGCAAGTGCTAATTAATAGGGCTTTAAGTAGGTTTCAGTAATATTTGAGTTGGATTCTTACAAAATTTTGTGGTGGATAACGATGAATGTTGTACATGTTGATCGTGTGAAAAAATATTTATATAATTAACTAATTTATAAATTAGTTATAGATAAATTCTCATAACAGGTATTTAGTAATTATTAATACAATAAAAATGATAATTAGCTTATTATCACGTATCAACTAATTAAAATTGAAAATCAATGCAAAAGTTGTATATTCTACCATTACATATAACTTAAAGGTTACTTTCAATTTTAGGTTGCTTCGTAGCTATGTGTTATGATTAAGTGGCTCAATAAAATTAGTGTCTCAAAGCCAATTTTAATAAGAGGCCTATATTTTTTTGATACTTAATTTCTGTAGTTTAATATCATTAATGAAATATTAAGTTTTTAACTTCACATAGTAATATTATTGCTATTATTTATATTAGTAAAATTAATTCAAGTTAATCATATGGTTGAAAAACAATTCGTTAGATGTTGTTGCATACAATTTTATTTACTAATATGAAGATTTGAACAGTTTAATTTAAAATTCTAAAATATTTTAACTTTAGAAAGTAGACAGTTTTTCCTTCTTTCTTTTCTTGCACAATCTTTTTACTTTTTACTTTTTTTATAAACTTTAATATTATCTAGCGAAAATAAAATTATTAAATTTATTATTAATTAAAATTTTCCGGAGCCTCGAAATTTCCGGAGACTGAATCAAAGGTTTTACCCTGGTTATGACATCTATTTTTCTAACACTTGGAAATCACTAACCAAAATGTGAAGTTAAAGGCTTTATATTTTCTTAATGATACTAAATTTTTGGACGAAAACTTTTGACTTATTATTTCGGGAGAGTAATTGGTGAGGCTTAAGGGCAACTGTTGACACCCAATTTTGTCCCTCCTTTATTCCAATTTATTTCTTTGGGCTTTTAAATTAATTAAATCTAAATATTTTATTTTCGCTACTATTTTACTGCTATTAATGTCATTACTTTCATCTTCACTATTTTCTAATCAACATTGCTTTCGTTACTTTATCACAAATTTTAAATGATTCGTCATCGTTTTATTTTCGGATTTTGTACTCGTTAAATTAAATCCTTTATTTTCTACATACTAATTATTAATCGTATTCACCTAGTATGTGTTGTACTAATTATTAAGTTAAAAGCCCAAGAACAATTACCTGAAGGAAGGAAAGGGCCACAATTTTCGGACTAACATTTGAAGCCTAATTTCGGACCAATAAAATAGGCCCAGAACGCAGCCCACTACCAATACCCCGACGGATCGGCTACTACCTAAAATTACCCCGAACCCGACCCATTATACCTCCGCCCAAACCCGGCCTTCCTCAAACAAATTTGTCGTCACACTAATCCCCTCGCCCTTCACGCCGCAGCCTCCCTTCTCCTCTCCCTTCTTCAATCTCTCTCTCTTCCATCTATAGCTAATATCCAAGCCACTTTCAACCATGGCAGAACCGTGCCATCCCATTCGCGTGCAACATTTCACCCCTCTGCCCTCTCTTTGTCGTTTTCTCTCTGTCCCCTCTCTCTCCTTTCTCCTTGTCGTCATCTCTTCCCCCTCCATTTTTAGGCAAAGAGCTAAACCTCCTTTCAACAATAGCGGAATGGACGAGGCCCGTTTTGTGTCATCTTCATTTCGAGAAAAGCCCCCAAATCCTCTTTCACCATCGCAATCTCTGTCTACCTATTTGCATGCAACTCTCAAACACGGTCAACACAAGAGGCCAAGCCAACGTTTGGAAATCTGATCTTAGACAGAGAAAAACCAAAAAAAGCATTTCAAACCCGTGACCATCTGCTTTGAACGGTCCACTTTGACTCAACTTTGAATCCATTTTTTTTTTTTAAATTCCCGCCTAACGAAACCCTAGAGTGTCAATTTTCACCTATAAATACCATCTTTAAACCTTCAGCCGACGGGGGGGAAAAAATGATCATAAAAGGGATAGCCTCACTCAAAAAAAAAACAACCACATATTACTCTATTTTCACTTTGCCAGTTTGGAAACTTTAGCCACTTTAATCGGGTTCGTTCGAGTTCGGGTTTAGATTCGAAGCCTCGACGCCCTTGTTCACTGCGCTCGAAAGAGGTAAACAATCCTCTTCTTAATTAAAGTCAATTTCAGTGTTCGTGGTTTATTAGTGTTTATGTGTTCTGGTATGTTTTGTAGTTGTATGTGATTTAGCTTCAGCTCAGCAATATCTGCGTGGTTTTATGTTTAGTGAAGTTTAGCTTCAAGTTAACAGCGTTTATATGCTCGCGTCTTAATTTAGTCTAACTTTGTTTCAGTTTCGTAATATTAGCAAGTTCTTATAAGTTCGTGTGTGGATGATCGTGCTAATGACGTCTGTTTGTAATCAATTGGGATGCTTACGATTAGGATCTGCTTTATTCAGTTATACTTCTTTAGTGATTGTGTAGTTTTCTTATCGTCATGTCATTTGTTTGATGTTGGGAGCTGTTAGGATAGAATATTAATTGCTAAAACGAATTTGAAAGGCGTATGCTGTAGTTGGGAGGTTTAGACGGAATTTCAGGACTCAGAACCGATTTAGAGTCTGATATACACAGGATATACAATGGGTATACATTCGGTATACATCTGATGTACACACCGTGGTGTGTATATCTTAGGTATATCGTGTATTAGATTAAAACAGATCAACACTGTCCTTCTTTGCGCTATTTGTTCTAATTATCGTGTTCAGTTATAAGCTAGTTTCCTCTAGTTTACATTGCCGTGGCTGTTTTTATTAAAGTGGAATCCGATCAATGTTAAAAGGGTGGCTTGAGGTGAACACTAGTACATACTGTCATAATCAATTGTCATGAGTTGAACATGATTAGTACTGAACCAGAAGTTTGTAATGTTTTGCTAGTATGTACTAATATGAATTATCTGTTTAAATCTGGATGTGATTAATGCTGAGCATAAGCCACAGGACAGGTTGTTAATCTCTTTTGGCCTTATTGTTCTTCCATCCAGATGGGACTGATGTCATACGAATTTCTGGTCTTGGACCTGAATTATTATCATTATTCAGATTTAATATGACTTAGTCCTCTATTGAATGGATTTCATGCTCAGTCCGATACATATGTTTGCTTTCACCCTGCGCGTGATCTTGCCTATGGAATATGATCTTGAGAATAATGTTCTGAGATTTTTCAAATGAAATCGCTGCCGAGATATTATGCCATTTCTCCAAATAATCATATTGCTTAAATGACATTAGGCATAACTCAGGCTTAGTGCAGCTTTAATTTGTCCATGTCCTAATGTGTGGTGTGTGCTTATTTTTATGTCCATGTGTACTCCTCTGTTGCCCTTTTAAAATTCAAATGGATGTATTAATACTCTTTTAAGTTCATTAACACGCCCACACTTCACCGTATGTAGAATGTTTTTTAGTACTTTAGTTTATTTATAATTACTCAAGATGAGACTTTGGATAAAACTGGAATTTCCTTTTTTGTCTTTACTGGACATAGATCATTTCGTTGGACTATTTTCATCGTGGGTTCTTTTATCAAGCCTTTTATCTATAAATGCATTGCGAATATACTTTGCATAAGTTAGCTTACTAATCCTTTTCTTTTTTCATTTTTATGCATGAACATCGTATGTGAGTCCCTCGGACTCGTCATCTCCCGCATTCGGGGTTGGGCTAAAAGCCCAACGTAACTCCCCCTGCGTCAGTCCAATCCGCAGTCAAACAAGAAAACAAATCTGGGCCAAAGCCCAATAGACAAGAACAGCCTGCACATTTTTTTGCACGGATTGCCCTTCGTTTGGGGTGGTCTTTAAATTTTGCCACTCAAATTTGTGGTCTTTAAATTTTGCCCTTCATATTTGTGGTCTTTAAATTTTGCCCTTTGCTTGGAAAGATGAGCGAATACATGAAATTTCGGGTTCGAACCCCGCTCAGGCATAAAATAAAAAAATAATTTCGCAATGCAGGACTGGAGGGAGTGTATGTCGGATCCAAGATACAATCTTTTAAGAAGTTAAAGTTATGCCGGATCCTAAGATAACTAAAAGTCTCCCCTCAAGGCAAAGTGCCCCCTCCGGCAAGCGCACTTTTAGTTAAACATAACTAAAAGTCCGCCGGAGAGGGCATATAAAATTTAAACTTTGCCTTATAAGGCAAACTTTTTTTTGGTTGAAAGTCTATTTTATTCCATCCAAAAACTTGACAAGCACAAAGTCAAGCCGACCTTCAACTGTACATGGTAAAATTCCTACTCACTAACTTGTATAAGTCAAACTGAGCAACTATTACATTAAAAAAACAATAGCCAAGCTTTTAATCAACTACACTTAGCTAGGGATAGCAATTCATAGCAAAAGAGCTCTCTCGCCATTTGAAATTGTTCCTCAGCTTGACGTGAATATGTCAGGCAATCTCTCTGCAGAGTCTATCGAAGAAACCGAGTATTTCAAATCCGATAGGTTCCTTTCTCTCAAACCAATGCCACTAGCATACCAAAAATGAAAGTAATGGGCAGTGAAACAGTCGATTTGTGTCTAGCAACAAGCGAGATCCATGTGATTTCATCTTGCCACTCCTATTCTTCTAGTGTACCCTACCCATACCAACAATCTGACCACAATCCTTTTGTGATGGAGCATTCAAAATAAAGATGGGAAAATATTTCTTGAGTCCGCCGCGAAGATGGAAAATATTTAAAGTCTATCAACAAGCTAATCTACCTTGTATTGCCGACGAAAGTGTGAATTTGTATACCGGGATGGACATTTGGTTGTAGCATAATACTTTTCCATGTAACTTTGGTATATATACTTGAAAAAATACATATATATGCTTGAGGCAAAGTTTGCCCATAAGGCATAAGTATGCCCCCATCGTGCATAAGTTTGGTAAATCCAACAAGTTTATGCCGATGGGGGCATACTTTTAATGGGCAAACTTTTATGCCGATCCTAAGATAAACTTATGAAGGAATTATCAAAGTTATCTAAGCCGGCATATTTTATGTCAAGTTCCATTTACAGGCATAAGTATGCCGGTCCCAAGATAACTTTGCTAATTCCTTCACAACCGTATCTTAGATGGGGCATAGCGAAATTTAAACTTTGCCTTGCGAATTTTTTTAAAATTTTGAGTGTGGGGGTTCGAACTCAAACCTATGGGATTTAGCGAGGCAAAATTTAAAGATTTCAAATATGAAGGGCAAAATTTAAAGACCACCCCAAAAGAAGGGCCACTGCCGAATTGCCCCGGCAAATACGAATACGAGAGGAATTTATCGTGGGCGAAGCCCAACCCGCGAAAGTTCCAACAGTTGGGCCCTAATAAATGGGCCAAACCCATTTACTCTTTACTCTCTTCCTTATTTTTATGGTGGTGTATTTTTATTTGCTTTGTATGACTAACATTTTATCTTTTTAAGTAGCTTATATAAATTCTAGACATTAAGGGGGCTTTAGTTTAGAAATGGGTAATTAAACCATTAATTAACTCTACAAGCTTTATTTTTCCTTTTTACATCAAAATGATTTATAATGCTTATAATATTTACTGCTAGAACCACTGATTTTTTTAAAACTAGCATGACTATATGTTTTAAGCTAAAAGAATCAGGATTTTCGCTAACTATCTTAAAACACTTGAAACACGTCTTTTTGTTAAAATATTAATCTTACAATAACTCTTTAATTTATTAGTTGGCATGACCCATTTTCTGCAGATATTTACAAAACGTTATACATCCCGCACTTTCTTAGTTTATTTACAACTAAATCCTTTTATACAAATCATTATTTTTTAGCAGTCTTACTTTAAATAGCATTATTATATATCTATCCAGAACTTTAGCAATATTTATAAAATTATTTTCTTTTCTATAATATTTACACTTAGCCTAACTAATTCATTTAAGTCCGGTCGGTTAACCATTGTTAATGGAACTTAGAGGATGCCTAATACCTTCCCTCTAGGTTAGTTGAACCCGTACCTAGAATCATTTGGTTTCGTAGACTTTAAAATCAACTTTAGATAAATAACTTTAATAATTTTAGGTGCCCTAATTCACCGTAAATAATTAGGTGGCGACTCCTTAACTTTAAATAACCCCGGAATTATCGGGATGTCGTAAACTATTTTGACCCCGGTTAAAATAGGGTATGACAGCAACGATGATAGTTAACTTTTTAATGAAGCTTTTGATCCAATCTTTATTTCAACTATTATTTTGGAAAATTCAAAACAAAAAAGGTAAAATATTAAACGTTTAGGGTTCAGCGAAAATCAGAAGTGAAAAATAAGGAGGGAAATCAAAACCGTTGCAATAGACCTAGCATGTTTGGCCAATCTTATTTTTCTCAAAAGTGCTTATTTTAAATAAGTGAGGTACTTGACCAAGCTCTGGGAGAAAATAAATGCTTTTGGGAGTAGCAGAAGCTAATAAAAAATAGTTTACGCCAAACACTTTTTTTTTAAAAGCACTTTTGAGAAAAATACACTTAGAAACACTTTTTAAAAGCTTGGTCAGACATTAATTGCTGCTCAAAAGTGTTTTTTAATTAATTGGTCAAACATAAACTGTTTTTCGCCAAAAGTACTTTTTTTAAAAAACTTTTCAAAATAAGCTGATTGTAGAAGTTTGGCCTAACAGACTATTAGCTCTAAAAGTGTCTCAATAGAGCTTATAACCCCCAATGATTACAATCATTGCAATAAGTGGCTATAGCAAACGGTTAAATAACCGTTGCAAGAAAACTGTTGCCATAGACTCTAAAACAAGACTTTTTAGTAATTAATTTGTGGATGTCATTGTGTTGTTGTGTGAGAAAGAAGATCTTTAATTTATATAAGTCAAAAAATTTCATCCAAAAGAAATAATAATAATAATACTATCAAACTAATAAATCGGTACGTATTGTTAAATATGGAAGAGATCTTTTGAATCAAGAATTCTTTTCCACCAAGAAAAGTAATTTATGGTAGAAAATCAAGACAAATTCTAACAGTTTATAACCCACTTATGCAATATTTTCCCGTAAATACTCCTATTCCTATTAATCCTGACGTACATACGTAGTTGGCTTCCGCTAGATTTCCTCTATAGTCCTATAAATACTTGAGGTATTTCATTTGTATGTATCATTAAGAATTTTAGTTTGTGAAGGGTAGCAAACACATCAACTCAAGAGAATTAATCCGAATATTCTTGTCTTCAACAGGTAAGTTAACGTTTAGTCATTATGTTAATTATGGTTTATGCATATATAATACTGAATAAAACTTGAAATTCTGTTGACTAAATTCTTACTATTCTGATTTCATCTATGCGATATGATTCACAGCAATATTTAAATAAAGAAAAAAATTCTACTTGCTTAGTTCTTCCCTAATAAATTCCTGTAAAAAGAGGTTTCATTAATTGCATGCATGTTGATGCCAACTAAGAAATGGATTTAAGTTATATGCACGAATAGTGTAAAGATCTTTTTACACAATGGAACATTAGTTAAGTACTATTTTACTTGATAATTAATTAATGCTTAATGAATTTATTTTGACAGTGATGAAAGAGAAAAGTGTTGATGCAACAGTGGATCACATATCCAAATTGCCAGTGCCAATTTTGCAGAAAATTATGTCTTTCCTTCTTGTTAAAAATGCTGCACGAATGGGTACATTGTCCAAGACTTTGTATAGTGCATGGAGTTCCCTCTCCTACTTAAATTTTGGTGATAATTTTTTCTATTATGAAATGTAACCCCAAGAATGTGAACATTATAAGTTTTCGCAAATTGTGGAGCAAATACTAGCAAATCGGCAGAAGCAGAAGATTTCTATGGAAAAATTCTGGCTAAAGTTACCACCTTGCCTATGTTGTAGTCCTTATCAGAATTGGATAAAGACACTCGTCGCGTGTGATATCAAAGAGTTGATTTTAAGTATAGACTCACCTGGTTATGGGCATTACAATGACCTACCCGAAGCAACATTTGCTGCCAAGGAACTAAATGTTCTTGATTTGTGTGGATTTAAGCTGGAATAATTGCCTTGTGATGGCATAAAGTTTTCATCTTTGCGAAAGTTAAAGCTTGTTCATGCATCGTTGGACGAGCACTTTGTTCGAGCTTCATGTGCTAGCTGCAGTTGTTTAGAGGATTTAACTTTAGATGAATGTCAGGGACTAGCCAGTTTACAAATCGCGGGAAGTAATTTGCCCAAACTGAAGAGTGTTTGGTTGAAACTTTCTAGTGAAATCAAGATGGTTGATATAGTAGCACCTAATCTTGAAAATCTTCACATGTTGAGTAGTCCTGAAGTAGTTACACTAACTGATTGCAAAGCCTTGAAAAGTTTGTACTTATCTATGGGTGTCACTGACCGAGACCTAAAGAACATTTGTGCAAGTCTACCCAATCTTGAAGCCTTGTACTTATTCAGTTGCACAGAATTGAAGAAATTGAAGATTTCAAGTGATCGGCTAGAGTGCCTTGTACTAGAGGGCTGCATTAACCTTACTGGTATTGAATTAGATACTCCTAATTTAACACGCTTCACGTATACTCCTACTTGTTATGATCGTTTTTTGCCAAAACTAAAACTGAAAGCTTCGGTTTTGCGCAAAGTTGATCTCAAATTGGAAAAAATTGGACGTATGGAGCAAAAGAAGTCGAAAGATTATCTGAAGATACATCAGAAAAGATTGAGGTCACCCGCGATTTAGTATTTATTTTCTGTGTTTATATTTTAGATTAGATAGACATCTCCGGACCCCGCGCATAGCGGGAGCTTAGTGCACCGGGCTGCCCTTTATAGACATCTCTAGTTGTCTCTCAGTTTAGAGTTATTATTTAGTTAGTCACTAGTTTTGATGGTGTTTTGATTTGAATGAGTTTCCTGATACAAGTACTCTTAGTCTTAGGAAGACTTGTATTTAAACTTTGGTATATCAATACAATATACAGTTATCCATCTTCTCTCTGAATATATGTACTTTACATACAAGTTTCATAGTTTCTTTAGTCTTGCTGTGTGCTTGTGTTTAGTCTTCTTTTTTCTTTTCTTTTTTCAACTAATTTTATGTTAAGATTATTTATAAGTGATGACTAGTTGAGTAGCCTTTGATTCTAAAATCTGATGCTTCTTCGTTTTCTGATTCTGAAATACAACTATTTGTCTGCACAGCTGTTTGTGTAACAGATAAAAGTAAGTTTAACAACACAAAACTAGATTCCTGGAGTATTTGACACTCAAAAGCTCTGTTTACAAAGGCACTTAAAATCACCAATTTCAATAGATGACCTCCATTTTGAAGCTAAGGTGTCTAACTGAGAGTTCGTGCCAAGTTTAAGAGGCTACCAATGTAATTTGGCCCTAAAATAAAAACTAAAAGCACTACTTGGAACTGAAATATGGAAATATCCAAAGTTCTGCGGTAAATTGAAAGGACTGGGGAATCCAAAAATCATGAAAGCAAGTGTTAGCGTACATCACGCCCAACAGAAGCCAGCATATAATTTGTTACATCTACGAAGGGCTAAAAGAAATGAAAGTTGCATGAATCATCATGATAGGTGATCCATCTATGCAGTTCTATTAAGTGTACTTTGCTTTACAAGTCAGTACAAGTGAGAGCCTGTATACTGAAATCCACAAACCTCGTAATTCCTTAGGAGAGAAATGTAGTTCAGTTGTAACATGATAGTCCAGAGAGGAAGGGGGAAAGGGAAAAGATGCATTAGGTTGTTCAAAACGTTACTAAACAATATGCACCAAAGCTGATGTCTAAATGGTTAAGAAAATAATAAGCTTGTGCAAATGTAAGTACGTCTAAGTTAGTGCTGACAAAGTAAACCATGTTAAGAGCTACATCTCAATTAGCGTCTGCAATCATATCAGAAGTAGATTGTTGAACCTAATGCTAAATTAAGTTCCGGAAGAACGGAAGAAGTACAGGGTGTGCAGGAAAGAATCAGAGAGTAAGACAAACTGGTGGCGTTTTACGAGATTCTTACTTGTAACTTCCCTACAAGACCTTTCCTGCTTTCTTCTTTTCCTTTTGTTCTTTCTGCTTGATGCAGGCGCTTCATTCATATCCCTCCACATTTTGGATGTGATGAGATAAATAAAATCTAAGAAGGAAATTCGATATAACAATCAAAACGAATTTGATCTTTTCAAGACAGGCTTCATCAGCTGCTTGTCTTCCTCAAGTGCAACCATTCCCACATGGGATGGATCTTCAAGCATCATCTTTGCCACCAAGTAGCCAGCAATTGACCATGTTTGGTATTTCCGAGCTTGCTTCCCAATGAATCGGCCAAGTTTTCCATCGTAATATTCAGGCCACCCATCCTTGGACAACCTTATTTCAGCAAGTTCAATGGCACGCCTTGCAATCTGGGGGCGTCCAGTCTTGATACAAGCCGCTGTGAGGAGCCATAAAAGTACTGCCACCAAACACAAATAAATATAAGCATAGCATTATGCAAGATTAGAAAAATCTACACTAGAGTGCCAAAGATTACATGTGACACATTACTACCTTTTTCATGACTATTCAGCTGTAAATAATTCTTATGTTACCTGAATAAGGTTCCATAAAAAAGGTTCAAGCTAAGCCATACAAGGAAAAATACTACCTCAAACTTGCATATCAACGAGCTGAGCAGTACATACATGACAAGGAAGTGTTGGTAAGAGAAACAAATAGCTGGCTTAAGCAGTTTCAATGTTCTCAGTACTGTGTTATAGGAAAATAGAATAAATATTATCCGAACTAATTACACTGTTTCCCAAACAGGATTAAATTAAACAGTGAGCTACAATCTTAGGAAACGTTCTTCATTATTTCATTTCACACTTCACTGTCCACCAAGGAACACTAGTAATTCAATTGATACCTGGCCATGAACCTCCGTTATGGTAGCTCCATCTAGTATTTTTTGGATCACATCCTGTTACAAGCCGCCAATCATGACCCTCTATAGCTGGATAACAAACTTTCAAAGGCATTTCTCCAACCAGTTCATCCCAACGTGACTCGATGAGATCCATGATCTTAGTTTCCTGTTCAGGGGTCGCTAAGCAAGATAAAATTGCAATACAATTTCCCAAGCAGAACCATCGGAAATCCATATTTGAAGGGCCAACATTTCCAATGAAATAACCTCCATGAAGTGGCATAAAATCAAAAACCCATTCTGGAAGAGAATCCGGGATGACATTAAACTTGTTGACTGCTGTGTGGGAATATTCTTCAGTTTTGTATCTGTATATGTCATTAACCTGTTTCAGATCGAGCCAAAAGTAGGTTCTCATGTGATAGCTCAGCGCGTGCAGTCTCTTTACAATTCGTTCTATGAACTCCTTCCCTTCGGCGTCATGCTTGAGTAAGAGAAGTGCACATCTTAAGGCCATAAAGAATAGTGCTTGTATCTCTATTGGGTATCCATAAACACCCTGACAATGTTCAAGTACCACAAAATAGTCAGTGAAACAAATGCATACTTATCGTAAGCACACTAATAAGGAAGAGCAAATTGTTTTAGTTGCAGTAAAAAAGTGATTGTAAGTTCTGCTCAGAACATGCCAGGTTTATCTGAGTAAGAGGGAGAGAAGGAGAATGATATACTTACAACCAAAAACCATAAGGAGATTCCAGAAGGGGATACCGTCACTTCTCTAGATTAAGATATAATTCAGGAAGGTGGAACTTGTATGTGTGATGGTATGCAATAGTCCTTTCAAACATATACAATGTTGGTCATACACTCAGCTGATTGTAGTTTATTGTTAATTGGTTTCCCATTTCCGGCAAGTACTAAAACTTCGGAGGCACATGGATATCGCTTTTAATTCCATTGCAAGAACAATTGGATCCAAATGATGACTTGCATTTTCTCAATTTTGACATGAAGGACAAATTCTAGAAGCAGATAGGCTCCTATCCTAATTCTCAAATAGCCAATTCTAAATGGTAATATTACACGAGGCATATTTGTTTACATAAGACTTTTTATATAACCAATCAAGCAACTCAGTAGATTTGAATGGATTGAGCTTAAGTAAAATGCCTGCATGAACACAGAATTTAGCCACACAGATGAAGCTCATGTCTTTTGAAGAAATTCATTCATATTTCTGGAGAATGGGAATTTAGCCCAACAAATAGGGCAGTACATAGGGAAACGATGATATTGTTTTATGAATTTTGCTCCCACTAAGGTAGTAGCTGTTGTTTCCGCACGACTTCAGATTTTCATGCCGCATTAACAGACATTTTGTACGGCTGTAAGAAACCTATCTTTGAAACAGACCTAAGAATTTTGCAGTGCACTTTCTTCAATGTTAAGTCTGCAAGAGGCTACAAGGCTTTGTCTGAGAACAAAAATCACAAATTCTGATAATAAAATAAAGATACAGTAGGTAGAAATGGAGAATGAAAATCCAATTAGCTAACAACTCTAAGAACTAAAAACAGCATGCGCTAAAGTCATGATGATACGAAAATCACAAGCCTGCCAACATGAAGTCATGTCTATATGGAAGAGGAATGCACGTGAATTCATATAACATATTAATATATCAAGCTCATAAACGCAAAGTGAGTGCATATCACTACAATTATGTACGACAGCAGGAAAACTCACCATTCTACGATCAATCATACAGCATCCATCAGCACAAAGAAGAGTTGGTAATGTGTCAAAGCCCTCTGAAAGGCATAAACTAAGTATCAGGCGCATGCCCTTCTGGCATTCAGGCATCTCAGACAAGGAAGTATCCCCTGTAGATTTTGTATATGCTCGAAGTAATATAATCCACCAAAATCCAGAATCAATAGGAGCCACTCTTCCTATCGCACTCTCACCAAAATCTGCCATTAATGTCTCTGTATTCCTGACTGGATCATGGAGCACTTTGAAACTAGCTGGCATTACACCCTCTCCTAATTGGAAGCGATCTATCTTTTTCTCCCACGACTGAAGACGAAGAGTTTTCAAGATGAAATTTTTTACTATTTCAGGTTCCCCGTTCATTAAAAATGCCAATGCACTTGGAACGAAATCTCTGACAAACACCTGGAGGTACAGATGAACGTTAGTAAACATCTTGAGCATGAGAGAATGTGACCTCAGTACAGATTAAACTGGCCATCGATACAGTTACCCTTTCAGAATGTCATAAATACCAAATGAGATCAGTCTTGTTTATTTAAGCACTTCGAAAAGGGATCTAGCATAATAACATATGTAAAATGCTCATTGGACCATAATCTTTACATAGGAACTTCCTCCTGTATCATGCAATTGGATGGCAGCTAGATTGGAGATTATTTATTCCAAAATTTAAATAGGCCGTTTACACAGTGCCAAAGAAAATGTAATGAGTACACAGCAGTTAGCTCAAGAAGCACATGTATTAATACAAACATTGATCCTTTTTAATTGGATGAGGAGAAACACTGCCCTCACTCATTGGCTGCTAGGAGAAGGAAATCAAACTCAACAGACTAGAAACACAAGTGATACAGCTGGCTGAACTCTGGATTCCCTGATCCTAATTTGTAGCAAACCAGACATCAGAAGAGATATCCCATCACAGAACTATTGCATATGGTTCTCGAATGTAAAATTGATCAGACTTTATTACTTATAGTGAAGAGGACAAATATACAAACTGCAGGTATTAAGCCTTTTCCTATTATGTCACATAAAATTATTAGATCAGACTATTTTCTACAAGGGAACTAATCAAACTGTAAATGAACATTGCCTGATTAACTGTAATTCTACAGAAAAGCAAAGTATATGAATGTCAATTTAGCGAATCCAAACTTAAGTAGCAGACAACAAATTATTACCCATACACAAGCTTCAGTTAATCGACTATGTCTCAGTCCTAAACTAGTTGATGTACGCTATACGTCACATCTAGATTCATTTTCCTCTACTTGGACTCTAATATGTAAGGCAGTGATCAAACCAACCAAAAGCTAATCCACCACCCACTGATCCATAATTTAATTTGCAATGACAAGGCAATGATGCAAGTAGAAATGAAAATTCTAGTGCTCAACATACATAGGATGATATTATCAATGGCTTCACCTGATCGTAATTAAGCTTTTCGTCTGAACTATCTAATGCAGCAATTGTTCCAACAGGACGGCCGCGAAAGTGCACCAAGGAACGTCTCAGCGCTTCCCAAGCCTCAGCAATCATCGGATGTGGATCAGACGCAAAAGGTGACCTTGGAGTGGTAAATCCAGACCATTTTGCTGGTGAATGGACTACATCAAATTCAGCTCTAGAAGGGGGATAAGGAGAGAACCCAATTTGAGCTTCACTAAAGGACCTCTCACCAAGTGAGCCCTTCCTCTCCATGTTCAAATTTCTTGGCCTCAAGAAATCAATATCTTCCAATTCCGCCATACTACAACAAGAGCCGTTACCATTCTGGTATACATCCATAGAGGGTGTAGACATACTTATAATGAGTAGAGTTTGTAGGGATTCAGAGGCTCAACAATCTGCATTAATTCAGCTACATGCATATTAGTCCTTCATTTTCAATTTATTTTGTCTTATTTTCTTTTTTAGTCCGTTTCAAAAAGAATGCTTCCGTCCTTTTTTAGCAACTCTTTTATTAGTATAACTTTCCACATGACATGTTTAAGACTACAAGAATAAAGAGAGTTTTGGTACATTCTACGTATCTTTAATTCAAGATTACAAGATTCAAAAGTTTCTTTGCATTCTACTCTGTGCCAAGTCAAAACCAGACAAACAAATTGAAATGGAGGGAATAATAAGGATTAAAGAAACAGAGGCTGAGTAATAAAAGAATGTTCTTCACGCACAAATTAGTACTTATATCTAATAGAGCAAGTCAACAGTGCTTAAAGGGAAACAAATCAAGGCTTTAGGATCTCTCTCAGTTTACCATGTTCTTTTGTTTTCTCATTCTTGACCAAACAGGGGAAGCTAAGGAAACATATGAATATAAAGTAAGTTCGATACAATCAAGAAGAAAACTAAAAACCCATTTACAAGACATTAAGTGGAGCAGCAATCTGTCCATGCATGTAGTAGCAAGTTCCTAGAAATGGAAATCATGAAAAAAACTGTATAACATATATTATACTTACGAATAGGACGTCCAAAGTCCGGTGAAAGTGAGAAAGAGCAATGACATAGGTGAAAGAAAGAAATATACATAGATCACTAAGAGTGTGAGTTGCGTGTGACTGTGTGACTCTGTGACGGTGAAATTATTGTATATGGGACAATGATGACAAATGAGATACTGCCAAGTTCTGCCATGGCAACTAGTGTTGTTTTGTTTTTTAAGAAGTGTCTTTTTTTATATTGGGTAAGTTAGACAATTCAAACTTCATACTCCCTCCTTTCACTTTTACTTTTACTAATTTTTCAGTTTGGACTTTGCACATTCTTTAAAAAATAATATGTAATTGATATGAGTATTTTATCATAAAATCCGTATTAATTGTTTCTCAACCTCCCAAGGTAGGAATAAGGTCTGTGCGACTCACTTTGTGGGATTTCATTGAATATGTTGCTGTTGTCAGTTTAAGTCGTGGAAAATGATTTGAGCATTATGCAATTAATGTTAAGGGTGCGTAAAACATGAAAAAAATGATTTGCTCTTGATATGCTAAAAGTAACGAGTAAAAGTTAAAATATACTTTTAAAGAAATTGGACAAGTAAAAGTGAATGGAGGGAGTTGATATAAAATTTAGAATTGCAAGATTCAAAAGACATTTTAGTACATTACACATCTTTAATTTAGGACTACAAGATTTAAATTTTTTCTTTATTCCTTAAATTTTGTGTCCAGTCAAATTTAGACACTTTCATTTGAGACGGAGGGAGTACTTTTATTATCAATACAGTAGCAATAATTTCATCATGTAGGACAAAATAGGAAAAAAGATAAAATGGTTAGGTGTGTAAATTTGGAATCTTGGTGTATGTATGTATATGTGGGTGTGGGGATGTATATGTAACTAATCTAAGGTGAAAAGCATAAATGGGGCTATGGATTTTGGAGTTTTGCTGTGCTCGTGGGGTATATTAGTAGTACTACCACTCTCTGCAAAGCTGGAGCACTCTTTCTCATCGAATTAATTAAACTCTTGCTAACAACGCCTCTACCATCAATAATCTACAAAAATAGTATTTCTATAGTATGTGTTTTTGGTAAGATATTTTTTCTACTCCCCTGTCTCAACTTATGTGACTCGTTTTTCTTTTAAAGCTGTCTAAAAAAGAATGTCATATTTTTATATTTAAAAATAATTTAGCTTTATGAAACGATTTACCGCCACACAAATATCTAAGGCTTATTTTGAACCACAAAATTCAAAAAAGTTCTTTTCTTTCTTAAATTTCGTGTCTAGTCAAATGGTGCCACATAAATTGAGACGGAGGGAAAATATGTTATTAAAAGTTCGAGTTTTGTATATTGATAAACAAAAACACTATTGATCATGAGTGAGGATAAATTAAAGAAAAACCCCTTTCACATTTTGGACTGCTCATATGTGAAGTTGTAAAGCAAAATTCTTTTAGATTAAGCTTTATGCAATGATGATGTTAAAAAAAGCTTTTTAACAATTAAAAATCACTTGGGGAGTAATAGAGAGTTTGAAGTTGAGTGCTTGAATTAAGTTGCTCCTAAAACAGAAAATATGTCAGGCCACACTTTTAAATTTTTTGTTTAGCTCTTTTCTAGGAGATACTAAAGCTAAATATATGAGGAATGGGAAAAGTAGTCCCAAAAAAAAAAAAAAAAAACGATGCACGACAAAAATTTATTCAAAGCAAGAAAGATCAGTTTGAATGTACATAGAAAAATATAATGTACAGCTAGATTTATTGGATTGTAAAAAATATTTTGAGAGCAAATATATGAAAGTAATGAACTATTTTAACCACGATTAGGACTTTGCTTTAGTTAATTAAATTTCAACCATTAATTTTAGATATGACATGCGCCGTCAATCCAAACAAGAACTTAAAAAAAAATAGAGAGAGGAGAAATAACGAGGAGCCAAATCACTGAGTATATATTAATATGGATTGATAATTTTAAGAACTTGTCGAGTATTATGGAATATATCACAATTAGTGCGAATGTTCATCACTCTAATAATCAACTCCCACACCTCCATAACCTCAATCACAATCTCCCCCACGGCCACAACTCCACAACCTCACTCATGAATATGATCTTCCCCATGATGTCAATGGTTAAATTTCATATTACCATTTGATGTTTCAATGTATCCCTATAAAAAGAGGTATTGAGAATTATATTGAAACACTTGAAAGAAAGAAAGAAAGTTCTGTTATATCGTCTTTCTTACTTTTATCTTTATATTGTCATTTTGAGCTTGATTTTACAAAATTCAACTGACACACGGAGAGCAGGAGAGATGAACTGGAGCTGGAATACTGTATTCATGTAAAAAAAAAAAATTCGGCTTACCGAATGGGGACTGGGAAACACTACAAAGTTTGACTGCAAGGGTCTAGCTATTACAAATTTGGAAAGAGAGACACTTAGTTTATTTTAATTTCATTGTGCTTTTATCACTGTAAACCCCACCCCCCCCCCCCCCAACCACAACCCCAAAAAAAAAAAAAAAGGATACTACTATATGACAGGAAGCAACTGGTCTATCTATTATGAAAAATGAAGCTGCTTCATTTAACCAATGCCTCTCAAGCTCCCACTAAATCTTGGGAAATAGATAACACCAAAGATCAACACTAGTTCCTCTACAACTGAAGATCAACCAACCAGTCCAATCCCAGGTGCGTAACTCACTAGCCCTCCTGATAAATCTTGATAAATTTCGAGTGTCCACATGTATAAAGCCTAGAACACTTTGTAACTGCTTTTCTTCAAACTATTGCAGCCAATTTAATGGATACCAAATCAGGCGAAATTTCATGTTGAAAACAGTTCCAGATTTAGCAGTTCCACAAAAAGCTTTGCCTGGTAGTCATAATCAGATTGCAATAACACTAGGCTCTGGTTTTACCATTATCTTGACTGGTTTACCGAGCTTGGATTTATCTTCCGTTCGAGCAATTTCAAGAGCCCTCTCACAAATAGGATATCCCTGATCATCCCATGACTCCAGTATTACGCCAGAACCAATACAAGTCCTTCCATCATAAAAGGCCGCAAACTGTCCAGCTGCTAAACCCTGATCATCTTCAGATAACCGGACAACTGCAACTTCCTGGCCATGTTCATCAACTTCCATGACCAAGCTGCAGTTGTAAAAACCGGGACCATGACGAACCTACAGAATAATTGTAAATGAGCATTTGCTTGTACAAAAACACCGAATCACTCTGAAATTCTAGTGTTACCAAGCTCACAATGCGAAACCTAAAATATGACAAAGCGCTCCCAAAATAAAATAATCATGCAAGAGAACAACAAAAATCCAAGAAAGTCAACTCTTATTTCACCTGTGTCCTATGTTATGTACATCTTAACGTTTGTTCTTTACAACCTAAGCTCATGTTGGACATTCTTAGATATGTATAAAGGTGTCATTGAACTTATGCAAAAAAAAAAAAAAAAAGAGTTAAAATGAGGCGAAAAGGAAAGATTTACCTTGCATTGAAGCTCATTGATTTGTCTAGGAAGTGATCCACTGAGCCATTTGAAGGATCCAGCGCGAAATAACCGTCTTTTCTTGTCAACAGAGAAATAGTTTCTTGATACATAGACAACATTGTTTCTAATATCCTTCTCTACAACATACCTACAAAGTAACAAAATATCTATTTAGTATATTTAAAGACAAATGGAAAAGATTGACACATTTGGATTGATGACTATAATTGCTCAAGAACAGGGGCGAATTTATAGCCTTAATTATAGGGCATGTGAACCCATGGTCTCTCCGCAAAATTAGGTATTTTATTTATATATTTTCTGAAATAATCTAATATTAGATGTTAGACACCCATGTTCCAAAAAGACTGAATGGTGTACTTGGTGGAAAGCTTAGTTATTTACACAGAGAAATGGGGATCAATTCCCACTTAATGCTTTCTATTTTTCCTTTTTTAATGGTGCACCCATGTTTAAGAAATCCTAAACCCGCCTCTACTCAAGAACTCCTAAATGATAGGAAGGCCAGGACCATAAGATGACAATATGCAATCATTTTGTTATCTGTTTAGTGTGGATTATGGCAACCATCATCTGGCTGAAGATCAAGTAGCCATGCGCGATAGGGGTTTAATAACACCATAAAAAACAGTTAAATATAAGATAATCAAATTGCTTAACTATTTTGAGACCACAACTAGTACATATATTAAGAACGAGCTCGTAGCCGCATACCAGGGCCCTCCAGGAAGACGTAAACCTTGGCGTTGCCCAATAGTATAGAACCAAAAGCCACGGTGGTTTCCAAGATAATCTCCACTCTCTGCTTCCAATATAACACCTTCTGATTCTCCAATGTGTCTAGCAACAAATTCACTGAATTTTATCTGAAATTCCAAATGGAACTGACACTAAGATCTCCGGAGGTCAACTGAACTTTTAAAACAAAATAGAACAAATCTTAAGCTTTTTGGAGAAATGTGCAAAATCTAACAGAATTAAGAAAGTGTATAGCTACAAAATTAGTCTATGACTAAAACATTTGATGTGTAGACCGTCTATGCAGAAGATGAATATACTATACTTATATTACTTATACTGATGGATGGAAAATATGAACCTCCACAGCATTTATACAACATTGGCACTTGGACTGGCAGCTTGATATAAAATGGTCTTAAATATAGCAAAAACATTGTAAGTCCCACTGACTTTGCATAGACAAGTTTAGACAATTACTGTCCGCCGCAACTAATCCAGAAAGCTCATACATTGATTTTTAGCAAATGCTGCTCACAGAGCTAATTAACTGATTACAACTTACCAGCAGAATAGTTGAACGAGTTGGTAACTTATTTGAGTTACTCCATGAGAATGACATAAGATTGACAAAACAGCACCTTATACCAAAAAATAAAAAAAATCATGTAGCTGATGAATGTGCTGGTAAAACAAACCTTGCCAAGAAAACATATTCCTTGTGAATCCTTCCTGTCTTGGTTTGGTAGATTAAATGACTTAGCAAGCATGCGAACTTCATCCTGCAGATATGTGATGAAAGATTAAGAGCAATTCAGCCTCAATGAAGACTTGAACTTTTCCAAATGATCAAGTCCCAGAAGGAGGGAGGGTTAAGACAGATTCACTCTCAACGACTTAATTGATTATTATAAACATATTGTAATTAAGTGATAAGTGCAAAGACAATAGTCTCACCTCACCTTTTGGATACATCCAAGCGGGAAAATAAGTCGTTTAAGCTGAGCCTGTGAGAGATGAGAAAGGAAGTACGTTTGGTCCTTGACCTGAAACAGCACCACTGCAGACATAAGAACTATAAAGACAGTCATGAAAATGTCGGCGAAAAGATCAAAGAAATTTTTTTGGTTAAAAGCACCGGGGGTTGGGTGGGTTTTGAAGGTGTTAAATCAAACTTCTTATCCTCAACTGCTAAATGCCTATGTCTCTTCCAAAAAGAACTTCTTTTGATGGGGACCATAATGTTTAATTCCCAACCATGCATATCTGCCTAAGTCTATTCAATTTCCTATATGTTCATCCTTTTACCTACAATGAAGCAAGATTCTTTCCCACCACTCTCATCTTCGAGATTTCCCCTTCTCAAGTAAACATATCAAAACTTCACAAAAGAAAATATGGTAAGAGGCTCTAAGAAACATATATGAATATTAAATACACACCATATCTTTTGACAATTCCAAGACAGAAGGTTCGTCCAGCTGCTCAGTAGATGCGTGGACAATCTTTGCATAATGTCCCGAAGCAACAAAGTCAAATTCCATTCCACTAATGGCATCCATAAAAGCACCTGAAAATAAATTTGCCACTTTCAGGCAAACGAAACTAAAGAATAGTGGATTGCTTTTCGTATAAGATGACTGACCAAATTTTATTCTAGTATTACAAAGGACATCTGGATTTGGAGTCCTGCCACATTTGTACTCCTCAATGATATATGACACCTAAACATGGAAAACTTACTAATCAAAAAACGAACTAATATTATGACCAAGCTTTCATCAATATCCCCCTGCTTATCTTTATATAGCACCACATAAAGAAACCTTTGTATAAAAACCCAATCTACGGTAAATAAAGTTTCATTCATGAGACAAGGCTGGAAAAATGTGTAATTAAAGCAGCTGAAGAGTAACCAGAAACATACCACATTATTCCAATATTCATCAGTCAAATGGACAACTTCCAATGGTACATCAACCTGAGAAGTTCGAAAATAAGATGTTGTGGAAACTTAATTGGAAATATCAAACTAACTAATGCAAGAAAAAGAAAATCCCCTCCCTCCCTCCATAACAGGAACCATCAATGTGAAAAGAGCTTATGGAAACATAGTGGGAAATATCAAATTAGTAATGCACGACCAGGAAAAAGAACAATCACCCACAATCTGGACTATGTGCAAGTGTGTCATGTCTGAAAACACTCGATTGAATGTTAATTTAAACTATTTGGTATGGTTATCCTTTTTCCACAGCCAGGCCAGGAAGTTGTATAATCTTGTCCATTGACAATAGATTTTAATTCTTCACTGGTCTCTAATGTAATTAACAAGTTTAGCAACCAACAAATAATGCAGTAACTAGCATTTAGAAGAAAGTTACATAAATCAGTCGCAGCTATCACTACAGAGATGACACTGTGTCTACCATGTATCAAAATTCTGTTCCAAACCAATACATAAAAAGAGACTGACCTGGTCACAAACAGCCTTCGCATATTTCAAGTCATCCTCCCATGGGCATTCAGACCAAAAGTTCTCAAAGTCTTCCTACAAAAGAAAATGCAATACACTTGATAATTGTTTAATACTGCTTGAAACTGAAAAGATTAAGGGATCATTTTGTTTAAGGTATAAGGAAAACTAACACCGGTATAAAAATCACATAGTTAAAATAGTGTTGGTCTGCAACATAAAATTCTCATTACGAATTTAATCTTTCATAACTGCTACAGCGTTTGATTCTTAATTAATAATAAGTACATCATTTGATTTTTGGTATTAAATTATGTAGTATTACGGATTGACATAATTTATCTGAGAATCGAGGTACTATTTTGTTTATGAAAGGTAGTCTTAAGAAAAATCTAACACTACCGCTAACAAGATAGAGTTAATGGTCAAAAACACACCTGAACTATCACTATTTCGTGAGCTTCACACCTCAACTATCGGTTGTTCCTTTTCCTAGCTAAACTATCACCATCTATGTATTAAAACACACCTAGTTGAGTAGAGGGTGATAGTCCAGCCAGCTTCGAGGTATGTTTTAACGCATAGATGGTGATAGTTCAGGTAGAAAAAGGGAACAATTAATAGTTGGGATATGAAACTATGCAAAGGTGACAGTTCAGGTGTGTTTTTGACCATTAACTCTATAAGATGGTACTCCACTTATTTGATCTATCAAAAGGGATAGGAAAAGAGGGAACAATAGTAAACAACCAATATTCTTCAACTCTGCCTAGCAACTTAAATGAAGACTAATTAACTTGGGCTAGAAGTAGTAAAATATATACCTGAAACCAAATCTTGAGATAGAAAGCGGTGCAGGAATGTCCAGCAGCATGAAGTAGCCGAAGAGCCACGCTGCTATCGACACCGCCACTAACTAAAACCGCCACTTTGAGAGGATTCTTGTGAGGCATTGAGCAAGATAAGTATGTGGGATCGATTTTTTCATCCACATAGTTCCTAATTGGAGATGAAACTGCAAGAGGTTTCAGCGAAAACAGTCTTGCAGTAGTTGTAATCTTTCTTGGCTGAGAGAAAAACTGGATAAGGGGTTTTTGGAAGAACAAGTGCTTGAGAGAATGTGAAGATTGAAGGGGAAGAAGGATTGTTGACATGGCTGCCCTTAGCATTTCTGTCTCTGAAATTCTGGCTATGGCATGTACTACCTTCGTCCCATATTAGTAACTTCTCTTTTGTATGCCCTGAAGAAATCATAAATAAGAATTATTTACTCTTAGCTTTCTTCATGAATAAGGGTAAACTAATCTCACTGGTATTTAAACAATAACAATATCAACCAATAATCACTTGTTTAAACTCCTCAAACTTATAATTTTTATATCATGCAATCAATATTGTATATTTTCAAAAACAACTAATATTAAGGGGAAAATGTAACAAAATAATTAATTTTATCTTGATTTTGTAACTGACAAATATTCGGGGGCAACTATTTTAAATAATCTTGATTACCGCCGGCATTGGTTGGTCCAGTTCAGTTTTTAGAAATTTCGATTTGATTTAACCGGTTTTCAGTTTTTTATTTGGTGCACTAATAACCGAAGATATCACTTTTGTTTTTTTGATTTTTGCTAATTCGGTTTGTTCAGTTATCAGTTTGGTTCGGTCACTTTGGACCCTGCCATATTAGGCTTTTTATTTGGACTTTTTTTTTTTTAAAACTAAAAAGTAGGTATTTAAAAGATTAATTGATTGCAACAGCCAAGGACATAGCAGTTGGTGCAAAACCATGCAATTACCAATATGCAGCAAGTAGTAAATACTCCTACTTGACAATCAAGCTTGAAAGAACCAAAAAGGTGCATACCACAACTCCAAAGAACTCTAGCAGTAGCTAAACAAAAGAGAAGCTGCATACACAAATGTACATAAAAAGCTAAACTTTGAAAGGTTTAAAGACTATATCTTATAGCAAATGGTTCTAAATGTGAGTACTTCTAATAAATACACGACATCGACAAGCAGAAATCAATAAATACAAAGTACACAAAAACACAGAATAATAGTAATCGATAACTGAACAGAATCTCAACTCAACCATACAAAATTTTTAAATCATAGAACTTACGACATCGACAAGCAGAAATCAAATTCATAGCTTCAAGCCTTCAACAAGCAAAATATTTCAACAGATTTACAGTCTATTTAGCCAAGCTTCTAAAATCAACTTATTTTGAAAAGTGCTTTTCAAAAAAGTTCTTTTGGTTATAAGCAAATTGTATTTGACCAATTAATTAAAAAACACTTTTTAGCAGCAATTAATGTTTGGCACTTTTAAAAAGTGCTTCTAAATGTATTTTCTTAAAAGTGTTTTGGAGAAAAACTACTTTTTTTTCTTTTTTGCCAAACTTTGAAAAAGTGCTTCTAAATATATTTTCTCAAATGTGCTTTCGGAGAAAAACTACTTTTGTAGCTTCTGCAAAACAGTTTGTGCTACTCCCCCATAAACACTTATTTTCTTCCAAAAAAAACTTGTTCAAACAGGCTATTAACATGGAGTTCAAAAACTTCAAATAGAGAGAATAATAATTGAAATCACGTCTTCAACAAGCAGAAATCAAGCTTCGAACAGTCTCAATTCAATTATGGTGCGTATAGTTGAGTTCTTTCAAGAAATTTAAGATTTTTCTTTTCAAAAAAAAAAAAAACAATGGTGGGACTTACCTGACGCTTCGGTCGGTCTGTTTGGAATCTTTGTAATGTCCGGTCGACTATCTGAGGCTTCGCTCTTTTCATGTCACCTCTTTATTATCTTTATAAGATTTTCGAGAAAGTGATAAAATAATCCCTTAAGTATGCATTTAATATTTTTGGTCCCTTAAGTCTGCAAAAAGTTGACACTTTTAGTCTCCATTAAATATTTACTGAACTCTGTTTGTTAGAGACGGAACTAACAGTTAGAGGTACAATTAGTTTCTACTATTTTGATTTATTTGTAGGGTATAGTGTTACAGGTGTAGTTTCTGCAAAAAAAAATCTTTTTAGTGTATGCTGCAATTTTTTTTGTTGTTGCATATTTTAGTTTTGATATGATTTTCTTGGCAGTATGGTTAAATAAATTTTTCCCACTATTTTTGTCAAATCGAACGAACATAAATTGTTAAATATTTGACGGATACTATAAGTGTTAACTTGGTGAACTTAAGAAACCAAAATTATTAGTGCATACAAAGGGACTTTTTGAACCTATCCTCAAACATAAGGGACCATTTTTAACATTTTCTCTAAGATTTTCAATTAAATAAATTTTGATTGGAATTAAAAGAAAAAAAACAGTCTCGACTTTCTGTCTCTCAGTCTCAGTGAACAAATAAGACTACTAATTTGAACCCTATACCCCTAAAAAACACGAGTGAGATTAGGAATAATGATATATGGGGCTAGCTGGGATTAGCTTCCATGGTGGACAAGATGCGGAAAGCGAGGTTGAGATAATTCAGTATGTGAAGAGAAGAAGCACATATGCTCCAGTGAGGAGGTGCCAAAGGTTGACAATGATAGGTCTGGAAAGAGGTTAAGGTAGATCAAGAAAGAATTAGGAGAGGTGATTAGACTACATGTGTCTCTCATGTGACCACTAACACGTGCCTCTCATGTGACCGTTAATCAGGTTATGACAATGGCTTAAGTCATCCACAACCCCTTAAAGTTGTCCACAGAATCCACTTAAACACCTTAACCCAGGCTTGTACCTGTTGAACACCTTTAATTTTCGAAAGTTGATCTTATTAGACACTTTTTGCAAACATGGCGTGGTGAGTGTAATACACTTATCAGAGGCGTGTGAACGATGTTTTTTAATATAATTTTTTTCTCTTCTTGTCCGTTCTTAACCCTACCACCATCCACCGTCAACTTGTGTAACACCTCATGCTTCCGAGCTAAGCATTGACTTAGGAGACGGAGACATAATAGAACCACTATCACGAGAGAAACTGGAGAACCATAACGGGCACCTGGTCTAACTTACCGAGTACCACTGGACATGCATCTGTAACGTAATTATAAGCATAGGTGGGCCATTAGGGCCACCATAAGATAGCCCGCAGACTCATATAAGTAATAGACTGGAATAAAGCAGGTCTGAAAGGACATAACTGCATAACAAGCTGGACATACTGGACGAGCCGATAAGGCTGTCACACACATATATGAAATAGTACATAAGCCGACAAGACCATACAATATCTGACTGTACATAACTGTCTACAAGCCTCTACTGGAGTACATGACATAACGTGGTCGGGACAGAGCCCCGCTATACACATGCATATATAACCATGCTGACTCACAAGACAACTCCGGAACAAGTGGAGTGCAACAACACTGTCTGTTGAGCTGATATACTACTGGGATGGCCGTCAACCTGTATATCAAGACCTGCAAGCATGAAACGCAGCGTACCCTAGGCAAAAGGGATGTCAGTACGGACAAAGTACTGAGTATGTAAGGCATGAAAGAAACATAGTAGTGACATGAAAGTAACATAAGATAAGAGAGAGTCAACCTGTACATCTGAATGCCTCTGAGGACGTATGACATGCATGCTTTCTTTTAAAAATATATACATATATATATATATATATATATATATATATATATATATATATATATTCACACACACACGCCCCATTAAGCCACTCTTTGGGGCTATCATCATCATATCGTAGCCAACTACAGTGGTGTGCACAACTATAGCGCAATCGGTTTAGTAAAATAGATACTAGTCTCACGAGGCCCGTGCTAAGCCCGGGCCCAAACTCAAGATATAAAAATTTAAATTTTAATTAAATAGATATATAATATATAATACACCTTATTACTATCTAATAATTAAAATTTCAAATAAATATATTTTTAATATATAAAAACAAAACTTTCATTTCACTCTTTTAACACTTTTAATGAAATTATTTACTTCAAATTAGATGTGGAGCCATAATTTGAAGTTTAGTGAACTTTTAAGACAAATAAAGAATTTAATTAACCAATGCGCTACCGAATCCGATCAAACATATAGCCGACACTCTAACTCCGCCCTGTGTCAAATTATTTATCTTGAACTCATTTAAGATTTTAATAATGTATTTTTATTTTCGCTCGTATTATACAAACTCAATTTTCATCTTCTAGAATCATCTAACACAACAAATATTTTCAATAACTCTAAATTAATACTACAACATTTATAACCTTAGTTTTGAGTATATACACATATTAACCTAATGATCAGTATATACACATATTAGCCTAATGATCTTACAAAATATTAATAAACAATAATTAAAGTACATCAATAAAGTAAAGATTTTAAAATTATGCTTAGAAATAATTTGAGGACATATCTTTATAAGCACATATGAGCTCACTAAGAAGCAAAATATCGGAGGTTGAATAAAAGATATAGTAAAACCTAATAAATGTTCCAATTGTAAAAAAAAAATTTGGCTCGAAAGTTGTGTTAATTTTACCTGAATGTATAAGGGCAAATAATATATTCCTTGCGTTCCAAAATATTTCTCGTGTTTCGTTTTTTGAAAGATAATTTAATTAATCTTCTTTAGATTAATTTAATATTTTAAAATTAAAATTTAGATATTCAAAAAGTGTATGAAAAATACTATAAATTTTAATTCTCCTTCGATACAGTGAATTTTCTTGAGTAATATTGGTTAATATTTATGCAATTTGACCCTACGCGACATTCAAATGGAGGAGTAAAAATTTAGTTTAATAAAGGAGCAAAAGTAGATTCACAAAAAAATAACTACAATATCAATATAAACCAATCCAAAAGCCCACGTGGGAAGTCTTAGGAAAGAGAAATTTAAGGGGAAAAACAACAGTGAAGTATGCAACGTTAAGGTTTAATTAATCAAAAAAAAAAAAAAAAAACGTCATTCCCCTGTGGGTCCGTTTGAGCTGTGAGGACGACAAATTCTTTGAATTCTTACTTATATAATGGGCCCCACATTTTAGATAGTTGTTCTGTATTCTTTGGAGACAATAAATGACTGTTGACCTTTTCATTGCTATTCAAAGACGTCGTTGATTATCCAATAGAGAGCAACTTTACTTTAGGAAATGTCAAATATGACCACGTGAGGATGATCAAAGATTCCTTAGATGAAAGCAATAAAAGATAAATATGGGGGCAAATTTTGAAGAGGTAGCCTTTTAGTTGAGAAGGCTTAGTTGCAATGTAACCGAGGACGACAAAATAGTTGGATTTTCCCTTATTATATATAGTAATAATGCATGCATGAAAGCACAAAGAAGTGTTACGACTCTATCGGAGTGATGTAAGGTCGGTATACCTCCGATTACCATTATGAAACTAACATCATCGACACATCTCACCTTGAGGATTCAATGACCATAAGGTAAGATCAACGACCATAAGGTAAGATCAACAGCCATAAGACAAGATTGATAACATCATAAGAAGATCAAGAACATAAGCTTCTAGTATATCTAAGAGTAGAATCATTATGGAATGAATTTTGTTTACGTTTCGTTTCTTTATCATGCCAAAATGAAAGAAGAGTTAGCCTTAACATATCTCAAGTCGTTCAAGCAATCCAACAATCGATCTAATTACAACTAGCACGCCAATCCTATAACAAAGAATACATGTGCAAACGTAGATGGTGCTAATATATCACATATATCAACAATAACTTCATTCTAAAACAAAACAGGCAGCACTTCCCCTTATTCTCGAGCCACAGCAACATATACAACAACCCACAATAACAATAACAAGCTTACAAAAGTCCTTAAATACTTCTTTCACTATTCATACAAAGAATATACACCAAACAACCGAAAGTATACCAATAAACAATAACTGTCACGACCCAACCCCGTAGGCCATGACTAGTGCCCGAGCTGGGCACTCGTACGCACCTGCTTCCTACATTCGGCATACAAATAATTTGGACATGCACGAAAGTCAGACGTCGTCTCAATCTGTCACATACAAACATAAATACTGCACAGAAGCCGGCAAGGCTGTCATAATATACATAACATATCAAACATATGCACGTACGCAAATGCGAGGCGCGCGACAGGACCGCCCAAAACATAATCCATACGACATAGCCGTACGAACCAATCATGACCCATATGTATGTCTACGTACCTCTAAGAGTAATCACGTAATCATATGACGGGACGGGGGCCCGCCGTACCCCCGAATAAACATATACACATGCAACGAAAGAGTATGTACCAAAATATAGCTCGAACAACGGAGCACTCCCGATATACAGAGTAGGTGTCCTGGGCCGGCGGATCGCAGGTGGACGTGCGTACCGCAGTACGAAACACGACCCCGAAGAAAGGGGGTCGATGCGAAATATGTGCGAGTATGCAAAGCATGAAATGCAGAAATGGGATCATAATCGGAACAACGAAGTACGGAAAATAAGTACAATATGCGAGAATACCAAAATATTTGCTTTTGAAACACAAATCATGCATGGGGCTCGGGAACATGGTCGCCGCCCCGTCATCCGGCGCCATAACACATCATACTCCAGAAGATTTCATATCTCCGTAACCCGACATATCTCCATAACACATCATAACGCCATAACACATCATAACACCAAAATATAAATGGAACCCGGCCCTCTAGCGAGGAGCTCGGTGAACTGTAACACATCATATTCCGGAATATAACATAGTGCGCACGACGACATAACCGGCCCGGGACTCGGCGAAAGATGTAATCAACAGTATGCATGAGCAGAGTCGTGAGCAACTATATGCATATAAATCATTATTATAGACTCAATAGATAAGTAAGTAATCCACACTCGGGGGTTAAGACGATAGTCACATTAAGTTCTTTCAGAAAGTCGTTAGAACCAATCGTAGAAAAGTCTCGGGGGCCCACGGACAGGTATCAAACCAATCCGAGCCCGCCTATGAAAGTTGGAGATATTATTCATTGTAGAATCTCCTATGAACGTTTCGAAGCGATCCGAGCTCGTCTATGAAAGTTACGGTCGTTCGTAGTTACGGAATCTTTTAAGAACAAAATTCTTCATGTAACATTTGAAATCCAGTCATATAAAAACATAAGGACCTTAGTTCGACTACATTAAGAGAGCCAACATTAAGAAGCGAATAAGAATCGTATACAAGCTCGGATCTTAAGAATGGAGTTACCCCGAGGCTCGTATCATAGCCTACTTACCACTAAGACATGCCAAAAGAAAGAAAGGTTAGGCTTTACATATCTCGTCCGCTTCCTAAGCTAAGCCAAACTCAAGTCTTGGGCTCCCCAAGATTTACAATAACGTCATTAAATACCAAACATTAGCTATAGGTACTTAGGATTTCAATCCCAAGCTAGCACTTAATTCTACAGAAATTTGGGCAGCATTTCCCCTATAAATTCAACAACCCCGAGAATTCAACTCGGCCAAATCATCAACAACAATACCAACAACCATACTAACAACATCAACAATCAATTCGAAACGCATTCTAACGTTAGTAACTCTCTTCTACATAATTCGACAACATTCCAATTACATTCAATTCAACTATACACATTCAAGCCAACATCAACGCTCACATGTTCAAGTACTAATCCGAAACCATTCAAACAAGATTCAAGAACACTTCAAACAATCCGCACAATATTCAAAACAACCCAACCAATATACAACTTCACCCGAAACCTCCCCAAACCCGAGAACAACAACAACAACACATTCCCCTCTTCCAAATTCATGAATTACACCAACAATCCACACGTTAACAATGTCATTCTCTTAAATATAAAATCTACATTAAAATCACGTTAACTTCCAAATCAGCCCACAACGATTTCAATCCTCACTTGAATCATTAAACTTTCATTATCATCATAGAACCCATAACAATAACAACCAAAATACTACATAAAATTAATTCATTTCTTGCCATACAAGGGAGGCCCTATTCGGCCACCACCCCAACATACCAACTTCATGATTTTCATCCATTTCTACACACTACAACATGTACAAATCATCCATAACATATGAAAAAGAAGATTAAACCTTACCTTTTCTACTCAACTTCACAACTTAGCTAGGGTTTGCAAATGATAAAACGAATGGTTTGCTTGCTCCAACAATTATCTCACGTTAAAGAGGACCTTCCAATTGGTTGAATTGCTAGGAGAAAATATTTTTTTGATGAAGATTTTTGGACTTCAAGTTTTGCTAGCTATGGCCGAATGGCCCTCTTCTTTTTGTTCTCCAAGTTTCTAAGTGTGGAAGATGAAGAATATGATTTATTAGTCATCCTTGACTATATATATTATGCATCCATGTGGCCTATGGCCCACACCACATTGGCCGGCCACTTGGCCCTTTTATTTCATGAATTGTCAACTTTCCAAAATTAACTTTTAACCGCAAATTTTCCTTAATATTCCAAGCCAATAAAATCATAAGCAACTTATGCCTTAAAATAAATAAAAGTCTCTACCTCGTGTCCCGGAATAGTCTTGTCCTTAACTTATCGCAGTTAGCTCGGATTGTCCCAATGTACAAAATACGAGATATAACAATAACAATATACACTTCTGATACAGGCTGTGCGTCCATGATGTGCCCGGAAGTTATGGCACATCCAAGGCCTTTTTACGAGAAGTTTTACTTGTTTTTAAGCAAGTTAATGTGTCACGACCCAAATCTGACACTCAGGCCGTGAGCGGGCACCTGACGAGCTTCTACCCATAAGGCGAACCCTCTAAGCTAATCATGCGAAAATTAACGAATAAATGAATAATACGCAAAGTCTCATAATATAAAGAAAAGTGCGAAAGCGAAATATAAATACTGAGTCTTGCCCATAAACCCCATAAAATGTCTAAGTCATGGAACTGCTAGTCTGAATATAAAAGTACGAGACGTAGCTCGGAATACTACTAAGTCAACTAAAGAAGAAGAGGCCGCCATGATCTAATGGTGGCTCACCTCGACCGAACCGGGACCGAACGAAGCCGGAATGAATCAAATATCGGCTATCCGGTCATCGTTAACCACACTCGCACACATACAACATCAACAAGCGTGAGTCTAAAAGACCCGGAAGATCATCGACACTCTCGCCTACCCGGGGCAAGTCTTTGAAATCTCCGATAATGCATAAAAGCAATTACACAAGACAAGTATATTAAATATATACAAACACCGAAGCTAAAGCCGAAATCATGAAGCGAAAACAAGCAAAACATGAAATACTCTAAATCTGAATCTATGCTCACGGGACATAGTACGTATTTATCTATGTCTTACCCCGTCTTCCGGAGAGAGCATTATTTACCCCCATCTTACCCGGACGAGCAATACATGAAATACACTGCATCTGAATGTATGCTTATGGGACATAGTACGTATTTGTCTATGTCTTACCCCGTCTTCCGGAGAGGGCATTATTTACCCCCATCTTACCCGGACGAGCAATACATGAAATACACTGCATCTGAATGTATGCTTACGGGACATAGTACGTATTTGTCTATGTCTTACCCCGTCTTCCGAGAGGCATTATTTACCCCCATCTTACCCGACGAGCAATACGCACTACACCGAATCCGAATCTATGCTCACGGACATAGTACGTATTTGTCTATGTCTTACCCCGTCTTCCGGGAGGCATTATTTACCCCCATCTTACCCGGTTACTTAAAATTATAAAGATCTATCTCTCACCGAACATCAATGGGACTCGTAGAAGTATGCCCCTCTGAAGATATGATAAGTGGAACATACATCCATTCAATACCACTTCTAAACTTTACATTTGTGTAAATAGTATCTATTTAAGCGAAATTACGCTAAAGGACTCATACGGTCATTACTTTAGAAACTTGAAAATTATCCAATTTAGATCATGCTTGCCCACTCACACGAACTAAATGGTTTAAATGCATACATACAACACAAACCATATGCTTTTTATGAAAAGCAAGTAAACTAAGAGTTTAAGCCTCACTTGCCTTATAACCGGAACGCAACCACTCTTGAAATGCCAAATTCTCTTCAACAATCTCCAATAGCCTCAATCTATCCAATAACATAAATAAATGGTTTAAATTAGTCTAGGAAAACTAATCCTATAATTTTAGGTTTAGAACTAAATCTCAACCTTCTATACCTTGATCCATAATTCTTTTAAAAAGTAGAACTTGTATCTCCATATATACCCTTACTAAACCATTCTACAATATTTTTATATAAACCCCAACATCCCAAAATGAATACTAATATTTATAGTGTACAGAGAAAGGGTGAAAGAAGGAAAATAAACATCCCAAAATAAATTCTAATATTATAGAGTGTACAGAGAAAAGACGAAGGGAGGGAAAGAAGCCAAAAATGGGCAAAAGAAACAAAATGGGTACTACATAGTTGCACGTGAATTGCAGCAAAAGAATGGCAACTTCTGCAATTTGAAACCAACCCCCTCTACAAATCCTACCATTCTTGTTAATATCCAAAATCACTCTGCAACATGCTTTTCTTTTTAAATACTAAAATAATAACATACTATGTACCTGGATTTTTTTTTTTTTTTTGTCTTTCTTAACCGAGAGCAATCTTTCTCTGTAATGGTTCTTGAACGCAGTAGCACCAACTGCCCTATGCGGTTCTCCTTTCCTTTTTTTTTTTTTTTGTTCTTTTTAGTCTAGGAATAGAATAATGATTTTTCTGTCCCTCCACTTTCATCTAAAAACTGACCAATAGCTGAAGTAGTGGGCCTGGCCCACTAATTTACTCTTAACCAATTCACCAACTAATATTATATCATGTGAATAATATTCAACAACTAATTTATACATACATGTTATATGGGTATAATTAGTACACGCTCCGATATGAAACTCGTTAAAATTAAATACTCTACAAATAAGGAAGTAATTCTAAGCACTTGAAAATTTTCGGGTTGTTACATAATGTCTATTTAATGTGTTTTTAGTGCTTTTCGTAATGGAGCGATTTAGAATGAAAACAGCTTAAAGTGCGGTTGGTCGAACTCAATATACGGACGTATTCTCAAATACGGGCCGTATTCCATGGCGTATTTAAAGATAAGCGTAAACCGTAAGGGCATGCTGAGAAGATAGTGAAATACGAACAACTTTTACGGACCGTATTCCACTTTACGGTCCGTCTTTCAAAGTGTATTTAATCATTTAGATATTTGGCAGTAAGTTGAAGTTTGCAAAGTGAAAGACGATCATACAGAAGACGAACCGTAAATCAAAATACGGTCCGTATTTCAGGAGGTTGCAAGTGCTCATGTCTTGAAGGAAACCTGGGCGTAAACTGGTTTACGGTCTGTATTATGATATACGGACCATATTTTGTATCGACGGGGACCAAAGTGTAAATCTGTAACTTTGACGTTTTCAGAACCTATAAATAGCCATTGTAGGGTTTTAATTGTTATCAGTTGTTTTATTTTATCTCTTGACTTAGAACATCAAATACTCTCTAGTTTTTGGAGATTCAAACATCAATTCAAGTATTATCAATTTCTCTTTTCTTCCAAATTAAGCAATTAAGAATTCTTTAATTTCTTATTTTTTGTTCTTTGTCATGAGTTGCTAAATACCTTTACTAGGGTTGTGAACCCAATGATGGGTGTTTTGTGATTGGGTTTTGTGATTGATATACACATAATGGATTATTAGGATTTATTTATTCTTCATTCATAATTAATGGTTGTAAACATTGATTAAAGCCATAGACCTTGATTTATTTTGGATTCGGAAACAGCCTCCCTACCTAAGGTAGGGGTAAGGTCTGCGTACACTCTACTCTCCCCAGACCCCACGTTGTGGGATTCACTGGGTATGTTATTGTTGTTACCTTGATTTATTTAGAAAAATAATTAGGGTTGGTAAGAATAAATAACAAGGACTCAAAGCTTTAAACTTTGTTTAATAGATTCACTTAGGACTAAGACGAATTTACTTGGCACAATTAATCGTTCTTCATAGTTACTTTCTTATATTTGGGAAAATCATAGAAAGAGACAATCTTTATTTATTGGAAAATAGTAGAGATTCATATAGAGGTTAGATGCATTTATATAATGATCCATTAGAAGTATATTAAGATCAATACTCATGATCATACACCTTATCTAAAAGGGACACAACTTTGGTTTCTTTTACCATAAATTACAATCCAAAGAAATTAGTTAGTTATTAGTCATAAACAACCCACTTTTACAAATATCATCGGATTAAGACATTAGACCTAAATTAAGTATTCCACAACTTTAGTAACCTCTTCACACCATATTCCCTGTGGGATTCGACCCCAACCTAGTTGGGTTATTATATTTGACATCGTCCGCTTTACGCTAATTAAAGGTGTAATTTGAGCGTATCAGTCTACCGAACACAATATATGAGGGACCTGGTTGAGTATCAGTTCCCTTATGCAACACAGTAAGTACAGAAGGCAAGATATTACCGTGAAAAACTCCTTGCTCAGGGGATTGAAAATCACGACCTACCCAAGTAGGATTTCAACTCTACTACACCAAGCAACTTCAGGTTACAACTCTATCGTAAGCTAGGAACTAACTCACATAATCCTTCACCCTTACAATAACGCTTATGTAGCCTAGGAACTAACTTCTATAGTCCCTCAACCCTTGCAATACTCCGATTGTAAGCAACTCCACTTAGCTAACTCTACCTAAGGACACTAATACACTTAGACTAATCCTAGCCTAATGTACCACTTAACAGCTTGAGGAAACACACTTCCAACAAGCACCCTTTGAGACTTTTGATCTACCTACAAACAACTTCCTTTAAAAAGAAGAGTATGTTTACAATTTAAGCACAAACGAACAAAGACTCACAATAATATAAAGAACTTAGAATAAATCTTGTGTCTAGATCAGGTTCTTCAACTTGTAGGTGACTTTGTTCTCGGGAGATCTTGAGAACTTGTCTCGGCAGCTTTGCACGATTTAAATTAGGTTTTCAAGTCTACCAAATATGTTGTCATCTTGTTGTATATATAATGAGAGCATGTAGGGCTAAAAGAGACCACTTTTTAATTTTGACCTAAAGCATGGGCCAACTCACTGTTGTACTTGTGTGCGGTAAGTGGCACAGCTTTACAGCTATCTCTGCCGATAGTGCAAGGTGCAAAGAGCGCAGATCACAGATCAGGTCTTCAGTTTGACAATTATCAAAACACGAATGCACTTGAAACTATTAATTTTCCCTTTTTTGATGATGACAAACTCATAGACAATGTTCCTCCTGAGAACTAGATTTCCACTTATTCCCCCTTCGAAGTAGACCATCATTTTTAAGGCACCTGCAACATGTTAGCAACATACGCAACACATTTCTCTGCGAACTGGAGATCCTTTCAATTTTAGTACAACATATCTTCTCCCTTTTGGCATTATCAAAAAGATTTCAGTGATGCCCTCTCATAAAAGAAGCCCAGGCGCATTATCCCAGTGCCAAAATGACAACACATTCTAAGCAAGAGATAAAACAAGCAGAGGATTAGCTCCTTTAATTTGAGAAAATGCCAGAGTGAGCCATTGTTAATGATAGTTTAAAGCAACATAAATTGTAGTTTTCCAGATACAACATATGATAATTAAAACACTAGAGAGAGCCTGTGTCAATTAAGAATATCACAAAAGGAAACTTTAAGATATTGAGTCAGCAGGAGAAAGATGTAAGCATGGAGATTTAGAGATCATGGAATTAATAGGGCTAAGAGGCAGAGGCTTTGATAAGATTCTCCAATCGTAAGCTGGCTGCCCGCTGATCACTGACTAGCTGATCTTTGATCTGATCAATCTGTTGTTTCAACTGTTCATTTTCAGCCTTCAGCCTTATGTTTGCAGCTTGTTGTTTAACGCAGTGATCAGGTTCCTTAAGCAACTGAGTCTTCAAGAGAACATTTTCAGCTCATAGCCTAGCAATTTCAGCAATTGCTTTTTCTTGAGCATCAATTAGACTTAAAATAGTCGAAGTAGTTCCAACCCTACCCCTCTTGGGTATACACTCGCAATCCTCTACTATGGTTATTGTGACCATCTGCTTCTGGGTTCCCTTTCTAGCCTTTCCAGTTGCCACTCTAAAGTGTTCAAAGATCTTTGTTAAGAAGAAACCATAAAGAAGACCATGTCTACCCTTGTTGGTATGTACGACCTTAATCATGTGCTCGATCATTAGAGTCGGCAAGCTAACAGATTGATAATTTGCTAGGGCTTCAAGAAGATACAGGTCGGTGATGAAAGCTTTAGTTCTCCCCTCAGTTATTGGCAGCAACACTTTGTTAACAAGCTCGAACATAAGCTAATATTCAGGCTTGAGTTGTTTTTTGAAGAGCCATTCTCCAGTGGTTGTTCCTTCGAGCTTGACAGTCAAGTCCTTGAAAGCTTGAGTGGTTTTTCCCTCTACAGACTTCATTCCGTCGGTAGGTACATCGAGGATATTACTCAGCCTGAATTCATCCAATTCAATCTCAGATCCATTCACATTAGATATCAAGGTGGTGTAGTCATCAGAATAGCAGATGTTTGCATAAAATTCCCTTACTTCTCTGCCAAACACTTTTGGTCGCGGAGCAACAAAAAGATGACTCCACTGTTGGAACTCGATGATCTCAACTAATTCATTCATCCCATTATACTCAGTGATCTTTTCATCAAATACTCTCCCAAGTAGCATTTTTTGCTTCCTCGGATTTTCTTGCCTATGCAGTTCTAATTCTCTGAGCCCTCGTCTTTTTGCAGAGTAATCAGTTACTCCTTTTGAACTGACTTTCCCTTTTATAGAAGATGAGGATCTCCCATTTTCTTTTGATTGTGTATCCTCCTCCCTTTCATCCTCCTCAACTGCCTTGATTTCCTTATCCTCATATGCTTTCTTTTTTTCATTTCTTCTTTCCTTGGAATTTCTTTTCCCTTGAGTAGGATTTTTCTCTTTCTTTCTCTCGACTTCAGAAACCATGATATTCTTCAGTAGATCAATTCCCTCGTCAATAAGCCTTTTTCTCAGCAGCCTTGTTCTCTTCTTCCCTCTAGTCTCCTTTGCCTTCCTTGAGTAGAGAGACCAGATTCCTTTGTAGGTTTCCCTCTTGACAATTTTTCTTTCTAACTTCCACCGTTGCCTTTTTCCACCAGTGGACATCATCACAACACATCCCACTCTCTATTCCCTTCTCCACAACATTAGCTATGGTTTTACCCTGTTTGAAGGAACTAACTTCCAAGATTGTGGAGGATTTCTCCACTATTCTCAGAGATTTCATTTCTATCAGCAGAGATATATTCCTTTGCACTGACTTGATCCTCAGTGTCCTTAACTTTTTCTTCATTTTCTTCGAAGTCCTTGATGTATTGAAGAGCTTCCACGATAGTCATAGTAGGTTTAGAAGGGGAATTTTTAGAAGAGGATACAATTTTTTTGGGAATCTGATTCTTGCAAGTCCTACAGGAGTCTAGAATTTTGGGTTTCGAGGGAGTGATAGAAGGATCTTGATTCGACGAAATAAGGATTTTTTAGGGAGAGGATTGAGGTTCTGGGTCTGATAGGATTGAGCTTTTAGAGGGTGAGAGAGCAATCTTTATTTCAGGCATGGTCGAAAATTCATTTTTAGACATGATTAAACCAAGAGAGAAAGAGGTGGAAGCCCAGAGTTCTTCACTATGAGTTCTAAAGAGAGGATAGTCGGAGAGTTCAAGAGAGAAAGGGAAAAGAAGCCTTTTAGTTAAGGAAAGTCAGTGACGAACCAATTATGATTGGCTGGGAGAAATTTTCTTTATCAATTGGGTTGGTTCAGATAGATGAGGCATTTTGGATCAGCAGGGTTGATATAAGGGAAAAATTTAATGACATGGCACCCTTTGGCAATTTAAAGACATATCAGTACTGAAGAACTACTAACCTGAGTCTAGGGAACCAGGTTCTTTAACAAACGAGTATCAGGCATGAACTCTGAGAAAAGCAAACTCTCCAATACTTTAATCATCCTAATATTGCCCTGTGTGTATACATTAACTTTTGTCATTTCCAATCATATAGAGGAACCTTTCGAGGGAGCACAACAAGTTTCTCATATATGGGAGAGTCTAGAGCCAGTTTTGCCACAATCCAAAAAACACACTCATTTTGGTAGGTCTTGAGTGAGAACTAAAACTTGATTTATTTTTGTTCGGAGCCGTCTAATATTTAAGCCACACTGAGAGTATCTCTTTTGACTGCCTCGTCTCACTCAAGCCTTTTGGCAGAATTATTTACCAGACTTAGGAACCGAAACTAATTTGTGTCCCCTATCATGACAAAACGATGAATCAGATCCCTCTTTTCCCATGCAAGCAACACCTTCTTCTTTATCCAGGGACCAGGTCCCTCTATTTTGAGTTTCCTTTTCTGAAGATACTGATGTCTAATTCTGAAGGCATCCTATGGCAATTTCTCCAAACATTGTATGTATTCAAACAATTTCCCCTCTTCGCATCAATTTTTAACAGGGTTGTTAGGAGTTTTATCATCCTGAACGTCAATTCTTCTTACCTTCACAATCCAATCATGAATGTAGGGAGGCCTATCATATCTATTGACTAGACCACCAAAGAGATTTGTCCAGAGAAATCCTAACCCCTTTTAGATCCTCCTGTAGTTGCCTATTTTTTTCTAGCTCAGAGGTGGACTTCACTTTGAATTTCTGAAGCTCATTTTCCAATTTAAGTTGAGCCTCACAAGCTTCTTCATTTTCTTTTGGAGTATTCATCCATTGCTTCTTTTGATTCTTTAACAGGGAGTTTTCTCTTGTTACTTAACCAATTTGATTTTCAAGAGCTGCAATGGATGCTCTCATATCATCTCTTTCAAGTTCCAAACCATTGATTTCCTCATACAGAGAACTCTTTTCTTTAACAAGACTATGAAAAGCATCGATTAGACTATTTGCCAAGGACATCAACTTTATTTGAAAGTAATTTTTTAAGTTCTTTTGAACTTCAAAAAAGTTTACCTCAAAGATCTTCATCTTCACTATCCGAGTCAGATCTGACCATGAGTGCACACGTTGATTCATTTTCAGAAGCCTCATTATCATCTATCATGAACGCTTTGCTTTGGACGTTCCCATCTTTAGATTGCCGAAGATATCCTTCCAGGCACTCTTCTTGTGAGAAGGACAAGTTCTAATAACATGGCCAGGTTTCCCACACTTGAAACAACAGCGTTGTTCTCTTGATTTTTCTGAGTTTTATTTTCGAGACTGACTATTCCTTCGAGCTTTCTTTTTGCGTCCTTGATTTAAATTTTCCAATTCAGACTCCTTCTCACTTGAGTTACTTCCAGCAACTGCTTTATGGTTCAGACTCTCTTCTTCTTTCAACTTTCTCCTTTTTGGATCTTGCACGGTTTTGTCATTTATCTTGAGAAGTTTGAACTTTGTACTGAACTTGTCAAATCCATCAGCGCACTTTTGAGCCTCCTGTGATATCCTTTCGTTGTCTTACAAAAGGCAACTAAGTTGTATTGACCTAATCCGATGCTTGGAAAAAGAATCCTTTTAGCTTTTTTATCCTTTTGCAGGGTATAGCTATCTAGTGCAAGAGTAAGAAGGCCAGCGGAGATAATGTCCCATAGCTCTGGGTCCTCAGCAGTGATGACACGACAAGAAAAAATATATTTGACAACAAAATTAATAATTTTGTTGCCATGGACTGATTATTGTTGCAAAAAGTACTTTTGGCAACAATTTTTTTTTATTGCATAGACTTTTCCCAACAGCTGTTATTGCAACAACGTGCAACAACCTTTTCTTGTTGCTAAAAAGTACTTTTTGCAACAATAATCAATACTATGGCAACAAAATTAAATTCTTTTTGGCAACAAAAATGTTCATTTGCCAATAATAAACTAAGCTGTTGCCAAATATTAAATTTTTTGTTGTCATTTTTATACTTTCTTGTAGTGTGAATTCTTCCATTTTAGCCTTCCACCAGTCATAGTGTTCTGCATTGAATCTTGGTAGTTTTGAGATACACTCACCCTTCGTTTGGTTTGACGAGCTAGCCATGAAGAGGATCTTTTTTAGCTGTTAACCTTTTAGAAAGAACTTGCTCTGATACCAATTGATGCAGGCTATGCGTCCACCAAACACAATATATGAGGGACCTGGTTGAGTACCAGTTCCCTTATGCAACACAGTAGGTACAAAAGGCAAGACGCATGTTTCAGAAGTTTCATAGACTAGGTTAGTCATGTCATGGCAGGTATGTAGTTGGGTTATCCTCGTTGGCTACATTATTATGTTCAGACTATATTTCGCATTCATGATATAACAATATTTTCAGACTTATGAATATTGAATCATATGCTTTACTAAAATCCTTTATGTTTAACTTATATTATATTTCACATTAGTACATGTCCTATGTTGATTCAGCAAGCCATGTGATTCGCTTGGTCACATGCAGCAAGGCACCGCAGTAAGGCACCGAGTGCCATGTTACACCTAGGCCATGGTTCGGGGCGTGACAACTTGGCTCCACCGCTACCACCATTACAATAGCTACAAAACACACCAATTATACTTTTAAACTCAACCCAATTCCCGTGTTTTCTCTCCTAGTAAATGAAAAAATCCGATTTGAGTACATAATATTTCTGGTGAAGTTTCATTTTTTCCGTGTTCATCCCAACGTTTATATATATGTGTAATCTAACGATAATGAATCGCATCAATTAAGTAAAATTGATTGTTAAGAAGAAAAGAAAAGTTCTCTAATAGAAAAAGAAAATCAGATATGGGACTCAAAAAATTCTGGCATAACTTCATCTTTCCAGCAAGATTGATAGGAATTCATTAGTTTTTTCAGGTGAAGCTTCATTCTTCTTCCTTGTACCAATGAAAAATGGGATGGAGAAGAAGGTTACAACTGAGAATTTGGATGAGGAACGGTAAAATGATTGTTGCAACTACGTAAAAGGGCTAAGTAGTTTCGGATCGTAAAGGAGAGGGAGGTGGGTTTGGGCGGGGTTTTTTTCGAAAATAGTTTTTTATTTTGTTTTATAACTAAAATACTTTTCTTAATTAGTTAAAGCGGTTTTTAAAAGAATTCCTTTTTTCTCTTTTTTACAATTAAATTTTTAATACTAACTTTTTGGATCCAAATGCCACGTGTCATCGTTTAATTCGTCACTTTGCCATGTCACAGCGAGTCATTTTATACTTTTGGCTTATTGTCAAAAAAGTGTCAAATAGGTATCAATATTAAGTATTAGAGGTGTTCAATCAGAAGTTCTGGTCTGTGTTGAGGTGGCGGCGGATGACTTAAGCCTCATGACAATCATTTCAGCTTAAAATTGACGTTGTCCTCAAGGTCACTAACTCACTGGTGAGACATTCAATTTTGGTAAATAGTTGAACCTTGCTCAAAGACAAGTCTGAGTTGATGTGTTTAAATGGAATCTGTGGACAAGTTTAGGTGGCGGCGGATGACTTAAGCCTTATGACAATCATTTCAGCTTAAAATTGACGTTGTCCTCAAGGTCACTAACTCACTGGTGAGACATTCAATTTTGGTGAATAGTCGAACCTTGCTTGAGTGACAAGTTGAATTAAATATCCACAAAACTGAACAATGTCAATTACAATAATAATTCCAACAAATAAGCTCTTCAACTGAAGCATTTTTTAGTTGATTGTCTGAGTATGTTGAAATTGTCTCAATAATTAAGTCAGCTAGAGAACAAAATTTGGAGAAATATTCAGCAACTCATCAAATTGACGTTTTCCCTTAGCATGCTCTTAGATTACATTGAGTATGTTATTATTGTTGTTGTCACATCTTGAAACGATGCCGTTTCATTCCACTTTCAAAACGTATTCCATTAGGAGCCTAGGCTAGACGTAAATAGCAAATTAGAACATAGAAAATGCATATTAATTAAATATTAAATTGAAGTGTAACATATAACGCTAATAGTGTCGAAAATGCAAGTTTGATCGAGGAGTTTTGTGTGTTTCTGCTTTTGTTTTTGTAAGCATGTGTGGTCCTATGGTGTGTAGAAAGGAACAACTATGAAAGGCGCTCACTTAGTTATGTTTGTGAAAATTAGTCAATGTCATAGAGTTCAATTTCATTGGTGTCTATGCGTTTGTGAAATTTAAAATTTTATGACAGTGACTATCATTTAATTACCGAAATTGAAAAATGAATATATGTGAAGTTTACCCCTCATAATCATACTATAGTGTTACTCCTTCCTACAAAGTTATTTCTAATCATTTTCAAAATATTTTCTAAAATATACACTTTCCTAGCGTCCAATTAATTACCATTTCCCATTAGTTTTTTTTTTTTTTAATTTTTTATGGACGTGTTGCTCTGCTATTTTCTTTTTCAAAAAAATTCTATTTGTTAAATACCCTTAGTGGATTTTTTAATTTTTTTTGTCATTACTTATTTATTAATTTCACCAAGTATTTTAGTTTATTTCTTACCAAAGGAAAACCACAAAAATTAATTCTCACAAAACAGAGGCAAAAGCAATTCTTTCTCATATTTATGTTTTTTTAAGGTGTAAACTGGAATTAATTATTTCAAGATCTTTTTGTTGTAGAACTCTCTCTTGTGGCTTAAACTGGAACAACCCCATTGGTCAATTTCCTACTGTTAAACCGATCCAATGGGAACTCTATAATTACATATAATTACACTACTTTATTGATAAGAGAAACCCCAAATATCTTCTTGATGGGGTTCTTCTCTAATTAATTTTTGATCTGAGGCTTTACTTCTTCACCAAGATTGAGTTTTTAATTGGGAAAAGTAATGTGGATGAATTGAGAAAAAAGAGCTGATTATGGGAAGTTTTATTCGTGGTTTTGTGCTGCCATTTCTCCTTTTATCAGGTACACAATTAAAATTTGTGTCTTTGTTGAATATTTATTCAAGATTCTGCTGTTATCAGGTAAAGAATTAGTAAAGTGTATCTCTTTATTGAATATTTATTCAAGATTCTTGGCAAAAGTACCTAAGTGATGTGTTATCTTAAAGAACACTCAATTATAGTTGGATGACGTTGACCCAACATTGGTTCATGCTTCATAGTCTTGAAATAATGTCAATATAGTGTTTTCTAAAATCATCAGTTGGAAGATGTTGACTTTTGAAGACTGTGATCTATCATCAAGTGATCTTGAATGGTATTTGAAGTACTACTGTTACGTTAGGCTTGCGAAATTCAAGTTTATCATGGTCTATGTGTTTGCTGTTTGAAGGTTAAAATTACCCGCGCAACATTAGAGCATATTGTGTAGAACTTTCAAGCTGCGTTGCTCGGACTCTTCAAAAATGCTATGGGGTGTGTGTCGGATCGTCCAAAAGTAGTGCATTTTTAGAGTATTTGACATGGGTTCGGCAACACTTTTGGAGAGTCCGAGCAACATAGGTTTCAACACAGTGTGTAATGTTTCTAAGATTTCACGCTACCTTTTGAGAACTTACAGGATATTCAAGTCATGCATCTTAGAAGTGAAGTGACTAAGGGGTTTACTGGTGCAGGGTTAGGAGAAGAATGGAGGTATACTGTAGCCTTACCAGTGCTTTCAGCAAAGAGGCTTTTCCATGCCTCAAACCCACTAAAGGAGCAAATCTTTTTTGAGAATGAAACTTTTTTTTTTGAGAATGTACTGTCTCCTTCCGTTGCTAGGAGCAAATCTTCCGTTGCTCCACAGCTCGCCCCCTTAGAAAAGAAGTTATTGAAGCTTGAACATGTTAACATTTATTGTTCAGAAGACTGAATAAGATTTACAGAAGCTGACATAGCGTTCCTGATAGAAAATGACAACTCCTTCAGAAAACAAACTTATTGAAATTCTTTTTCCCAAGAAGTCCCGCTCCAACCGCCCGACGAGTCATCTACTTAAAAGGATCCTCCCCGCAGTCCGCCCTTCCTTGAATTATTCGGTCATGCAATACTTATTGAATACAAAGAACAAAATGCATTTCGACCCCGTCTGCTCAATTAGTCACCCTAGAGCATTATAATTCTCCTAAGGCCTCAAAATCTGAACTTTTGGGCATATTGATCACACTAGATGTGTTTCTTTTTGAATGGCATTGATCACACTTGATGTATCACAAGCATAGCCCTTGTAGAGAGTAAGCAGTTCTTAGGTTGCCAAAAAAAGAGTAAGCAGTTCTTCAGTTCTCCTACTCTAAGAACTTAGCATGACCATTTGGAGTTTTGTCTTGCAACTCCAATAAGAAATTGAGGCTACTATAGCAAATTCATGATATTAATGTGTTAAAAATATTTATGAGTGACAACTTTGTTTACCCACAAGCTAGTTTTATGAATCACGAACAACATACCTAACAAACTATCATAGTAAGTGCCTCATCAGGAACATTTGTATACCCTCAAGTGCTTTAAATTGTGTAGAAGTTATCTGACGTTAGTTACTTAGATGCAATACTGTGGATATTTTTGTCAACTCAATTATTTAGAGCCTATAAGTAGAACTCTTGTGCAGTGTATAAAGTATAAACACATTGGTAGTTTCTACCCATACGATAATCTATGGTTTCAACCAATATGGTATAAGTATCTCTCGGTAGTGTGATTTTTGAAAGTCGTTGGCTTCCATTGCGGTATGGTGCAGGTACAGTGACTGCCTGATGCCTTTGTCAGGGTTCTTTAACCAAGTTTTGTCAGTGGTGGTGGCTTGAAAATATCTGGAATAGCTAAAAGAATTGCAAATACACGCCTTCACTTAATTTTATATGTGTATACGTATTCCTATGTATGTGGGTTTTCAGTGCACACAATCTCATCCTATCCGAGTTTATCATCAGTCTTGCACTTTTGGTTCATGACACCCCGTATGAATGAAAATATCCACGCCCTTTTAGTAAACCATGGGGAGCGTCAAATAGTTCTTTAGAACTTGAGTAAGGAATTATAGACCTTTCGATTTTGGGAATTTTTAGAGTTTGTTTGATATAACTTGGATTTTGCCTACCTACCAAAAACAAGTTGGATGCAAACTGTATCCATCATTTGCAATTTAGTCTCTTCCAAAAGATTGAGATTTGGAGCAAAAACCTCAATCTTTTGGAAGAGTCTAAATTGTGCCCAAAAAAAAAAAAGGAGATGGATAAAGTGCGCATCCAAGTTCTCATAATGCCCCCTTACATTTGGAATGTTTTAGTGCATAATTTAGAAAATAAATTGCATAATGAGAAAATCTGTTTGGTAAATGATGTACATTCCATGTTAAATAAAATTGGGGCTTTACACATTTTGTAATATTGAACGCACTGTCATACTGCTGTTATACCATTTATAAAGTATCATTACTTATCAAAAAAAAAAAAAAAAAAAAAAGAAGAAAAGAAAATCTATTTCTTAAAGTTTTTTTGTTTTGCTCTCTGTCTCGATGATACCTATCTTGTGCAGAATGTCGTGCCTAAAATCTTGAACGAGAAGAAGCATGTTTGCTATCTGTTGTTTCAGCCATAGGTTCGTTAAGTTTTACATGCACTTCTCCGTTAGAAATTTGCTAGAAATGATGCTGTCTCATGCGTGGACTTTTCAAGGGACTAGGGAGTATTTCTTTCTTATCCACATAGTAGTGTCTTGTTATTCTCTTGGGGTATTCGCTCCTTTCTAGATTTATAATTTAGCAGATAACTCTTATAGCACTACTGGTTGGTTTTACCTGTACCCCAAAAAATGGATATTTGTTATTGTCTAATAAAAAATTGTGGTTGGTACGTTAAGCATTAGGTGAGATGTTGGGCTCAAATCAAGAATTCTTCTCAGGCTAACCTTGATTTGGGAAAAGAAAGAAAAAGAATTTGGAATTTAAGGTTCTTTACTTATTTATTTTCTGTAGGTGTTGTTGGTTTCTATCAGAAAGTCATTTGGTTATTGAGGAAAGATTGCATTTGTCTATTTCCTTTGTCTTTGCTTCATGCAGTTCTTTCCACATCTTGAAACCTAAAAATATCCCAAGTATTTCGGTCTATGCTTGTGATGCAAACTTAGACAAATTAGACAAGATAAAAGACGATCACATGCAACAGAAGTGCAAGTAGCACAGAAAGAAGGGTTCTTGAGATGGTTTGCTCAATGTCCTGTATATAGACATCAAAATGCAGTTTGTAGGTGTGTGGTGATGATGATTGAAGCTCGTAGACGAGGTAAACCTAAAATTAGGAAGTTTTCTGAAAAGATCTCAATCTCTTGTAGTCTGTGTAGGCTTAGGGAAAAATATAACGGAATCGAAGAAAATATAGATCCATATAAGCGATACCAGCTAGTTGGGATTGTGAAATAGTCGTGATGGTATACTACCTCAGATCCATGGTTGCTACCTGCTAAGGAACCTTTTTTGTCTGTTAAATATGTATTGTCAAATATAAAACGTAGAGCTCCTCTGGTGTTAGAGAATCCCAAATTATGGAATATTGGAACGAAACTGGTCTAAATGGAGTGAAATGAATATTGAGGACTCATACTCTGACACCAACTAGTTTTGAGTTTGGGCATAGTTATTGTTGTTGTTGTTGTTGTTGTAGTAGTAGTAGTAGTAGTATCTCATTCTATGCTTGGCATTTTACAATTGTATTTTTTCCTTTGGCCTAAAAGTAATGTCAAATTACTGGTTGTGTATTCTGTGATTGAAGTTAGTAAAAAGGTAGAGGAAGTTTGGATAGCAACAAGATCATAAGATATTAAAACTTTTGAATACAAGGAGAAATTGCACATCAGATTTTCGCCCCCCAAGGATCAAGATAAGAAGGAAGAGAGATTGGGCAAGCGAATTGTCAACTATGGTCAATTACGACAAATGGTTTGAAAAGAGAGGTATCCTAAATATAGGTCAAACATAGTTTTGGGTCTGTGGGTCTTTTCAATTTCTGTTTTTCAATAATAAGCAAACTAGTTTCTTTGACAAAGGGTGGGCGAGGCCCATATAGAACAGGTACACAGCAGTCGGCTTCTTCACTGATTATTCTTGTATTGAGGACTACTGGTCCTCCCAATTGTAACACTCTACTATTCCCCCATAATGAAATTTTCTCTTTTATAAAATTACCTCATTATTGGCGTCAATTCCATAATGATAAATCTGACACAATATAGAGAAAAGTCCAATGTACAGATTGTAATATTTACAACTGTGGTTTAACGTAAGTCCCTATTGTGGGCAATCTTCTATAACTACCTGACACAGGTTCTTCTATGCCTGAACCTACCTTATTTTTTCCGTTTCCATGCAGCTGGTTTACTGAATTGGAGTTTGATTTCTCTTGTCAATTTGGTGTCTTCTCTTCTTTTGCGATTCACTGCACCAAAAAGAGGTAAACATGCTCTTGTTAGATTCACTTTTCCTAATTTTAACTTTGATCAAGGATGCATTTCAAAGATGAAATTTCCTTCTCTTCATGCTATCTCTATTTTTTGGGTTATTGTTCAGTGTATTTTGACAAAATCTAGATTAGGCTTTATGTTTCACTTTCTGTACCAGTATCTGGTCCCCTTTGAAGGATGGACCAATTAGATCATGGCACGGAAGTGTCTGACAAGTAAAACTAGTATTTCCATGTTTATTTGTTATTTGAATACATAAATAAAATCTAAGAATATGAAGTGCTCTCTCTCTCTCTCTCTCTCTCTCTTCCTGACCCCCCCCCCAACACCCACCCACGCACCCACACACTCGCTCTCTCTCCCGTTTTTATGCATATCATATGATAACTCACACGTGTTTTTAATTTCTGTAGGATTCCGTTTCAAAGGGACAGTTCTGTTGTGGTTTGTTTTCTTATTTTCAGTTCTCACTATTCTTGTGGAAGTGGTTTTTCTTATTGTATGGGCTATTTTGGGTGCGGAACGGGAGTTAGCTGATGTCTGGTGGATGAAACTTATTGGATTGATGATGTGAGAATCATCCTTTCTTATACACATCCTTTTATTTCTTCTCTAGTGTTATTAACTCGTTCTTCCTTTTGTGATGTTCATGCAACATTCTGGATAGGGATGTGATCTATTGAGTACATTGTCATATATGCTTTTGCAGACTGAAGTCATGGAGGTCCCCCGTAGTAATTTATCTCTTGGTTCTGCAACTATTAGCTGCTGGTGTTACTTTATTTGAAATCAACGGCAACAGATTTCGCTTGGCTCAGCTGCAGAATTCCCGCTGGGAGCATGTCTTATCAGTTCTGGAACATATTGGTTAGTTCAAGTCAACTATAAGTCTACCTAATTGAATGCTACTAATCTTTTCACAAGTTAAGCAAAAAAAATTAGGAAACTTTCTGCATACATTAGTAAGTTGAAAGTTGAATATATATTATTCTTTTGATGAGGTAAATTTTTCATTAACGTGAAATCTTCCGATTACCGAAGTGATAATGTGCAACATAATATGATGCCTTACGAATGACACCAAATCTTCTAGTGTACCCAAGAGGTCCTTATTTGTATAGAAGACTGGATTTCTTTTGTGGAGAACCAAATTTTGGTGTAGGTTCTCTACATTTTGGTATACGACTTGTATATGGGGCTTCCCCATCATTAATAAAATTATATACCTTATTAAAAAAGATTATGCACGCTTAGGATTATGATTTCTCACTGCAAGCATCTTGAAGACAATTATGCAACAAATAAAAAACTGACGGAGCTGATCTTTTTCCTATCTTAAGTTTTATTAGCTACTCATTTTGTGAACAAATGAACAAATTTATTTTAAGGAGGTCCTGTTGTATGTAAAAGAGTGTGTATATTTCTTTAGTGATATAATCCTTGTGTATTTTTGTTAATTATATAGAATCTCTTCATCATAGTGTGGCTGATTTTGCTATCAGCCTGTTGCTTACTTTGTGTTTTTTTTTTTTTTTTTTGGGGTAGGGGGTTGGGGTTTAAACAGGATTTCCTATCTGTTTTTTTTTTTTTTTCGGCAATTTATTTTTTTCCCCGTTTTTGTTTTGAAATGCTGCTGTTGTGTTTGCTTTGATTAATAGCTTTTTCTGTATGTTGGGCTTCAATTATTTTGCAATTACTGAAAGATGAAATATGCTCTCCTTCAAAATTGACTTTATTCATCTTATGTTTGGCATGGAAGGTTCCCGTCTTAGAGTGAGTTCTTGCTTATTTCTGCCTGCTGTTCAGTTGATTGTCGGGATTAGCTACCCCTCTTGGCTTTCTCTACCCTTTTTCATTTGTAGCTGTGTGGGCCTGGTTGATTTGTCTTTAACAAGCAACTTTTTAGGTCTATTCAGGTAATTGTATTGATGATCCTTTTTATATTCATATGTATTACTCCCTCTGTTTCAATTTGTTTGTCTTAGTTTGACTTGACACGGAGTTTAAGAAAGTAAAGAAGACTTTTGAATCTTGTGGTCTTAAATTAAAGATATGAATAATGTACGAAAATACCCTTTAATCTTGTGGTCTTAAACATGCCATGTGGAATGTTGAAATTAAATAGTTGCCAAATTAGGAAAGAGACATTCCTTTTGAAACAAGCTAAAAAGGAAGGTTAGACAAACAAATTGAAACAGAGGGAGTAACATCTTTTGTCCTTTTGCTTCTAAATCCTAAGGGTTTTATTTTTCTTCTTTTGATGAATTTGTAGGGGGTGGAAGCTACTCTGGCTATATTCTGGTTTCAACATTTGCCTGCTTTATTTTTATCAGCTCCGTATTCCATTTCCACAGATGTTCTATGTAGTAGCTGATTATATTGGTCTCTACAAAATATCAGCGAACTCTGATTGGCAAAGAATTTGTTCTGGCCTTTCTCTTTTGGCATACTACTACTTGGTACTCACATCTTCAACACTAAAAGTCTGTTATACAATTGGCTAATGCTACTTTCATGATTGCATATTCTCTTTGTACTTCCTGTGACTTCGGAGTAACTTATGATATTGAAGCATTGAGTTCCTTTTTATGTGCATTCCTATTGGTTATATAATTGGCTAATGCTACTTTCGTGATTGCATATTCTTTTTGTGCTTCCTCTGACTTCGGATTAACTTATGATATTGAGGCATTGAGTTCCTTTTTGTGTGCATTCCTATTGCTATATGCATGAAGAGGAGCTTGACTGACCTTAGCCACATCTGTTGTAATCTTTAGCATGTTTCATTTCTTTAATGTGCTTTATTCCTTGTATAACCAAATAGAAAGAGTGCATTTCTGATTTTTTTGAGAGAAACGAGGCTCTTGCTGAGTTGTAATAGTTACAAGGAACTGAAGATGCTATGATTTTATTTTCAAGAACTTGTATGTTTTTATGGTGAAAGGAAGAGTTCAAAGGCCCAAACTGTAGTATTTGTCATAGAGTACTACAAGTTACATTACTGTTACAAGACACTTGATGAAATAGAGTATTAAATCTGACCAGCCTAAGCAAATATAGATTATCCATTGGTGTAACCATTTTATTGCTCTTCAAAATCTTTACTTTATCATGGATCAGATTTTAAGATACAGTAGGCTAGCCAATGTTTGTTACATGGGGAATTCTCAACCTTATCCTTACCCCTTCTGCCACTTCACTTACCAACGCCTATACGTATTTCATGGGCTTTCAGAACTGTCTTCTTCCACCTTTGGGTTTGGCATATTATAGAATCTGTCTTCTTCTCTTTTCTTCTGTTAAAAAATATGACATTCAACTTCCTTCTCTTTCTCGTTCAAAGTTCTTTATTATCATCACCATTTTACTCTATTAGCTTGTATATAGATGAACCTTCCAGTAAAACTACTTATCTCCAACTATTGTGATAACAGCTGGATGGAACCTCTTCTGCACTTGAGAAGGGACCTTTTGACTCAATATCTCTTGCACCCACTTTGCACATTTTGTAAACAATTGACAGTTATGGGATTTCTGTCATCAATTTCAAGTCGCAAATCATTGCAGAGGACCCTCTCTTGATTAGAGTACTCTCATCTCTTGCATGTTTCAGCAGAAGGTGAAAGTTTCGCTTGAGATAGTTTACTCATATCCTACGCCGGCCTCTAGATGTACCGGTCCTTGGGTGTGTAACCATGTTCTATAGTTGTTAAAAGGGGACAGGACAGACGTGAAATCACATGGAAGGAATCTTAGAAGACCTACAATCTCTTAGGCATCCATGCAAACTTAGTAAAAAGTACAGCTATATGGAAGAAAAAGATCCTTCTTATCAATTATTTTGGAGTAAGTTTTAATCATGTTGGTACTTTTACTCGAGGACCAATTTAAGCTAAGATTTTTAGTCTTGATAGAGATTTATATGCCCATAAAAATAATAGAAAACTTCTAGTGTTAGACAACCTATTTTTTTGAAACTTTTTTTTTATGAAACTGGACAACCTATTTTTAAAACATTGGAGTTGAACGGGTTTAAATGGAAATATAGCCGATCCCAATTAGATTGGATTTTTGGGGTATTTGTTGTTGTGAATCTCGTATATTTCAATATAAGCCTTCACTATCTATTTTTTAGCTTTCTTCCTCTGCCTTCTCCAAATTTCGTGAAGACCTTGACAAAGGCCTTCCACAAACTAGGAGCAACTAGTTTCCTGGAGGTCTTTATTTTCCTGGAGCAGAATCCTTAGGGTGGTTGCATTTTCTCACTTTCTCTAAAGGAAGATATGGTGTAGCTATCATAGCCTAGCCTCAAGTTCAATAGCTTATGTATATTTTGATTAGCCTTTGACATTGTGACGAGGTTATTAAGAGAAATTCTGTTTCAATTATCGTGGTTTGAGGTGCGGTTCCCAAGCTGATTAAAGTAGACAAGCAGTTTATAGAGAGCTATTCTTATGCCATTTATTGAAATATGTGGACAACATCATCTAAAAGTTAAAGCATTAGAGAAAGGGGCACTGTACAACAACAACAACAACATACCTAGTGAAATCCCACAAAGTGGGGTCTGGGGAGGGTAGAGTGTACGTAGACCTTACCCCTACCTTGGTAGGTAGAGAGGCCGTTTTGGTAGACCCTCGGCACAAGGACAAACAGTTCAAAGCAGTATAAAAAGCCATGGCAAAATACTATAAAAAGCATGAAGAAAGGGGCACTTTCATTACCTTAATACAAATACTGTCATCTGCAGTTCAGATTCTTTTCCTTAGCCCAAGCACTTTACAAACTTTTGATGGGCTAAGGCAGCGACACTCGGGCCCAGGGTTTTGCCTACTATAGTTCCATAGTTGGTTGTGTGTACCATCTTATTGAAAATTTTAAACTATTGGAGAGGACGTTATAAAGGGAAAAGAACTATTTGGGATGGGACATTTTATGAATTTCATGAGATCTCAGCACAACTTAGGATCTAATCTGCAAACGTTTACAGAGACCTGAAGCTGAATCAGTAGCTTGTAATATTTTCATTAAGTCTCTACCATAATACCTCATGCAGATTCTAACTTGTTTGTCCAGCTTTGTGTGTCCCAGGGACAATCTTGTTCTTGTGCTGGAGGTCATATAAACTAACTTCGTAGGAGTTAGAGAATCTATGTTTGAAGAAGAGTCTCTGTTGAAATATAGGGAGAGAGGGAGACTACTGAATCATGTGAATGTGCTGGCTAATATCATGGGCTGCAAAGGTGAAAAGTTTCCTACCAGTTACTTGGGATTACCTTTAGGTGCAAAATTCAAAGACAAATCCGTATGGATGGAGTGATAGAGAAGTGTAAAAAGAAGTTGGCTCTTTGGAAGCAAGCATACTTATCTTTTGGGGGCAGATTGACATTGGTAAATAGTGTCCTTGATGGCATCCCAACATATCTAATGTCTCTGATTCCTATTCCAGCCAGTGTTGAGAAGAAAGTTGATAAAATCAGAAGGCAATTTTTGTGGCAAGGCAATGCAGAAAGGAGGAAATTTCATCTAGTAAAGTGGAGCATCGTGACAAAACATAAAAAGGAAGGGGGTCTGGGAATTAGAAATCTCAGAGCTCACAATCAAAGTTTGTTATGTAAATGGCTATGGAGGTTAAATGATGGGATAAAAGTTCCCTGGAAAGAAGTGGTAGAGGTGATTTATGGACAAGAGGGTTTTTGGGCACCTAAAGCAGTAAAGACTCCATATGGAGTTGCTGATTGGAGATATATTTGTAATCTCTGGGAGGAATTCAACACGTACGTTGTTTTAAGGATCGGGAATGGAAAAATGATTAGACTTTGGGAAGATAATTGGGGTAGTTGTGGTTTGCTAAAAAATCAATTTCCCAATTTGTACAGATTGGCCTATAATCCAGAAGTCCTCTTAGCGGATATATTTACTAATTCAGGATGGAACTTCGAGTTCAGAAGGAATCTCTTTGACAGAGAAATGCAAGAAGTTGATTTATTTATTCAGAAGATGCAATCAGTTGGGTTAGTTCCAAATAGAGAAGATAGCCTAAGCTGGGAAGCGGGTTAAAAAGGTTCTTTTACTGTTAGCTCTTTCTATAAAATTCTAAATTCCTTTCAGCCAGTGCACAGGCAAAATTGGCCTTGGAGGATGATCTGGAAGACCACAGTCCCAACAAAAGTTGCCTTCTTTGGTTGGCTTGCACCTCATGAAGCATGCCTAACACTAGAAAATCTGAAGAGAAGGGGTTGGAAAATGTGCAGCAGATGCTACTTGTGTGAGAAAGCTTGCGAATCGGTGAATCATATTTTTGTGCATTGTGAATTTACCTGGCAGGTGGGGTCCATGTTCATTGATAACTTTGGCATTCATTGGACAAGTCTGTTGGGAAGCTGCATGCCCAGATGCATCCCTAAAGAAGATATGGAGTGCCATTCCTCTTAGCATAGCTTGGACTATATGGATACAAAGGAATAAGAGGTGTTTCGAAGGAAAAAAGGAGCAGTTGCAGTCCGTGAAATATAGTTGTATGCACAACGTGTACTATTGGAAAGATGGAAATGTTCTGATGAATTTAGATGACATGCTAGACTACTTAGGTTTCTAATGTAATCTAGCCTGCATTTTCTTTGTACTTCTCGCAGTATCATCTTGATACTGCTTTTTAATAAAACTTTACCTTAAAAAAAAAAAAACGGAGACTACTGAATCAGTTGGCTCAGCTCTAAATCTGTGATAACCTAAGCTTTCTAACTCTCGCTGCTTCCTCTCCTCTCTAGTCTAAACATTCTCCTAGTTTACTGAGAATTTTACTGATGAAGGTCTGCAGAAATATGAACTTTTTTCATAATTTTGCTAACCATCTGGAGCCTTTTAAAATACCTGAAGTTCTCGTAAATTATCTTCTGAAACGGTACTCGGCAGCAAGGCCAAAGTTGAATAAATCTGCAGAGAGCGAGAGCTTATTTTCTGGCGCCATGCTCTATGATTCTTCTCCTTCATCTTCTCGTATTCCATATCCAATTAGTTGTTTTCTTCCTATTTTATTCAAGCCTATCCTCTATTTCCTTTGGTGGATCATCTGGACATTCTTAAGGGACTATTCTTCCAGGCGTTCTAATTACATGGAACTATCTAGGACTTTGACACTGGACTAGTTTCTTTTGGAAGATTGAGAGGGAGGAATTTTTGAGTTGGCCTAACCTCTGAATGATCCAGCTGTGACAAGTTTGCATTAGAATAGTTTTTTGATTTCCCTTTTCATCTGATGTTATTTATTTAGACTAATTGTAATCTCACTTACTTTTTTTTTTTTTTTTCCTTAAAACAAGTGCACCTTCTCATTCATTATCAACAGTCCAGGTAGTTGGAGTGGATAACAACCTGAGTTTATTTATCATATGCAGATCTCTTTCATTGAAGGTGATTTGGAGGAAATGTATCTCATCATGACCATGAGGGAAGGAAACTTGACTGAGCGGCTTCTTCCCTCAAGGCATTCCTTTTTCGTGCGTGAACACAGGTGACTGCTGCAGCGTTTATATTTATCTATCTAATCTGTGAGCACTTGTTTATCTTATTTTCAGTAACTTTGCTACACCAATTGGCGCACACAATTACCTTAAAGTGCCATTTGCCTTTCTTTTTTTTTTTTTTTTTTGGGGTGTTTGGGAAACAATGTTGTTGTACAAGATGATCCTATGTTATATATGTCACATGAGAAAGTTCTTGAGTTGCAACAAGGTCAGTGTCAAAATTGATCGAGTAAGCAGTAGTCCTACCAAAGTTTTTTAATTCCTTATACGTATAGCATCCGTGCTATGGCTAGTGATGGAATAGAAATCTTGTTTTCCCTTCCTAGAAATTTTTGGAAGATCATATTTTGACAGCATTGACTACATTTCCTCCTTTTAGTTGTGAATCCTTGCTGATGATTAAAGGGAGAGTTTCTTTCACCTTTATAGGTTTCCCATTGTTTGAATTTCTTGATGGATACATTATGTGAAGTCTTGCTCAAAACTTATATATTCTAATGTGATTGCAGATCTGGTGTGAGGCATACTAACGTTTTGTTGAAGAGGACAGTTTTCCGAATTTTCACCATCAACTTTTTCACGTACGGCTTCCCGGTACATGTTCTTAAACGACTATGAATTGTGGTCTGTCTTTCCTTTTTCCTCTTTGATCTCCCAAAATGCCTCCAAGTAGTTGCAACTTATATGCTCCATAATCGATTGCAACATAAATGATATTCTGATGACTTTCAGTCCAGATAACATGAAAATGGTTCCCTTGAAATCCGAGCTGATTAGATGAGTGCGTGAAACCTGATTTCTTCCCTCACCAAGAGCTTGTAATTAGCATTTCTTCCAATCCCATCTCCGTGAATCCTAGCTAGCATGTGATGTACTTTGTTTGTAAAGCATTTTAATCGTGCCTTTGAATTCAGCTACTTTCTAGTTCTTAACGTTCCTCCTAGCCCCGATGTCCCAAAGAACGTCCCCTCTTATAAATGCTGGATCTATTATTATACTCCTCTCTTTTTGGCTTTAGATACTGTAAATGTTCGAGACATTTGAGTTTCAACTTCTCTTGTCCACATCACCTGACTCCTAAGCTGATTTAGCTTCCCCCTCATCTTGAAGGTTATGTTGCAGGTAAAGTCATCGTATCCTTTTATAAAATTCCTCAAAAGTTCACCCCCAATTGGAAGTGCGATATTTTTAGTTCTCTACCCTTTTGCACAACTCCTTATCTTCTATCACTTCCCTCCATAGAGCGTGCTCCTTAACTGTGAGTCGCCATAACCATTTTCCATATAGTGCCTTGCTGACAACTCAAAGATTTTTCATCCCAAGATTCTCTATTTCGTTGGAGATATAACGTCCTTCGAATTGATGTAATGGAATTTTCTATAACCCCATTTGGTGAATTCCGTAGGAAGTTTCTTTAGAGTCTTTTCAATTACCTATGACACTGGCCGATGCATGAAGCAATAACATAAAGTACGTAGGGATGCTCAACAGAATGCTCTTAATACATACTTCATTCTCCCTTTCAATAGGTATCTCTTTTTCCTTCTTATTAGTCTTTTCTCAACTCTTTATAAATATTGGGCTCTAGGCTACTTGGTCCTTATTGAAAGCGCCCAACTGTAAAGCGAGATAACTAGTTGAGAGAGCTCTAACCCAGCAGTTGAGCGCATGCGTTAAATTAATATTGTCCACTTCACTCAGTGGTATGATAACTAGTTGAGAGAGCTCTAACCCAGCAATTGAGCGCATGCGCTAAATTAATATTGTCCACTTCATTCAGTGGTATGATCTTCCTGAAGTTGATTTTAAGGCTAGGCACTGCCTGGAACCAGAAAATGTCTAAGATAATTTTGGTGGTAGCTATCTACGTCATCAAAAACTCAACATGTCCAATTGCTGACCTGACACAACTCCATCATTGTAATTAACGCTTCTATTTCAGTGGTAAAAAACAAGTGTATCCAGTATCTGTACTATTGGTGTAAGGAGGGCTTGTTAGAGGATATGGATCAATATCTTGATTTCCTAGAGTTGTTAGGGAGAAGCATGTAATGGTTGATTGGTCTGAGTTTGATAAGATTCAACCTAAGGAAACTCTAAGAATTCAAAACAACAAAAGAAAATGAAAGGAACTTGGAAAATTGGAAAAGAAGAGATAGAAGGATAGATACTAGACCCAAAGGATAGTAAATCTATGGGCAAAATTGGGTATATCAAACCCAATCCCTCCCAATTTGATTCAACCCTAAGAACCTAAGTAATTTGAATTCAAGAAAAAGGACTCAAATGAATTCCACAAATGAGCAACCTAATATGAATTCAATGGAACTTGCAATTCAATGCACAACTAAGAAATTACACTTAGTCAATAATCAACCAAACAAACTATCTATTAACTAAATCTCTCAAAATATAAATTCTCACAATATCCAAGCTAAGTCTTCCAAATGGATGACAAGAACTATTTATACTAATGCCTATTACACCAAAAGGCCCTAAAGTGGCTCTTTTGCAAAAATACCCACATGGGTCTTCAATTGCATAGCCTCATATCTTGCAATTATGACCTCCAATTGCCATTCTAACCCCATAACTTGCAGGTATGACCTCCAATTGCAATCTTAGCCCCATAGTTGCACTTTTAGCCATTTTGCGCTTCTAGCCACTTTGCAACTCTTCCAATGCCAACTCCTAAACGTTGTAAATCCGCGAAGTCTTCTCTCCAATCTCCTCCAAGGCATCCTTTTTCATGAACAAGGCTTGCAACTCTTGAAGTTCTCTTGCTTGACTTCGAGTGAAAGGCCTTGTGCTTGTTGGGTTCATATCAGAGTTCCTCTTTCTGTTGTAATTTCTGTACCAACTTGGTACTTCATTAATAAAATTTAACCTACCTTTATCAAAAAATAAAATAAAATTAACGCTTCCATTGCTAGGATGAATAGCATAAAGATAACAGGTACTGTCTCAAGCCCCTCGAGCTACCAAAGAAATTGCACGGGCTACCACTTACTAGGATTGAGAGTCTGACCATTGGTATGCAGAACTTGATCCACTTTCGCCACTCATCCCCGAATCCCATCTTCAACATTACAGAGTCTAGCTAATTTTAGTTTAAATGATCACAGGCCTTCCCAAAGTTTAGTTTGAGCAAGATCCTTAGGTACTCCCTGCTTCCCTCTGAAGTTAACTTCTTTGCTTTTTTTTTACCCAAAGCAGCATAATGATTTCTCTTCCTTCCAAAAACGCATTCATAGAAGGAAGTTTCCCGGGGAAGTCTACAATTGAGTTTTAGACCGTAAAGGTGGTAAGGAGCAGTATATGGTTTTTCCTAGAGGAGATAGGGGGTTTGTAGTTGCCCTGTTATGGCAGGGGTTGTTTTTGTTGTAATCCTGTACCATCTTGGTACCTTCTAATAAAATTTACCTTAAAAAAGATGGTACCTTGGAGAACCATCTGGAGAAATAAGGAACCTTTGAAGGTCGATTGTTTTTTGTGGCTGGTGGCACGGAGCAGTTTTAACTCATGACAATCTTCAGAAAAGAGGGATTGCAATCTGCAGCAGATGTCTATAGTGTGAGAAGGAAGGGGAGAAGGAAGGGGAGAGTGTCAGCCACCTTTTCTTACATTGCCCCTACACCTCACAAATGTGGTATCTTCTCTTAAATATTTTGGGGGTCAGTTGGGTGATGCCTAAGACTATAGTCGAGCTTCTGCAATGCTGGCATGTGAAAGGACTGGGAAAAGGCAAACTAAGAACTTGGAACACACTGCCTGCCGTCATCTGGTGGTGTATATGGAAGGAAAGAAACTCGAGAACTTTTGATAGCAAAAAGGAATCTGTAATTAGTTTGAAGCACAGATACATTTCTTTACTGTATTTTTGGTGCAACATGGCAATAGCTAATGGTGCAGAAGCCATGGTGGACTTTTTGAGTTCATTACACAACTTGTAATGAGACTTTCTCTGTAAATTCTTGCCAGCAGTTGTGCTGCTTATCAATACAAAATACCCTTTACCAATCTAAAAGTAAAAAAAAAAATAAAAAAAATAAATGGTACTTTGATTGGAGCATCCCATTAGACATTTGCTTTGCTTTTGTCTCTAAGGAGCCGTTTGGACAACTTCCAGAAAATAAGTTTGTGCAGGTTTTTGAATAATCGTAAATCTTTTGAAGATTTGTGAGTGAATGAAGAATTTTCTTTTGAAAAGAACCCTCAAATTACCTCTTCATGTTAAGAATTGAGTTTGAGCCTAATCAACTCCAAAAGCTAGCTCATGAGGTGAGGATTGTCCAAGACCAATAAGGACATAACATGCCATTTCTTCAACGAATGTGGGACACTTGAGCGTCGACAACATAAAACGGGGCCCCAACATTATGTAAACCAAGAGTAGAGATGGGTCTAGCTCTGATACAACCTCAAAGACAACTCATGAGGTGAGATGGGGCAGTCTTAACACTTCAAAAAGCCAGGTTCTTCTAAAAAACTTTTTGTATAAACAATTGAAACAACTTAAACAAACATGTTTGTGTAAATTACTTTGCAAGACGTCAAAATATGTTTTACCATTTCAAAAAAAAAAAAGAAAGAGACGTCAAAACATGTTCCAAACAAATGCTAGGTCTTATTTTACCTTATCAAGAAAGAAACCCAGACAAATAAACCAACGCCACCTGTAGTGAAGCTCGTGTTTTCAACAAATTCAGGTTGTAATCAATCTTTTCCTTCAGAAAAGTAACCCTTGGATTCATTCTAAAGTGCGAGGCGCCACTAGATCCAAATTAGTACGACTCGTTCTGTTAGATGTTAATCTTTAAGTAACATATCATGCCGTGACTTAGTGGGTAATTTCAGTTGCAAAATTTAAATGCTATATTAGCACTTAGTTTTATTTGTAATGCCACATTATTCATCCAGAATTGATTTTTTTTCCTCCCGAAAATGTAATGAAAACATTCCAATTGAAAGTTATTATCCTCATATCCCATCAACGATACGAGAATTATTAGTGATACAAGATGTATTGTCCATATTGAAACCTTAGTTGTATTCTTTTGGGGTCCCAATGAGGACGGAAATGGTCTTTTTCTAACCCTTTCTTTGGTAGGACACACTTTTCACTTTTTCAAATTTTGATATGTATCGTGTTATATTCTCATTTAAGTATTAAACAGAGTTTAACGAGTATTATTCACCATGTTTGTTTATATGTTAAACTTCTGATGGCGAATGTGACAGGTCTCCTTGTTTGCCCTTTCTTTTTGGAGCTTCCATTTTGCAAGTATATGTGCGTTTGGACTGCTAGCATATGTTGGCTACATTTTGTATGCTTTTCCATCCTTGTTTCGTCTTCATCGACTGAATGGGTTGCTTCTAGTCTTCATTCTATTGTGGGCAGTCAGCACATATATATTTAATGTGGCCTTTGTTTTCCTCAACTGGAGGCTTGGGAAGGTATCCTTCTACTTTGCTGTTAGATTCCAGAGTCATGTCATATCGGTTAATTCTTGCAAGTTAATGAGGTCAGCGGATTGTGAACTTTTAGGACATGGAGATCTGGGAGATGGTTGGATTGTGGCGTTATCCTATTCCTGGCTTCTTCCTGCTCGCACAGTTTTTCCTCGGAATCCTTGTTGCAGTTGGTAATCTTGTAAATAACTCTGTTTTCCTGTGCTTGTCAGATGAAGAGAACCAATCATCAAATGACAGCTTCAGTGAGGAAGGTACCAATGGCTACTTTAATCTCAATCAGAAAATAGAACTGTGTCCTCATATTAACTCAGTCATTCATCGATATTCTGCCCTAAACTGGTTGAGTTAGCTAACACTACCTTAGTATTTTTACAGTAACTTGTCGTTGCTGTATATATGCAATTTATGGTAAGAGTAGAGGAAAGGTTGGGGCTTCCTTAATACAAAAATTTGAAATATTGACTGTCCAGAAAGAATATCCTTTATATTTCTTATATATAATGCTTTATTGATTGAACAGAGAGAACGTGACAGTTCCAAATTATGGATAATAATTCAGCCTTCATGTACAATCAATTGGAAGATGACTTCCATTTGCTGGGTTGACTCACCTGTCATTTATGGCCCTAATCTTGTGATGTTGAAATAACTTGCTTATGCACCTTAGAAAAAAGTGGCATGAGCTTTTGTACTGCTAGGATTATGGCAAATATTGATATGCATATGGATAAGTGTGAGTGTATATGTAGTCTTCATATTAGCAAATGTTGGCAGAATGCTAAAGTAGAGTTTTAGCTGGTTTTGGGTCGTGATATAGGATTAACAGATCATAAGTAAAACCTTCAATATTAGCTCACTATTTCTCTGTGTCCAAAATCAGATGTAACACACCGACCATGCAGGGCTATAGTGCCTTTTGATTGGCTAAAAGCAAATTTTAGCCTTGCTACAATTATTATACTACTATCATTGCTGGAGTAAGAATTTTATTGATTCACCGTCCTAATGGGTAAATCATGGTAGCTTGTTTGCTCCTGTTATTTCAGTGAACATTGAATGAAAATGAGCTTCGTTGTTTTCTATACGTTAATCATCCGGAAGAGTCACATCAATTGAGTGTGCCATATATCTGGCTAGTTTGGCTACTGATTGGTTAGCTACGCACTTAATTTGTGGTTTGAAACCTTCTGTAAGGCCAACTACTTTAGTCGAACAACACCTAAATTTTTGTTCCTATCCCTTACCCTTTCTGTCAGTATTGCCAATTCCCGGAATACTGATCTCTTCATCTAGAAGATGCAGAAGTTGTTTCGAACATATCATTTCTTCAACTTAGGCTGCTGTTAATACTGTCGATAGCATGTAAAGGCTTCATAATTTGCTCACCTTTCCTTGATTTATTTGTGATTGGGAATTCTTTTGATTCATAAAATGGGGTGCAAGAATAGTTTGGAAGATAATTTCTGTTCCATACTATGTCTCTTAATTTTTGTGGCTTCCGCTTAGATTTTTCAGTTTTCCCCTAGCACTTCAATAGCATCACTGTGTTTTATCTTTCTGCATTTGCAGTGAAAGAAGAGACCAAAGTATTAATTGTGGCAACAGTCGCCTGGGGATTACGGAAATGTTCTCGGGCTATTATGCTAGTCCTAATATTCATTATTGCAACAAAACCTGGATTCATCCATGCTGTATATAGTAAGTAGTATCACAGTCTGGCTCGATTGTTGATTTAATGGACCCAAAAAACAAGTAGTTTGAATTATGTAGTGCATGATCTGGTGCAAGGTCTTAACTGATTGTTTCTATTGTTTCAGTGATATTCTTTTTTGTTTATCTTCTGAGCCATGACATCAATGAAAAGATGCGCCAGTCGCTAATCCTTCTATGCGAGGCTCATTTTGCGGTCCTTTATATTCTTCAGCTTAATCTAATCTCTAAAACACTGGAGCATGAAAGCTCATTGAGTATGGTGATCCTGTCTCAGTTGGGTATGTTTTCTTTTGATTTGTCGTCTTGATTTCATCTAAAGAATGAATAATTAGCTCATTTCTCTCTGCTCTTGCGCATTTTCTTTCTCTACCGCATTTGTTTTTCTTTCATGGTTTGATGCATCCTTCCGGACTCCTGCAGGTCTACTCCAAAGCGATAGCTATTATGATTTCCTCGAGATAGCTGTGCTTGCGTGCTTCTGTGCAGTTCATAACCATGGCTTTGATATGTTATTCTCGTTTTCAGCCATCGTGCAGCATACACCTTGTCCTCCTGTGGGGTTTAGCATTTTGAAAGCTGGGTTAAACAAATCAGTCCTGTTGTCAGTTTATGCCTCTTCCACCAATAGAGACCATGATCCTGATCATTCACATGGTATGAATTTTCTCTCAGCCAATTCGTGATGGTTGCATGTTTTCTAATGGGCAAAGAAGAAATTGAAGTCATCAGTCACTGAATATTCACTTTAGCTTATAATTTAGTAGTAGCTAAAACATATTTTAAAAAGAGAGATTGTTACCTAACAACATTTAACAGTGGGGTAACCACAGTCAAGCAAATTTCATCCTTACTAGAAGATGGAATACCCCACCTGTGGGATTACAGTGGGTATGTCGTTGTTGTTGTTGTACTAGAAGATGGAATAGAACCTTATGTAAGGACAGGCAGGTATTACCAGGAGAAGCCTTTACTGTCCAACATAGGTTGGTCATTGGTTGATGTAAAGTGTAAGGGTAGAGTGAGATAGGAGAAAACTTTTGGGCATTAAAGGACACTAACCAGCTATCATTTCAAGAAAAGACTGCAGGAGGAAGGAGAATGGGACCTAGAGAGGGATGCAAAAATTTTGTGGAAGGAATGTTAGGCTGGATTAAAAGAGTAGCAAGCTAAATATGAGGTATGTCTAAAGGTGTAGGACCTCAACCACAAGAATTCTGATGGTGGAATGAGGAGGTGCAAAGAGTTATTAGAGCTAAAAGAAAGTGTTATAGGTAGTTACCAAAAGTAGAAGATGAGAAGTCTTTGAAGAGTATAACAGTGGTGAGACGGAAGCTAAGAAAGCTATGAAAAAGCTGGAGGAGAAGTCATGGATGGATTGTAGCAAAAACTAGGGACACCAGAAGGGGAGAAAGAAATATTTAAATAGCAGGACGGAGAGAGAAGAGAAGTAAGGACTTTTTGTTTGGTTAAACTAAAACTTACTATTTAGCCAAATAGGCAAATATGTACAAACTAGCTCATTGGACTCTGGAGCTAGATCTTACAAGAAATAACCACTGAAAACTTCAAGGCTGTTAAACTCTAGGGTAGCGAGAACTTAAATTAGGTAAGTTGTAATAAAGGCGATTCCCCATAAGTGTTGACAGCGATAATGAGATAAAGGAGAGATGTCGAGGTTATTTTGATCAATTGTTCAACTCATAATGGCATTCTAGATCTCCAAACATCTGTGCGTGATAGAAACTTTAGCTACACTCATAGAAGTAGGCTGGCAGAGGTATATGATGCCATGAAAAGTATGAGGATTAGAAAACCTGCAGTCTAGATGGTACACCGTAGAGGTTTGAAAGTGTCTTGTAGAGATTGGAGTAGGATGACTTACCGAAAATTTAATGTTATACTGGGAAGTGGTAGGATACCCGATGAGTGGAGAAACCCTGATTCCATTTTATAAAATCAAAGGAGACATCCAAAGTTGTGTTAACTATTATGGACAACTTATGAGTTTATGATGAAACTCTAATAGTGTTAGAATGTAGACTTAGCGATACTACAAGAGCGACAGAGAAACCGTTTAGATTTTTCATTTATGCTGGTAGATCTACAACATAGGCTATATTTTTGCCAAGGAGTTTGATGGAAGTTTATCGCGAGAGGAAAAAAAGATCTACGCATGATGTTTATTGACCTAGAGAAAGCATATGATAGACTGATGAAAAGTCCTTTGGTAGGTGTTAGAAAATAAATGAATTCATATTAAATATATGAATGCCATAAAAGACATGTATGAAGGAGTCATCAATAGCGTGACAATAATAATAGGAAATACAAGGAGTTCTCCATGACTATGGGTTTACACCAAAGATCGACATTGAGCTCGTACCTTTTTACCATTGTTATGGAGGAGCAAACCAACATCATGCAAGATGAGGTCTCATGATGTATGCTATTTGCTGATGCTATTGTGCTAATTGATGAAACCAGCGGAAGTGTCAACCAAAAGCTTGAACTATGGAGAAACACTCTAGGAAGTATGAGTTTTAGGATAAGAAGTAAGACTGGATATATGCACTGCAAGTCTAGTCAACATAAGAGCAAAATCAAAGTGATATTAGATGTGATTGCGGTGCCTAAATGCAAACAATTCGGATATCTATGCTTGTTGTTCTAAGAGAATGGAATGATAGATGAAGATGTTACACATAAAATCATAATCGGATGGTTTGAAGGATGCCTATCAAAGTGAAAGGTAAGTTCTATAAAACATGTACAAGATCAACATTGTTATATAGGAGTGAATGTTGGGCCTCTAATAAGTCCTAACATATCCACAAGATAAGTATCGCAGATATGCATATGCTAAGATGGATGCGCGATCATACAATACTAGACATGATTAGAAATGACCATATTCGCGAGAAGGTTCAAGTAGCATATATCGAGGATAAAATGAAAGAAGGTCGCTTGAGATGGTTTGGTCACTCCTAGTATTGTCTACCAAATGCACTGGTCCCTAGATGTAAACCATGGTAAGTGAAGGTGGGACTAGGTTGACCTAAAATCACTTGGAAGAAAGTTGTCTCGAGGACCTACAATCTCTTGGATCCTGCGACTTAGGAAAACATCGGGCACAATGGAAGAAAAAGATCGATATAGACGATAGTTATTAGTTTAGATTGTGTATTAGTCATTTTAGTACTTTTATTTTTCATCCTATGTTTTTATTTTTATTTTTAGTATTCTTGTTTTCAATAATATTGTACCAAGATGAGTTTAAAAGGAGTGACATGGTGTGTGAGGTTACATATAGCCTAGGACTTGGGGTTAGTAGTAGTTGTTGTAGTTACTGGATATTCGATCCAGATGTGCTTTCTCAGGTCTTACCTTCTGACAGACTGTGGCATGCAACATGTGGATGTCCTTGGAAGACGAGTTGACTGATTTTCTTTTGTAACTTAATGTAATGGCAATTGGTACTTGTCAAGTTTTCGTGGTTAATGTTGGGATATTGGCTCATACAAATTCTGATGTATTACAACTGTCCTTTTAATTTATCCCGTTTTACCACCTTATCCTAATGGTGTTGATTGCCTTGCAGAAAAAAGGATAGCGTCATATCTCAGTGCTATAGGGAAGAGATTTTTGTCTGTATATAGATCATTTGGAACCTATATAGCTTTTGTGACCATTCTTATCACGGTGTATTTGGTGACACCCAACTATGTGTCTTTCGGATACATCTTCCTTCTTCTGCTGTGGATCATTGGAAGACAACTAGTTGAGAAGACGAAGAGGCGCCTATGGTATCCACTAAAGCTCTATGCAATTTTAGTGTTTGTTCTCATCTATAGTTTGAGCATTTTTCCCACTTTTGAGGCCTGGATGTCCAGAAACCTTGATATTAAGGTATACCTTGGCTATGACCATGGAGCATCACTATTGGAAAATGTATGGCAGTCTCTTGCAATCGTAATTGTGATGCAAATGTATAGCTATGAAAGGCGACAAAGCAAATACATCCATTCAGAAGATCATGGTCCATCGCAGTTTGGGATATTCGGTTTCATCAGACGGTTTCTCATTTGGCACAGTCATAAAATTTTGTTCATAGCACTGTTTTATGCATCATTATCTCCAATAAGTGCATTTGGGCTTTTCTATCTTCTGGGGCTTGTCCTCTGTACAACCCTGCCAAAAGCTTCCCGAATACCATCCAAGTTTTTCTTGATTTACACTGGACTCATAGTGGCCACGGAATATCTGTTTCAGATGTGGGGTAAACAGGCTGGGATGTTTCCTGGACAAAAGCATTATGCTTTATCTGTTATCTTGGGCCTCGAGGTGTATAGACCAAACTTTTGGGGCCTTGAAGCAGGTTTGAGGGCGAAAGTGCTTGTCATTGCCGCATGTACACTTCAGTATAATGTTTTCCATTGGTTGGAAAATATGCCAACTTCTCTTTTGAATGGCAATAGATCTGAGGAACCTTGTCCACTATTTGTCTCAGAAGAAGATGTACTACCTTTAGATCCTGACGGGGAAAGCAAGCCGGTAACAGACTCCAGTGAATTGTCTACGCAAGGGATGCGGCCATCAAGCAAGTCATGGCCTTACTTCGGCCAGAATCTCTTTCAATCATCTGATGATGTGTCCTCCAGCAGAGGAGTCTCCGAGTATAGCAGCAGGAGTAAATATTCTTTTGGTTCTTTCTGGGGAAGCAGACAGGAGAGTCATAAGTGGAATAAGAAGCTTGTTGTTTCACTGAGAAAAGAAAGACTTGAAACGCAGAAGACTACCTTGAAAATTTATTTGAAGTTCTGGGTGGAGAATATGTTCAACCTCTTTGGGCTTGAGATTAATATGCTCGCATTGCTTCTCGCCAGCTTTGCTTTACTTAACGCTGTCTCCTTGCTCTACATTGCTTTGCTAGCTTCTTGTGTTCTTCTGAAACGGCGGATCATTCGTAAAGTTTGGCCAATTTTTGTACTCTTGTTTACTTTGATTCTTTTGCTTGAATACTTTGCCATGTGGAAGAGCTTGATGCCTTTAAATCGGAATATACCAAATCAGACCGTGCATTGTCATGATTGCTGGAGCAGCTCAGATGCATATTTTGATTATTGTAAAAAGTGTTGGCTTGGTACGACTCTTCAGTAATATTTGGCATTGTAGTTTGTTACGCCACATCTGATTTTTTTCACCTCCATGCGTTTCCCTATTTTTCAATGTTCCTTTTTTGTTTTTGTTTTTGTTTTGTTTGTTTGTTTGTTTGTTTTTTGTAAGGTAATATGAATTTTATTAATGATGGGAACAAAGCCTGTATCATAGCGGTATACCAAAAAGTAGAAAACCTACAAAAAAAGTAGTGATTCTCTACAAAAAGACGCCCATTAAATCTTCTATACAAATAGGAAGCTCATGCGTGCAAAAAAAACGAAAAATCTAGGAAAATTAACATTTTCTCTCCCTTCTGCCTTCAAAGTAGTGCTTTTCCATCTATCCCTTTATTTTTTCCTAGTATGGTATCCATTTTTATATTCAGAAGCATTAGCTTATTCATTTGCAGAACCCATTCCTTTTTGGATTTGAATTTCACTAACTGGGAGAAAACCCAATTTTCCAAATCCCATCCCCCCCCCCCCCCCCCCCCCCAACAAGTTAGCTCAAATAAGCTGTTATTTGAAATTGTCATCTTCACTGAAACAAAATATTTAGATGAACAATTAGTAGCTAAAAGAGTAATGGATTGATGCCTTTTTTTTTTTTTTTCCCTCTTAAAATTTGGGAGCAGCTTCTTTTGCGAATTGTTTTAAATATCTGATTCTAGATTTAACACCAGTGACTTGTGTTGCAGATGTTTTGCTGAAACCTTTTTGTTATACTTTCTGAACTGTTTTTGGCTTTTCCTTCTGACAGGGTTTACTGTTGATGACCCTCGAATGCTGATCAGTTATTATGTTGTCTTCATGCTTGCATGTTTCAAGCTCCGTGCTGATCGCACATCCAGTTTATCAGGGTCATTTACGTATCGTCAGATGCTCTCACAGCGCAAGAATTCTTTCGTGTGGCGAGATCTTTCATTTGAAACCAAAAGCATGTGGACCTTTCTTGACTACTTGAGACTCTACTGCTATTGTCATCTTCTAGACCTCGTGCTTGCTTTGATACTGATAACGGGGACCCTCGAGTATGATGTTCTACATCTTGGATATCTTGGCTTTGCTCTGATCTTCTTCCGAATGAGGCTTTCGATTTTGAAAAAGAAAAATAAGATATTCAAGTATCTTCGCATGTACAATTTTACTGTCATAGTTCTCTCTCTGGCCTATCAGTCTCCATTTATTGGTGATTTTAATGCGGGAAAATGTGAAACTATAGATTACATTTATGAAGTGATTGGATTCTATAAATATGACTATGGCTTTCGCATTACCTCGAGATCAGCTTTGGTCGAGATCATAATTTTTGTGCTTGTCTCACTGCAATCGTATATGTTCTCTTCCCCAGAATTTGAATATGTGTTCCGTTATCTTGAGGCGGAACAAATTGGTGCTGTTGTACGTGAGCAAGAGAAGAAAGCTGCCTGGAAGACTGCACAGTTACAGCACATTAGAGAATCTGAGGAGAAGAAACGCCAGCGAAATTTGCAAGTGGAGAAGATGAAGTCTGAGATGCTCAACCTACAAATACAGCTTCATAGTACAGATACAAATTCTGCTGCCACCCGTGGTGACACTTCTCCTGCTAGTGAGGGTATAAGGAGGAGGAAGAATTTTTCAGCTCCGAATTTAGAGGAAAGAAGACCAGATAAACTGGAGATAAATGTTAATTCAGACTCTATTTTTTCTCATGATTTCCCTGAATCTCCAAATAGTACCAGGGCAGGAAGCCCATTGGCAACAGAACTTCTGAAGCACCCTATTGAAACTCCTCTATGTGAAATAAGTGAAGTTGAAGAAGATGCAGGTGATAATGCTTTGAACCTGGACAAAGAAAACAAAATAAGAGGCCAATCTAAGGATAATCCGTTAGTTTCTGCAGTACAGTTGATCGGTGATGGTGTTTCTCAAGTACAGTCCATTGGGAATCAGGCTGTAAACAATATTGTGAGCTTTCTGAACATTCCACCAGATGAGTCTGATTCTAATGAGACCTCAACTGCTGGGGAGGGAATATCTCATGAGAGAGATGGTGAGAATACCACGTATACTCGTCTGGACCGTTCTTCTTCTCTGCAATCTGATAGGAGTAGAACGTCTGAAGCAGCAAGTCTGCAAATTGGGAGAATCTTCTGTCACATATGGTCCCAGATGCGTTCAAATAATGATGTTGTGTGCTATTGTGGCTTTCTTCTTGTCTTTCTTTGGAATTTCAGTTTGCTTTCTATGGTGTACCTGGCAGCTCTCTTTCTATACGCGCTTTGTGTGAACACTGGGCCAAGTTACATTTTTTGGGTCACCATGCTAATCTACACAGAAATATACATTTTGGTCCAGTATCTTTATCAAATAATTATTCAGCACTGTGGTTTTAGCATTCTGTCCACTACTCTTCAACAGTTGGGTTTTCCCACAAAAAGGATAACATCAGCTTTTGTCATAAGTTCACTGCCATTATTTCTGGTGTACTTGTTCACCCTCATACAGAGCTCTATAACTGCAAAAGATGGTAAATGGTTTTCTCTGGGATACAGTACTTGGAAAAGTAGACTTTTGGACCCAAAGGAGGACCTAGTGGCATCTGGGTGGAGTGAGAAGGCGAAGAAACTCTTCCTTCCATTCAAGAATATGGTGAAATTGGCGATCAGAGGCTGTAGTAGATATTGGAAATCACTAACACAGGAGGCAGAATCGCCACCATACTTTGTGCAGTTGTCCATGGATGTTCACATGTGGCCAGAGGATGGAATCCAACCAGAGAGGATTGAATCTGGAATAAATCAGTTGCTAAGGCTTATGCATGATGGTAGATGCAAAAACCAAAACCCCAGCGATTGTTCTTGTTCTAGTAGGGTCCAAATTCAAAGCATCGAAAAGAGTAGTGAAAATCCAAACATCGCATTGGCTGTTTTTGAAGTGGTTTATGCCTGCCCATTGACAGAATGTACACCTGAACAGTTCAAATCACTCACTCCAGCTGCTGACATAGCAAACGAGATTCGTGAAGCACAAAGCATAGGTGCTGTTGAAGAAGTTGGATTTCCATACCCTATACTCTCCATCATAGGCGGGGGTAGAAGGGAAGTTGATCTTTATGCTTACATTTTTGGTGCTGATTTGAGTGTGTTCTTCTTGGTTGCTATATTCTACCAATCTGTTAAAAAGAACAAAAGTGAGTTCTTGGATGTTTCCCAACTTGAGGATCAGTTTCCCAAGGACTATGTATTTATATTGATGGTAAGCATGTTTACATTGTCTATATCATGCTTTGCAAGATTTTTTTTATTGAAGATATTGGTCACTGTTGTGGGGAAAACCACAAATGAACAGCCTTTTCCTTGGGGAAAAAAGTTGTTTTGGCTCTACTGATCAAAGCTTCCAGTACTGACCAACTAATAAAGAATGTCGAACAGCTGTCGTCTATCTTTTTTGCAGTATTGACATGTTTAGGTTTTATTCATATGTCGGCAGAATTGCAATTCTGAAGGAATATGCCAGTGATTCTTGTTTTTCGATTAGCAGGATACTGTGTAGAAAGCTCCTATAACCCGGCTGAAATAGTAATACCTGCAGCATGATAATATGTGGTCTCTGATTCTCTTCTATGTTTTTCTGCAGGCAATATTCTTCTTGATTGTGGTTGACCGCATCATATACCTCTGTTCGTTTGCCACAGGAAAAGTGATCTTTTACATTTCAAATCTCATTCTTTTCACATATGTCGTCACGGAATATGCTTGGAATATAGATGCACAGCAAAGTGCTGCTGGATTAGCCCTCCGTGCAATATATCTGACAAAAGCAATATCTCTGGTATTGCAAGCCATACAAATCCGCTATGGTGTTCCTCACAAGAGCACATTGTATCGCCAATTCCTCACCAGCAAAGTTGCTCAAATAAATTATCTAGGTTACCGGCTATATCGTGCTCTTCCTTTCCTGTATGAATTACGGTGTGTACTGGACTGGTCTTGCACAAAGACTTCATTGACAATGTATGACTGGCTGAAGGTGAGATCAAATTACCAAATTCCTATCTCCCTCCCTCCCCCCCCCCCCCCCCCACCACCACCACCACCACCACCACACACACACACACACCCCCCACTCAAAAAAAAGAAAGATTAAGAAAAAGCTGGAGAGAATTAGCAAGTTTGGTCTACAATGAGCCGTAATTGCATAACTATCTATCTTGACTCAGCGTAAAGATGTCCAGCTCATTTCTGTTTTTTAGCACCTAGCAGGAATTAATTTTAAAAGAAGTCCCTTTTCCCTGATTTGGTTCTCAAGTTAGAAGGGGTGAGCATATCTTCTTAAAATAAACAGTGAGAAGGTAAGTATTTTCTTCATGAGACTGATGTTTTGGTACTTTTTCTAGTTGGAAGACATAAATGCGAGCTTGTACCTTGTCAAATGTGATGCTGTTCTAAACAGAGCTACACACAGACCAGGGGAGCAGCAGACCAAGATGACCAAATTCTGTAACGGAATATGTTTGTTCTTTATCTTAATCTGTGTAATCTGGGCTCCCATGCTGGTAAGTGGTTTGTGAACTGATCCTCAGATCTATGTGCTATACAATTGGCAACTCAAGATTTTCATTCAGATAAAAGGATCAAGTATATAGTAGTTATTTCGTTCAGATAAACAGATAGAATCTTTTGGAGCACATTATGTATTTATGAAATCATTTTAATGAATCACTGAAATGGAATAAGGAAAATATGTAATCATCGATTCTGCATCAGTGCTTGCATGCCCTGACAGTTTGAGAGTATTATCTATATCTACGAATCCCTTCATTTCACCGAACAACTTGTAGAATTTGTCTTACTCAAAGAAATGAATCTTCATCACATCTCTTTTCATTTTTTTCTCCTTCGTGCTGACACTGGAGAAGTTCCTGTATATGTTTCACATCCATCCTATGCAACGAACATTTTGTCTCACTACATTGCGAAGTTCCGCTACTGCTCTACTTCTTGAATCTCTTTTTTGTTTAGAAAATCAGGAGATTTCCTAATATTGTATGGAACACTATATGATTTTATCATAATAATTAGGTATCTTAATTATCAGGAATTTTCTCTTTTTGCATATTAATAACCAATTTTTATATGAGTTCTCTCTCTTCTTTTCTCATTCTCCTTTCACATGGTATCAGAGCCTTTAAATCTTGGTAAAGCAAGAGAGTGAATAACGAATGATCCTTCAAACTCAAAAAGTGATTGAGTCCGACTCAAGCGAGTGAGTGAAAGTTTTCAGATGAGATGGACCCCCAAGCGATAAGCGAGAACCCCAATTGCTTAGGGGTCGCACTCTGTCCCGCTTGGTGGACAAAATCTTCTCTCCTTTTAGAATTCTTTCTCCTACACACCTTTTTTGCCCTCTTTCACCGCGGAGGAAAGAATAATTTGTAGCTTCCACCTATGACTGGCCAAAATCTTTTTTCTTTTCTATTTTTACCATCTGCACCTCTTTTTGAGTGATTGTTGTGGCAATACTATGCCTCTTTCTAGTGATTATTTTGGAGGCATTATGCCTCTACCATTCTGGTGTCATTAAGCCTCTTTCGAATGTCCATCTCAGGATTGCCTCTTCTGGCCATTCCTCTGAAGACTTCTCCAGCAATTTTTTTCTGTCACCATTGTGGCATTTTTCTGTTTACTCCTCTTTGTCCTTTTCCACATTTTCTGTTTCATCTTCAGCGCCACTCAAGCTAAGCCGATGAGGTGATGATACCCTGGAGATTTGCATAACTGTTCCTCTTTCTAGTGATAAAGAATAGTTCCTTCTGTGTGCTTTTACTAAATTCATTGTCCATTTACCAGTGAAATTCAGGAGAACATAATTCCAGTATTTCTTTTTCACTGTTTCGGAAACACTGTTCAGGCGACTGTATTTTCTAACTTCTTAGAATTTCTTCCTTTGCAATTAATAAAACTCTTATTGTTTCACCACCTTAAGCTTGACGGTGTGTGTTGAAAATTAAGAGAATCGTAAAATTATTGTGTGTAATGTGCTTAATGATTATGTTATTGGTGAAAGTAAAAAAAGAATCATTAAGAATATTATGTGGAATGATGTTAATTATTATGTCATAGTACGTAGAAATCTCAGTAATTAGGAAACTTTCCTTATTTCATATAACTCCCTAGTTGCCCTCTCCCCAACATTGCTAAGAATCAAAATAAAATAAAATAATATAAGTTTGGCTTCAACTGATAGTGGATCACCTTTTGCTTTAAAAGGTCCCCTCACCTCATATATATGATAAAGGAATCGGATTATCTTAGTCTAAATTTTTACTTGATCAAAAAAATATGATAAAGGAATCAAGCAGTTTTAACTTTTTTTTTTTTTCTGGAAATATAACTTGAGATGTATGACACATGCTCATCCATTAGGGGAGGAGCATCTCGTGTGTTGGTTTTAGTCATACAGTTCCTTTCTGAGGTGCCAATTTGTGAGTTCCATGAATAAGTATTCTTAAGAGACTGAAAATTTTAATGTAAATGATAAGCAATGTTTTGTGTTACTATATACCTGCATTAACATATATGTAAAGAAGGAAAACAAAGGGGTAAGAACTAAGAACGATATATGAAAGATGATATTTATTTATTAGCAGTGTGGCCATATAGACGTGAGATTTGAAAATTATTATCAGGCAGCCCCAGCTTATTCAAATTTTCCTTTCTATAACTTCTAATTGTTTCTTGGAAGTTCGTGTTGTGATCTTTTAAATTGGGAGATATTGAAGCTGTTCTTCGGTGCAGATGTACAGCAGTGGCAATCCAACTAACATAGCAAATCCTGTAAATGATGTGAGGGTTCAGCTTGATATCAAAGAAATAGGTGGAGGAAGGTTAACCCTTTACCAGACTACTCTTTGTGAAATGATTCCATTTAATCAGCTCCATGATGATTTGAATCTTGATCCCAACGGCTATCTTAATGCATACAATATAAATGATATCCAACTTATCTGCTGCCAACCTGATGCAAATACTCTGTGGCTGGTTCCGGATGTGGTTCAGCGAAGATTCATTCTGTCTCTGAAAGATATGGAAGTTAAATTTTCTTGGGTTCTTACAAGGGACAGGCCTAAGGGCAAGGAGGTTGTGAAATATGAAAGAACTCTTGATCCTGCGGATTGTCCAAAGCCATTGGAAGTTAGGAAAGTTTTGAATGGTTCCATCAATAGCTTCCGCGCGTATAATATATATCCTAGATATTTTCGCGTGACTGGCTCTGGGGAAGTTAGGACTATTGAAGAGGCGGTAAGGACCTTACTAAACACTAAAGCTGAATGTTTATATGTTATTTGAATTTTCTTGCCACCAGAAGGTAGATAAATTTTGGGATATTTTTCAACATATTAACTTTGATATATTCCCTATTAAGAAAAGAAGTTGGCTAAAGCTACTATCAGATTAATTTTTGCATTTCATCTTCTATTTTGTAGCTAACTAAAGATATTTGTCTGCATAACTGATTTTTATAGGCAAATGGTGTTAGCGCGGATATCATTTTAAATCGGGGAGTCTCTGAGTGGTGGTCCTTCCATGATATCAATTCACTGAATGTAAAAGGCTGTGGAGGGTTGAGAGGGCCTATAGCCATAGTTGTATCAGAGGAAACACCGCGTAAGTAATGGATTATCTTTCATATAGCATGAGAAAGTAAGTGAAGTGTGTTGATCACTAACAATTTGTATGTGTTTTAGAGGGTTTGCTAGGTGAAACTCTCAGCAAGTTCAGTATATGGGGTCTCTACATCACATTTGTTTTAGCAGTTGGTCGCTTCATCAGACTGCAGTGCTCCGACTTGCGAATGAGAATCCCATATGAAAATCTTCCTTCATGTGACAGGTAATAAGTCATTGTCTGATTATTAACATTGTTGTAAAGAAAATCGAGTACAGTTCTACTTAAAGCAAAAATGTACGATTTTGGTGCCATGCAGATTGATTGCCATCTGTGAGGATATATATGCTGCAAGAGCAGAGGGTGAGCTTGGAGTGGAGGAAATCCTGTACTGGACGCTAGTGAAGATATATAGATCTCCGCATATGTTGCTCGAGTATACTAAGCCTGATTAGTCCATAAGAGTTTACTCTCAACTGCAGAGTTTGACAACGGATATTAGTCCTAACGCCTATGTAGAAGAGAAATACTAACCAATAACATTAAACTTCCCAATGTCTTTTCTTGGCTTGAAGTTGGGAAGGATCGTATGTATTGATTCCTCATGCTGAAGCCTCCAAAGTAGATGATAGAAACATCTGTAAATATAGGGCAGAGTGCAAATATAGCAACAAATTTGTGTATAACATAAAAACTTTTTTTGGCAATGGAAAGGTTCTTATCCATCTAATTTGTGTCCATTTCCTTTGCGAGTGATGTTTACTGATCCCACTTCTGGTATAACATACTTGTACCATTTAGTCTGGATTACTTTTATGTTTGTCAATACACACTTTGCACAGGTTGTCTTGCCCTTTCACCAAATGTTGCTGCAGTTTATTGAACTTTTATTTCCCTGTTTCCTTAAAACCCTTTCAGAGTTGGGATTTAGCACTATAGCACGAAACAGTTTTTAGTTTTCGGGTTGAATGTAGATAACACTTATCAGGTTTTTCTCTCTTGCCAATTTTCTGTGACATTAAATTAAAGGAATACATATATAAATTTCATTTTCTCTTCCAACCAGTAGCACTCAGTAGTGCAATCCTTCTTTGTGGTGTATCCGGATAGTCTCATCTATAATCTTTGAGAAAGGTGTTCAGTATCTCACAATATCTGAGTTGGAAGTAGAATTTGAAGTTAAAATTAATTATTGATCCAAAAAGAATGTGAAAGTTGAAGTTGTGCTTGGATATGAACCGCAATCTGCACTAGAAAACAAAGTACATGAAACTTGAATATTTGTGAGTGGAAATCGATATTCAATGATATACACCTTCAATTCAATTATTTTTTACTTGACAAAAATTTGCAACTAGTTCTGATCTGATCAAATATCCAAGAGAGTACAAGGAAACATATAAAACATGTTGGTGAGAATACCACAAATTACAGTTGAAAAATAAAATGAAAAATAAATAAATATTTTTTAAGCTGAGGTGCGGATATCTCACTCTCTTTAAGGAGATTCAAAATCACTGCGGTATAATCTTCACCGGTCCAACAATAATACTCTTTTACTTGTCTCCTCCCGGATAAAATAGCCTGACAATGTCATGTGACTCAACTAACTCCGGACTAGTTGAAGAGTCCAAAGCTCCACCAATAAGAACACTCCTTCAACATAAAATAACTCTCTTTTGTAGTGAATAAGTTGGAGACTTAGATAATTTTATTTGGCTTAATGCATATGCGACCCCTTAATCTTGCCCCTTTTTCCATTTTGTCACCTCAACTAAGTGTTATTTCTATTGAACCCTTGAACTTGGCCCAAACGTGTCTATTAAACACAATCCAACTTACATAGCATATATGGTGATTTTTTTTTTGGCTTTGCGCATGAACGTAAATCGCATCCTACGTGGAAAATTCAACCAAAATACCCCACCCATTCTAATTATATGCATCAGATAGTAAAAAGTGTGCTACTGTGTTATACCATTTTTTTGCGCGGACTGCCCTTCTTTTGGGGTGGTCTTTAAATTTTGCCCCTCAAATTTGTGGTCTTTAAATTTTGCCCCTCATATTTGTGGTCTTTAAGTTGTGCCCTTCGCTTGAAAAGGTGGGCAAATACATAAAGTTCGGGTTCGAACCCCCGCTCAAGCATAAAATAAAAAAATAATTTCGCAAGGCAGATCGGGAGAGTATGCCGATCCGGCATACAATCTTTAAGGAAAAGCTAAAGTTATGCCGGATCCGCATAACTAAAAGTCCGCCCCATAAGGCGAATTTTTCCTAAGACATAGTTTAGTTATGCCTTATGGGGCGTAATTTTAGTTAAGGCATAACAAAATTATGCCCCATAAGGCAAGAACTTTTCCTTAATGCATAGACTTTGCCTTATAAGGCAAAGTTTAAGTTATGCCTTAAGAAAACTTTCGCATTATGGGCATACTTTTAGTTATGTCTTTGGGGCATACTTTTTAGTTAAGGCATAACTAAAAGTTTACCTTGAAAAGTAAATATATATATATATATATATATATATATATATAGGCAAAGTCCGCTTTAACTCGTACTTTTACTTAAACACAACTAAAAGTCCGCCCCTCCGTACTTTTTTACTTAAACACAACTAAAAGTCCGCCCTCCCGTACTTTTACTTAAACACAACTAAAAAAAAAGTCGCCCCTCCCGCCGACTTTTAGTTGAACACAACTAAAAGTCCGGAGAAAGGGGACTTTCCTCAAGCATATATATTATTTTTTTTTAACTTTTCAAGGGAAACTTTTAGTAATGCCTTAGCTAAAAGTGTTTAAAGTCCCATAAAACATAACTAAAAGTATGCCCCATAAGGCGTAAGTTTTCCTTAAGGTATAACAAAAAGTTTGCCTTATAAGGCAAAATTTAATGGGCAAACTTTTGTTTTTACCCAAGCATAACTTTGTGAAGGAATTATCAAAGTTATACGGACCCTGATACTTATGCCAAGTCCGCCCATAAGGCATAAGATACGGTCCCAAGATAACTTTGGTAATTCCTTCACAAGCGTATGCTGTCATAGCTAAATTTAACTCGCCTTGCGAATTTTTTTCAAATTTTTGATCGCGTGTGGGTTCGAACCTGGAACCTATGGGTTTTAGCCGAAGGGCAAAATTTAAAAATTTCAAATATGAGGGGCAAAATTTAAAGACCACCCCAAACGAAGGGCAATTCTGCGAATTGCCCATACAAGTGAAGAACCGCCACTTAAACCAATCAAATAACAAAACTGGAAAATAAGAAATTAAAATTGGAAACTACTGAAAACTAAAACTAAAAAATAAGAGACCAAAACGGAAAGCCAATACTGGAAAATAAAAACTAGAAAATCAAAAACTGAAAAATAAGAAACCATAACTGGAAAACTAAAAAGCCAAAACCAAACTTAATATCTGATGTGTATAATTAAAATGGGTGGGGTATTTTAATTGGTCGAATTTTCCACGTAGGATGCGATTGACATTCACGCGCAAGGCCAAAAAAAATTTGAAACTCATCATATATGTTAGGTAAGTCGAATTGTGTTTGATAAACACACTTGAAGCTAAGTTCAGGGGTTCAATAGGAACAATACTTAGTTGAGGTGGCAAAATGGAAAAAAGGGATAAGTTTAGGAGGCCGCATATGCATTAAGCCATTTTATTTTGTCTCAACTATCTCTTTTTACTATACTAACCACAAAATATAAACACAAATTAAAATTTCTCATCCATTCCTCATGAGTTAATTCCTTGGATGATCACCCAAATTTAGGAAATTTTCTACAAAAATCATTTTTATTTCATTTAGGACGATAAAGTCTCTCAAGTATCACAATTTTCCTTAAAAAAATACCTAGACACCTCAAAAGCTTCCTTCTCTCCTAGTTGGCATGCCATATCATTAGAGCCTCATATTTTTTTAATACTAGACATATTAAACTCATAAAACTCATTTAATCAAATTCATATTTTATATCCAATCAAATTTTGACCCGGTTAAAAAGAAGCAAAGGAACAAACTAGCATGTAATCTAAATGAATTAGAATAAAAGGTGAACTTTTTAAATCTATAGATAAGTTTTAAAAATTAAAATTAAAATTAAAATATAAAAATTTGAATTTGAGTTACATTTGCTTTGGTTTAATCTATTGCTAGATATTAACATGACAAGTTGGAATACCTATATCTTAACATGAAATAAGTTATATATTTCATATAAGACTAATAACAGAATAGTTCAAAATAAAAAATAAGAGTAATCATATAATATTTTAAAATAAGTATTATAGTAATGAAAATTATATACCTTTTGCATGAGAAATAAAAAGACCTCGATGATATGGAAATAAAAATAGCAAAATTACACACTACATATTTAAGGATAAATAAGTAAAAATATAGAGGAAAAATTTACACTAAATTTATTTTTTAAAATACACTATTCAATTAGATTTTTAAGAAGTTAAACCGATATGAATACAATCTTTGTGTTATTTGTGTAATTCTATTTTAATGTGAAAAGAATATATTGTTTAGTGTGGAAAAAAAATTTGCTATTTAAAAAAAATTGAATTTGAATAGAAAGATTAAATTAATTGAATTTTAATTTAAGTTGAAATATAATATATTTGATTGAGATTAAAAAAAAAACTTAGATTTGAAAAAGTGGATTAATAGAAAATATGGTTTGATTCCTTTGCTGCTTTTTATTAATCAGGTCATATTTGATTGGGTATAAAATATGAATTTGGTTAAATGAGTTTGAGTCTACTATTAAAAAAGATGGAGTTTTAATGGCATCATTTCAATTAGGAGAGAAGGAGACTTTGAGGTATTTAAATACTTTTTGAGGAAAATAGTGATATTTGAGTGACTTTATTGTTCTAAATGAAACAAAAGTAATTTTTATAGGAAATTCTCTAAACTTGGGTGGCCACCGTCCAAGATATTAACTCCAACCCGCATCTACCCAACACAAGGAAGAAAACATCCTTTATATAAATGCATGAGTTCTTCCACAGGTCAATGTAAAGAAAGTGGATAGTAATTGAAAGTTTAGCGAAGTAATTAGTATGAGATAATGGCATGAGCTACACCACCATTTTCTTGTCAATTTATGGCAATTAACATAAATTAGTATAATACCAGCGCGTTGTGCAAAAAGTGTTAGAGAAAAAAATATAATTAATTATTATTTTATTTGACTTGGTCATATGAAATATTTTATGATTTTATCAAATGTGATATTTAAATCATTTGATCCGCGGCCGTTTATCAAAAGGCCAGCAATGAAGGAAAATTATGTCCTCCATCTTAAATTGCCGCAAGATTTTGTGTATGTGCAGTAAGATTTAGACTCCGTATGATTCCATAAAATCACTTAACAGGATAGGAAAAAAAGTTCATTCGAATTGTTGAATAGATAGATTCTGATATAATATAATTTGCTTGAACATTTTTCTACAATTGTCGTCTTACTTTTTTACACAATATACCCCATATGAAAAATTCATAATATTAATATATTAGCTAATCATATGATCATTGAATAGCTTTTGGATGAGTACTTGATTCATTTAGGTAAATTAAAATGAAATACATGTAAATGTCCCCAAAGACTCAGGTTTTGCCTCACTCAAGAAGTCTTCCAACCTCGTCTCAGACTAACCCAAGTCCCTTTATTTTTTTTTATATTTTTTTTCGTGCATTGCCACATTACCACAATCTAGCTGACTTTATGAATCTTAATGACATGAATTCTATTTACATAAGGCAACACCATAAAAAACGTAAAGCTAAATAAAATATTCTCTTACCAGAAGTATATATTGCATCTAGCTTGCGTAGATAATTCATTTCAATATATATTCTATGCTTTGTCAGTATAATGTGAGAAGTACACGTTTGGCTCTTGGTAGTTTGTTATACACATTGATGACTATGTGAAGAAGAATTTCTAGAAAGAGAGGTGCACCCCCATGTTTGTTCCATATTTCGATATTTGGTCAGAAGACACAAATTCAACAATGTGATGTATGAGAGATAAAAGCCAATCAATTTTGTTTCATCAATTGGGTTTTATCTCTGGTTGCATGTATGGACGGACACTAATCTCTTGTGTCTTTTAAATGCAGAAGTTGCTCTTTCTGAAACGAAACAAAAAATATGACAAAACAAAGAAGCATATAATGAAACCATCCAAAAACAATAGAACTTATCTCGTTGCAATTACTACAGATAATATACAACAATTTTTCATTCGGAATAACCCCTCAGAAAGGACGTAACTCTGTAGGGCATTAAAACAAAACGGGCTTGACTAAATTATATTATAGCCAAGTATCAGTAAAATTTGAATGCTAAGCATTAAATAAAATCATAATGCAAAATCACATAAATAAACTTGAGTTGACTGGATAATTCAATCTTAAATAGTAAAATAATATAGGTTTTTCGATAAAAGATCCATATGCCAACTCAAATTTAAATTACAAATAAGTTGGATAATGATAAAGAATTAGAAGATATTCATCTTCAATTTAACTTCATATAAGATCAATTTCTCAACTCAAATTCAAATTAAAGATAAGTGCGATAAGGATTAAAAATTTAAAACATAGTATATGTTTTTGTTCAATTAAATTCAAATTTAAGATAAGTTATGCAAAAGAATTACAAAATATATCCATTTTTAAATCAAATTTATTGAAAAAAATTATTTTACTGTTTAAATTCGAATTGCGGATAATCTTTTAGATTTTGGCAGTGTTTCATACAAAACTTTTGTTGTGTATCGTGTGTTCATTTGCTGCATAAAGAACGTATCCTACTTATTCTTCATTTTATAAGTTAACGTGCATTTTTATTTACTTAATGGCTCAAAAGTTGTGATGCTGCGCCAATATTGGCTTAATAGTATTAAATATTTTCTCATGAACAATTCTCCTAAAAGAAGGACAAGGAGAATACAGATAGATACGATGATTGTTTTACAAATCTGCTCATGAGAAAGTTATGGTTTGAAATCCTTATCCAATCAAATGATTCTGAAGGATAATCACTGATTAATTTAAAAATAATAGTCATCGTTCATTCAAATTCAATTTAAAAACTTCATTTGTCTTATAGAAGATATGCAAAAGAACATTTAATACAGGTATTTCCTGTGTTTTTCCCTAGGTTCTGATGCATTTTTTGTTTTTGTTTTTAGTCTAACGTAATTGCTTTCATGGTATCTGCAATACAAAAAAACACACACAGAAAATTCAAATTATGATTGTATGGATTGTAGAAGACGAAATCTAACTAATTCAAAAAAAAGAGCACGAAAACTGCACCTAATCAATGTTCATCATCCCCGTACCCCAAAACACAAGGCAAGATCAAGAAGAATACAGAAATAAAAAACACCCGTTTGCTTCATGGATCCTCTTTATACTGCTATAATTATACTGTTAATTACAATAGACCTTTGCCTTTATTCCTTCTTTGATATGCTCTCCAAATTAGAGAACACAAAAGACAATAATGGTTTACTATCTTTTTTTTTCGAAAGCATGCTTATTTTTTGCCATAATAAGCAATAATACCAACTTTTGTTTTTTTCCTCTCTAACTGCATACCCTTAGAAAAATTGTACATGCTCTTCTGCATCGAATAATAAAGGAAATCAACAATACATATTTCAGCGTACCTCCTCGGCACGCAAGGTCCAGTATTGATCATTTATGTTCTCAATTCTTTCATTAAGCGCAAAAATCTGCAAAGAAAATATAGAAAATGTTGAATTTAATTTCACTCTGACATATACATAACGCATGCACAAATCTCATAGAGAGTGTTAATACTGAAGAAGAAGACAAAATCAAACGCACCAACAAATAAAGTAATAAAAAATCTGAAGCTAATCATGGTGGCTTTGTCTTAACTCTTCCAAAGCCACATCCAAAGGAGGAGAAAATGTGAACCGTAAAGAGGCAGTCTGATTTTTAAATAGATAGAGCTTAAAAAAGCACTCTTTAACACTTTCGAAGACAACTGTTCCCTAATTCTTTTGCTTTATATATACTACAGTTAGATTTTGTATTTCACTGCCTTTATCTAAATATTTTGAATAATTTATTTGTTTTACTTTATCTATATATCTACTCTATGGGGAACGTGGGTGAGGCCGGTGAGCGCTTGGGGTTGGTTTACCTATAAGAAGTTATTTTTTAATTTTAAAAACTGAATGTTAAAAATATGTAAATTTTTAAATGATTATTCCTTATATCACGAAAGTTATTTATTTTTGATGTCTGAGATATAGATCTTTGAATTTGAGAAGTCCGAAAATGATGATTAGATAAAGTTGAAAAGTTCTAACGATCTTCAGCTTCTAATTTATGAATTCAAATGTCTGTAATTTACAATTTCCAATAAAATAGGCTTAGGCGATAGTAAGAGTACATTTCAGCCGTGAGTTTAAGTTTCTTTAATCTTATCACTACCCCTTAGTTGTGAAATAATAAACGTGATCAGTTATAATGCATATATGTAGAATTTTCAACTTTTCGTTTTATATATTTGTTGCAGTTAAGTTTTGGGGTGGTAGTTACCTTTTTGATAAAGTCTCCTCGTTTAAAAAGTTATTGAACGGGAGTGTATCTATATAGTTCCACAAAAATTCTTTTGTTATGTTACCGTGTGTTGTGGGATAAATATAATTATTAATTTTTTCCCTTTTTTCAAAGAATTTTCTAGTTCATATTTTATTGCAAACGTGAGTTTTCTTTGTTTTACTTTTTATCTGATTTGCGTAGTTTTTTTTTTTTTTTTTTTTCATTTAAGCAGTTTTTTCACTCAGTTTCATCATATTTTCGCTGTCAAACTTAAAATTAAAGCAACTGTCAAAATTTGACGTTTTTTTTTTTTAAATGTAAAAATTAAAGATTTACAGATTGTCCTATTTCAGTAAATTTCCCAATTTTTAACAATCTATATAATATAAAATAAAAGCATAGCGAGGTGATGTACGACTCTACATGGCCAAAGATTGTCATTTACTTTTTTCCGGTTTCTTTGAGCTTTTATTCCTCATTCTTTCAATTAAATATAATATGTAATTCGATCTAATGTGTATTCATTGTTAAAGAAAAAATTGCTTCCCTCTGTTGAAACTGTTCTGAATTCATTACTCAATTAAAGAGATTAGAAATTAAAAACAATGAATGATGAAATAATCAGTTCAGTTTCAAAAACCTCTCATTTTCAACACCTTTTCATTATAGTTTCGTCACAGCTACTTAAAGAAACTGTTGTTATAATTCTTTGTTGGAAAACTCAAAAGTCTCATTAACTTGGTTTATTCTGATGTTTAAAATGATGGTTCCCGTCATCCATTCTTCATCTTATAGTCTGAAAATGTTATGTTCAAAATGAATTTTGTTGACGGGAATTTGATTGTCGTCTTGCCTTGGCACATGATGTATCATTTTGCAACTCTTTTTGATGCTGCTATTCAGGTATTATTGTTTTGGCTTAAGATATGTTTCAGCTGTAAACATTTTTTTATCTTATGTTAGGTAATTCATCGAATATATATTAGTCCTTCCTTTTTCCCATCCGAGTTTCCTTTCATTCTTTTTTCGACTTGTAGGAAAACTATTTACGTGATAAATGAGCGTTAGCTTCTCGATTGTGTCCATTATTTCATGGAAAGCTTACAAAGGTCGTCTGATATAAATTATGTCCCGATAAAGATATGAAAAAGACTCCGTGTATTTTTTAGTCTCGTATAGCAGTTCTATAAGTTAAATTTACATCACTTCTTTTTAATGGAGTAAAAGAAAATTTAACAATCTTGTGTTCTGTGTTCCAGAATTTTAACTCGGAAGGACACGGACAATAGCACTGTGTTGGGAAAAGAGGCTGGTTATGTGCTTAGTTGTATGGTTCTCCCTTATAATTGAGTACCACCAATACAACCAGACACAAATGATTTAATTGCCTGCTCTATTATATGGTTAATTCTTGCACGCGGTAAGTGTATTTGTCTTCCTAACCTATCCTTCAATTCTTGCATTTTATTCGGCTAATTTACGACCATTTGATATAATTAATAGAAGTAGAGTTTTTAAAAAATTATATGGCTGCTTACGGAAACCTAAGATCTTCCTTCCATGACTATGAGGATTTGTGAGGGAGTTGAAATGTGAAGCAGAAGAAGTTAGAGATATATTTTAAGTCAAGCGATTACATTTGTTTCTCAGTTAGGAGTTTTAGGCGGTTGGAATTAGATTAAGAGAAAAGAATTAGGATGAAAATATACAAAAGAAAGAAAGAAAAAGAAAATAAAAGGAAAGTATTCGAAACTACGAAATTTACCGGACTTTTCATTTCTTTTCTCTTTTTATTTCAGTTTCCATTTCCATTTCTTTAATTTTATATCATCATTATATGAAACATAAGTTCAATAAGTCATAATAAAAACAAGGCCTTAGAATAAGACAAAAAACGGTTAACATTGAATGAATTTTAAATAAGATGTTAAAAGAATTATGAAAAGATGTTTAATTAAAGAAATTAATTTTCTTTTATCAACATTAAATTCTATTATATTTTTTTAATACTGCGCTATCAAGTACACTAGTTAATAAATAATGTTAAGCTTATCTTTTGAATAAATTGTGTTAAATACTTATACTTGATTCGTGTAATTCAAATTCAGCCTCAATGTTTCAAGGAAGAGTCATTGAGACAAATGATTAATCATTTTGTTCTCTAAAGTTTTAAGCTCCCGCCAAAGTTTATTCATTTTGTTCTCTACAATTTTAAGCTCCCGCCAAAGTTTATTCATTTTGTTCTCTACAATTTTAAGCTCCTTTAATTTAAAAGTATTTTTCAGAAACTCTTTTGTGGAAATCTGCACCCAAAAACTGCTTGTATATTCAAATTTTAAAATATTTTTTCCCACTTTTCTTTTCATAAACTTCTAATATTTAATTAGTTGTTAGTTAATTACTTAATAAGTAACATGTGGCTTTCTCTGGTGATGCCACTTGGCTGAATGTGATGCTTCTTCCTCTGCTTTTAATAATATATAGATAATGCCCCTTAATAATATTGAAATGCATATAAACTGAACAAAATATATGCTGGCCCTTGACAAGAATCATGAAGTGGTACGAAAATTGTAAAGTTTGAAGTTCATGGGACTGTCTTTCACCATTTTCGAGGTAGGTGAAACCTCGTATTTATTTCAGATTTCAAACCCATTCAATTTGCCTAAGTTTGTTACAGAGGGATAATATCACATATTTCAATTCATTTACTGTATTTAGTCAGATATAACAAAACTCAAAATAGAATTTATTGCGACTTAAAAAGTACAAAATTTTGATTATTCTTTTAAGTTGTTCATACTATGCAAACTAAAAGGTACACCTGTCATTAGAAGTGAAATAATGAAAAGTCTTTTTTTGTTGAAATTTCATCTAAGGCACCATCTCTTTGTAAAATAAGCCGAAAATTTCAACCATATTTGTTTGAATCATTTTGAGATAAAAAAGTAAGAATTTGTGTACTTTTTTCTGGGTGTCCAAATTCGGAAAGGATTCATTTATGCGGGTAAAAATAAGCGAGTTAATAAATGTTTGAGTTGTTGAGTGTTGCAAGTATACGCGGTCGTACAAGTAATATAGAAACGATCCCACATAGACTTATTTCAATTCATTTACTGTATTTAGTCAGATATAACAAAACTCAAAATAGAATTTGTTGTGACTTAAAAAGTACAAAATTTTGATTATTCTTTTAAGTTGTTCATACTTCATGCAAACTAAAAGGTACACGTGTCATTAGAAGTGAAATAATGACTATCAAGTATCAACAACTTGTTTTGTTGGGATTCTAGCTCTTCATCCAAGGCACCATCTCTTTGTACTAATTCCAACGCCAAACGACAAAAGGTTGAACCATATTTGTTTGACAACCCTAGAAGTAAGGTTTTGAGATGACAAAAAGAAGGAATAACCTAGGATAAAAAAGAAGAAGAAATTTGAAACCTAGAGAAAAATGAGAATTTTTTACAAATCTTAATAGTCCTCCCGTGTCAAATGTCTATATATAGGGTCTAGGGGTAATAATTAAGGAATCCAAATCCTAGTCTAATCGGGAAAAAACATCGCCACATCCCCGCTTTCCTTCGCATCGTGGAAGGATCGCGCAAGGATAAATTTTCTCGCCTTAATCACGCGATGCGGATCGATGGCCCGATTTCGTACGCTAAGCATTGGTTGAGCTAAAATGAGTTGCGATTACTCTCTTGTTAGTTCGTGTCACCGACCTACCTCATCCAATCGATTAACTTAATCATTTCAATCACATTTTCCATCGTTTGTTTATCGTACCTATGCACATTAAATATAACGACATAAGTTCAAATGTTTACTAATGAATTAAGCGATACAAGTCATAATAAGAATCTCATTTATTATAAATATCAAAATTAACTAAAATGAGTTATGTATGCATCATAACCTGCCCACCAAATTATTACTAAGTTTTGATTGTTTATTTGTTATTTCTTAATGTTTTAAATACCTAATTATAAAATCTCTTTATGCGTCACAAGGTTTCTCATGTGTCAACTTGGGCTACATACCAGCCCAATTTTTAGATGGTTGAATTGGGCGGGGCAAAATAAGATGAGTCAACAAACATTTTTTGCCCGGATTTCCCTTTAAAGGCATTGGTCTTTAAATTTTGCCCCTCAAATTGGTGGTCTCTATTTTTGCCTTCGCCTAAAAATCCATGAGTTCCGGGTTCGAACCCCCGCTCAGTCAAAATTTTTTAAAAAAAATTCACAAGGCAAAGTTTTGGATTTCGCAAGGCAGAGTTTCATAGCAAAGTAGGCCTATTTAGGCAAAATTTTGCCTTATAAGAAAAAGGTTTGCCTTAATGCAGAATTTGTCTTAAGGCAGATTGTTTTTTTGTTTTTATTTTTTATTTTTTATTTTTTTTACTTTGCAAGCCAAACCTTTGCCTTATAAGGCAAACTTTTGCCCGACTAGGCCTACTTTGCTGTGAAACTCTATCTTTCAATTTTTATTTTATTTTTTACTGAGCCGGGATTCGAACCCAGTATCTCGAAGTAATTTACGCAAAGGGCAAATATTAAAGAACAACAATTTGAGGGGCAAAAATTAAAGACCGCCCCTGAATAAGAGCGATTGTGCAAATTTCCTGTCATCAAATAATCCCGCTCAAAAGTGAACAGATTAGACACATCAAATCTTTTTGGGCTAACTTTACCGCCCCTAATTTTATGTCTCATTATTTAGTTTCATATTTCTGGCGTTAATAGTGTAAGGTCGTGAAGGACAAGGATAAATATCATCAATTACATATATGCATCAGGTGTTTATATCCAATTAATTATTTTAATCTTAGTTAACTAAAACTAAAAATAAAAATAAAAATGAATTAATCATGATTAAGTGATAAATTTATATCTAAAAGCTACATATCTTGCATTTACTGGTTGAGCGTCAAAACCCAGTACGAATAAACTGATAAATCAATAGAACGGAAAAAAAAAAAAAAAATCCGTCTCCCCACTGAAAACGTTATTACAGATTTTGGGGGACTATGCATGACTATCACATATACCATGCGTCTCATTTAAAGTGAAAGGGTTTAAAGTATGAGGATTAAAACACCTAATTTCAATATGAAGTAGGACATAAATTTTAATGTTCAAATAACTTTTACATATATGAGAATATATTATACGTCAGAATAATAATAATCTAAAATATTTTAAAATTAAAAATTTAGATTTAATAGAAATAAATGTTTAACTTCCAAAAAAAAGTACTAGTGTCGGGTAATGAGACAAAAGGACTACATATTATCATGACAAACACTACTCCATGCATAAAGTAATACTTTCTTCTATCCGTTACATTCTACTAAATTCTAATATTTTTCTTCTAATAAATAATACTTCATGTTTTTCTCATTTCTCAACCTTTTATCCATATTTTTGGGTACAAAGGAAAGTATTGGACAAATCCTTAAAATCTTTCGTATGATACACAACTTAAATCAGTCACGAGAAAAGTTTCATATCTTTGAAGTTGTGATTAACACTATAGCATGAAGCAGTTTCTAGTTTTTATAGGTTGAATAATGTAGATAACACTTCTCAGGTTTTTCTCTTCTTGCCAAATTTCTGTGACATTAAATTAGGGAATACATATATAAATTTCATTTTCTCTTCCAACCAGTAGCACTTAATCCTTCTTTTGTGGAGTGGGATGGCTTATCTATTATATTGGTGCACTTGAACCTGAAGACTGAAACTAATAGGTTGCTGAAGTCTACATTTTCTTTGAGAAATGTGCTCACTTTTGTAACATATTACACAATATCTGAGTTAAAGTTGAAAAAAAGAGTATTTGAAGTAAAAATTAATCATTGAAAAAAAAAAAGAAAAAAGAAAAAAAACACTGAATGTAAAAATTGAAGCTGCGCTTGGATATGAACCGCACTAGAAATTTAACAAGTTTAAAAGGGTACTTACGCATTTTCCCTTACATTAGCTAGTCATGAGAGCATTGTTTAAAAAAATTATCTACAGGGAGTATGAAAAATATCCAGTCTAATTGGACCGACTCCAACATGTTACTTACTCTCTTCTTTACTCATATTTATTTACTAGTTACATGAGGCCCGGTCTTACTCAAGATATAAAAGTTGTAATACTTTAGTCAAAGAAGTATAATTTGTATCATATTTTCTTACCGCATAATCAATATAAATTCAATGGCATGTTAAATATGTATTGTTGATGAGTCTTCTTAATTATTAAAGTTTCTTAATCACTTAATTAGACAATTTTTAAACAAAAAATTATTTATGAGTAAAGAAGTTTGGCAGGAGAATTATCAAATATTAAAGAGATACAAGCTACTCGACATTTTGTAAAGTGATATGATCTAAATTATAGGAGTATAAAATAATTACAACTCGGTGAAAATCATCAATTGATTTTTTTTTATTTAGATTGAAATGGATTTTTTGGTATTTCGGAGGTTTTAATTTCATTCGTGATATTTTCATGCTGCAAGAGTTTATGTTAGTTAAATGTGGTCTTTAATTTTTTCCTCTCAAATTGTTGGTCTTTAATTTTTGTCCTTCGCTTAAAAAGGTGGCCGAAAATACCCCAAGGTTCTGGGTTCGAAACCCTGCTTGGTCAAAAATAAAATAAAAATCGCAAGACAAGGCTTTACAAAAAGACGGCCTTACGCGGTAGACTTTGTCTTAAGGCATAACTAAAAGTCTGCCGGAGACGGCAGACTTTGTCTTATAAGGCATAACTAAAAGTTATGCCTTAAGGCAAAAAATTCCGATAAAGACAAACTTTTTGCAAAGCCTTGCCTCACAATTTTTTATGACTAAGGCGGATTCGAACCCAGAATCTCGGGGTACTTTAGGCGAAGGACAAAAATTAAAGACCACCTCCCCAACGAAGGGAAATTGTGCGAATTGCCCGTGCGGATATAGTCGATATGTGTGATATATTAATCTATGTGAACGGAACATGTTTAAATAATATTGATATGGTTTTCTGAAATCACCTGTACCATATAATTCAAAATCCACGTAAATCAAAAAACTAATACTATTCAAGTAAGTCAAATAAAATTCCTCATAATTTCATATAACGAAATTTTGATCGCCATTCATTATTTATTAGTGCTAGTGAAGTTCTTCCCAATTTGAATGTCTAGAATTAGATGCCTGATGATGTAATTGCAATAATCCTCTAATGGAAAATGTAGTAAGACCGGCAAGGGCCAATCAAGTGATACCAAATTGGAAAAATATAAGTATTTTATTCAATTCAGCACCATTATAGAGATATATTTGTGTGATTAGTCTACATAAACAGAACATGTTTATTATTCAATTCAACACCATTTTTGTGTAGGTGTGCAACGTGAAATTGACAATGGTCTACTACTCATCCTAAAGAATGCATACTTTCATCGAATTTATGTAGAATTTCTACAAAACACTACTTTCATTCGATAACAACTTCTTCATATGTATGTGGCTGTAAAAAAGAGAAGGCTACAATTTTTAACAAATAAGGCAAAATCTTTAAAAATGAAACATTTGTAACCATAGTTGATGTTCCTCAAACTCACATCTAATTTACGTGTTGTTGACATGTAAAATAAGAAATTATTCTATAAAGTTGAATACTTGATATATTATAAGAAGTGCATGATTGAAGTAGGTCGAAATTTACTTTTCAAATTATTCGATAGCAATTCTTCAATATGAGTATACTTTACAATGACAATAACTATCGGTTGAATAATCCCATCATCATTCATCAGTTTGAGCTTGCATTTATGTGCAATTCATAGCACACTTATTGTAGTACTTGTAAAACGTTTCTTCTAGTTAACATGGGATACACGTGCAACGCACGTATGTTGCACGTGTCCGAAAACTAGTTTATATAATAAAAGTGAAACTCAAAGAAAAAAGTACAAGCAAGGGGGGGAGGGGGGGGGGGAGGGGGGGGGGGCGTAGGCCTTACCTTACTTTAAATCACCTATGTACTTTACACACAAGGGGAAGGAGCATCAAATTAGGGTTTTTCTATGGTCGATTGGTTTTAACACTAAGGAGGAAACTACGAAGGCGGTGGTTTGGATTTCTCTTCCAAACTTGTCTCCGGAGCTATTTGTGAAGAGGCCGTTGTTGTCCATAGCTTCGGTAGTTGAAAATACCCAATTCTTATCTCAGTTTTTCTTTTTCTATTCAAGTACATTACATGATGCAAATTATTTGAATACAATGCTTAGCCAATTCCACGCATCTAACCAAAATGTCATTTCTTCTTTCGACTTTTCTATCTTTCCCATTCATTCCTTGTGTTCCCTTCTCCCCCCCAATTCTCCCATTCTACCAAGATAAGACTCAACTAAGGTAAAGAAAGATTCTGACCATCTAGGTCACCAATTTTCTTTTTAAAGAGTTGGAGACGATCGAAGAGACAACAAAAATAGGAACTTTCGATCTAACACTTGTATGACGATGAAAATTTTTGTTAGATCGAGACGGAGTCAAGCAATTGAAACCAAGCAAGACGAGACAAGTATTTTCTGTAATTCCTCACAATTCATATAACCTAGATTTGATCACCATTTATTATTTATTCCTTGTGTGCCCTTCTTCCCCAGTCCTCCCATTCTACCAACATAAGCCTCAACTAAGGTTAAGAAAGACTCTGACCATCTAGGTCACCAATTTGCTTTTTTGGAGAGTCGGAGACGATCGAAGAGGCAACGCAAATAGAAACTTATGATCTAACACTTGTGTGACGATGGAAATTTTTGTTAGATCGAGAAGGGGTCAAAACAATTGATACCAAGCAAGACGAAGACAAGTATCTTATTTAATTCCTCACAATTCATATAACCTAGATTTGATCGCCATCATTATTTATTCCTTGTGTGCCCTTCTTCTCCCTAGTTCTCCCCTTCTACCACCATAAAGCTCAATTTTTTTATTTTTTTTTTGTTCGAACGAACACATTTTATTGCCTCATTTCAAAACACCTTACAGCAACATGTCAGTGTAAACAAAAACTAACTCTATCCACCCTTCGACCACATCTACAAATAACAAGTCCCTGCTCTTCCTATCTTGTATGTACACTGCCTATTTATATAGCTCTTATATCCACTCTCTATCTCTACACCTTGCCTTCCTATTTAGTATATCAAAAATTCTCACTTTTGTTTCCAACTGTATGCTTTTGATTACCCCCTGGAGCCTTGGTACTCGCTGCTGCCATAGCTCAACTAAGGTTAAGAAAGACTCGGACCATCTAGGTCACCTTTTTTGGAGAGTCGGAGACGATCGACGAGACAACAAAAATAGAAACTTTCGATCTAATACTCGTATGACGGTGGAAAATTTGTTAGATCGAGAAGGGGTCAAACAATCGATACCAAGCAAGACGAAGACAAGTATCTTCTTTAATTCCTCACAATTCATATAACCTAGATTTGATCGCCATTCATCATTTATTCCTTGGGTGCCCTTCTTCCCCCAATTCTCCCATTCTACCACCATAAAGCTCAACTAAGGTTAAGAAAGACTCTGATCATCTAGGTCACTAATTTACTTTTTTGGAGAGTCGGAGATGATCGAAGAGGCAACAAAAATAGGAACTTTCGATCTAACACTCGTATGATGATGGAAAATTTTGTTAGATCGAGAAGGGGTCAAACAATCGATACCAAGCAAGACGAAGAATTTTGTTAGATCTAGAAGGGGTCAAACAATCGATACCAAGCAAGACGAAGACAAGTATCTTCTTTAATTCCTCACAATTCACATAAGATTTGATGACCATTCATTATTTATTACTGCTAGTGAAGTTCTTCTCAATTGCTATAGAATTAGACGACGATGATATAATTGCAACAATCCTCTTATGGAAAACCTGGTAAGAATAGCAAGGGGCCACACAAGTGATACCAAACATGAAAAAGTAAGTATTTTCTTCAATTCTGCACCATTTTATATAATCTAGATTTGATCGCTGCTATATATATACATTTTTTTTTTTACTGCTAGTAAATTTAATTTCTTCCTGTTTCACTACAACCTTTCCTTTTCTTTAGCTTTAATTACACGTGCTTCAAAGGTAATAGGGCTCCCGTAAAGAGTAGATACAATTGACATTTTGGAACAAGTTTTAGAATATACTTATGCATTTTCCCTTTATATGACCTTTGCTTGTCATGCGAGCATTGTTTTAAGAAATTATCGGACAGTGTGAAAAATGCCCTGTCTAATTGGACCAACTCAAACATGCTACTACTAAGTACTCTCTCTTCTAGGTTATCGACTCATACTTATTTATAGACATTGGCTTTTAAATGATGATGATTCTCATATCTTCTACACCATATGAGGGGACAAAATCTATCAAATAGAAAGAAAAAAAAAATTACTTGTGATATTCATATTTCGCTATTTCATTACTCAGGTAAATGATAAACATCCTAGAGAAAATACTGGAATATCACACATGGTGGCAAGGGTGATCAAAGTACAATGGTAGTGTTGGAAGGCCTATAACAGTGACAAAGTTTACCATATGGTGGGGTAATGAAGATTTTATTAGCGATCTGTTCCATTTTTTGTATAGCATATTTGAAATTTCCTGATCAACTACGAAGCAAATTATTGAGGATGGACATTACATACTACATTTTGTTTAAAACACTGCTAATTGTATTACTTGCAATGTGAGTAACACAAGGAAGCAAGAAGCAAGAAATAGAAAAAATAAAACACAAAATTTTCATTTCTTATATTTTTAGTAAGCATTTTACAATTTTTTTTTATATTCCAAATTTTAGAAGCCTTTTATATAACAAAGCCTAAAATATATAAGATTCATGTCTAGTCCAAGTAACTAGATGCACACAAAACAAAAAGTTGTGGTTCAATAAATACTTATAGAGAAAAAATCGACATTTGCATGATGTTTAATTAATTGGTTTAAGGACAAGGAGAAACCCAATGGAGTAAAAAGAAGTTAGATAAGAAGCATAACTAAGACTTTGAGTTAATTTCATGGATGGTTACAACTTTTATTTTAATATACTAAAATTATAAAATTACTTTTTGTAATGAAAAAGGCACTCAACTTTACATTGGTAACACATGAAATTACTAAACTATTTTTTTTAACAATGGCGAGTTATTCAACTTTTTCTAATTATCGTAAAAATCACTAGGAAACATGACACAAGGGACATAATATTATTTCTATGATAAGTAGCCATAGTTGTGTGTGTGTGTGTGTTTTTTTTTTGCAATAACTCTTTTACATTTTTTGCTGAAGCCTTATGCAAGTTTATAGCAGACACTTCGTTAGAGAGCTTTGAGGCCTCCATTTACTTCTTTAGTACTCCCCCTCTCCATTTTTACTTGTCATCCAATTCTTCTCATATTAATATTATGAAAAAGTACATTTTACATTGTTGGTCAATTTATGCAGTTTGATTCTGGAGAAGCGAAACGTGACAAGTAAAAGTGGACGGATCGAGAGAGTACAACATTCTCTCCCTCCAGCCTGTGAAGAGTAGAGTTAGCAAACTCAATCTGGGCAGTATTTACCATGATCAACTAAGCAAAGAAATTTCATTCCTAGAATAAAAATACCTCAAACTGGTCCAGGCGCTGCTTGGCTTTCTCTTGTAGCTGCTCTAAATCAGCTATTTCCTGCTTGAGAATAGAGAACTCCTCTTGCAATGAGCGCTTCTCCACCTCCCCAGCTTGACACTTCTTCACTGTCTCCTGCTCCTTTGCTAAAGCTTTATGCAAGGTTATAGCAGACACTTCGTTAGAGAGCTTTGAGGCCTCCATCTCCTTCTTTAGCACATCATTCTCCCCCTCCAACTTGTGAAGAGTAGAGTTAGCATACTCAATCGAGGCATTAGTATTTACCAACGCTTGCTCCATCTCCGCAAGCCTCTTCATAGTGCTTTCCTCCAGCATTTGCCTTTCCCTCTGAAATCTTTCAGCATCGTCTTTCTCTTGCCTCAACATTTTAAGCTCAGCCTGATCCTTGCCAAGCCTCCGAGTAGCCTGCATTACCTTCTCCATTGCCCAATCAGACCACTGTTGGAGCTCTTTCTGCAATGTCTTTATTTGGGGAATCAGCAGCATTATAGCTTCATCTCTCTCATTTCGAGGGACGTATATCCCCAGAGACTCATCATACGGGATACCAGCATAGTAATCTGGCACCGTAGGAGAGCTAGTTGTGCTGTCTGGGGCCTTTATGCTAGACTCAGGCTCCAAGGCTAACGATGCGGGATCCTTTTTGTTTACCTCATGTTGCATTGGTGGCACGTTAGGCGTCAGTTGCAGATGCAATGGAACTTGCTTCTGCTAAAGGACTATTGCTTTTAACCGAAGCATTTTTCCCTTTAGAGTGAGAACTCTTCTTTGTTGCACCAAAAGAACCTGATGGAGAATTCATTTTTTTGTCCAAAACCATATTTCCCCAGGCAGAGAGGTTTGCCTTGGTCTTACCCATGCGGCCCTTGCAGTTCTTCTCAGACCGATATGTCTTTCGCCTAAGCAAATCCTTCTTGTTTAGCCCCTTTCGACCAGCCCCCGATTTGTCTTCTATAAGTGCTGCTTTAGCCACTGCTTCGGGAAGAGGTACAGGACTTCCGTTTCCTATTGCCGCTTGACGAGCATGTGAATTTTTAGAATTCGATTCTTGAGGGGCTTCACTAGCAACAGGAACTTTGGACTGCGAGGATTGAGCAATGGGAATAGAAGGTTTTAACAACTGTTGTTTATCATCCGGGTTTGACTGAGTATTCTCAGAAGCCTCAGTCTTTGATTGGGAACTTTCTGACTGCATAACTCAGCCAGAAGCTCGCTTTCCACTGTACATGCATGTACCAGGTTCAAGTCCCATATCAACAGGCACCACAATATTGCTTCTACAACTGTCAAAGCTGGCTTAACCTCCGTCACCACACATATCATCTCAAGCAATGTACACTTTACCAGGCTAGGCAAATCTGGAAATGCGAGATGTCTAGCGGTATCAAAAACCTTTTCCCTACGCAACAAAGCCAAAGCACCATCAACAATATTTGAGACGGCATCCTTCTCACCGTGATAAAGGCCAGTCCTCAAGCCAAAGCACCATCAACAATATCATCTCCAGCAAAATTTTGAGGATTAAGGTGTGTCTATTTGGTCATTGGATCAGTTGGAATATTTATTGAATTGTTGTGAACAATTTAAAGGGGTCATCTATATAATTTTCCTAAAAAAATAATTTAGTGACTTTGATACAAAAGTAATAAAGTACAATAACCATTAAAATGTTGGATTGCTGAAGTTTCAACTTGTCTTAGGAATTGACTTCAAGAATGAAGGCTATGCTTGACTATGGCATATATATTATCTCAACTTAATTTGGCAATTAAAGTTGAAAATTTCTAACTCGTAATATATTTCAGGTGATCAACGACATGAGGCGATTGACTAAGCTGGACCAAGGCCAACTCGGCCGACGTACAAGTATCAATTTAAAATTACATGATATTTTATTCTTTTAGTTGCAATCTATCTATTTCCACTATTCTATGCATATATGTCTTACTATATTATTTAACCTAAAATTTGGTTATTAGGTCAAACAATTAAATTTGTGAGATTAAGGCTACTAGAAATAAGAATAAGGCAAAAGGTCAAATTTGACCCGAACTATGTGAAATGGAATAGATTTGCCCTTGGTTAATAGTTGGGCTTAAATATGCCCTTGTCCCACATTGCTGCAAAATAGTACAAATTACCCTAATTTCTAAACAATGGAAGCTTAGCACCAGATTATGCCACGTGTCATGCAATTAAGGATTTTTGTTTTTAAACAGAGGGTAAGTTTGAACCTTTCGCATAATTCAAGGGCAAATTTGACCCTTCCCCCTATTTTTGAGTTTTCCCAATTTTTTGGTTCCTCCTTTCTCTCTTCTTGCCACTACCTCTACCACCAATCACCCTTTCTATCTCCTTCCTTCTAATTATCTCACCCCACCATCATCTTCCATCTCCCTTTCCTTTCTGTTTATATCTCTGTCACCCCACCACGATCTACACCATTAGGAGAAAATGCGCTAAACGGCTTAAACATGCAATATATAAGACTATTTTAATGCAGGTGTATAGCCGCATAGGGGTCAAAGGAGGAAGAAAGGGTGATTGGCGGTAAAGGTAGTGGCGCAGAGAGAGAGAGGGAGAGAGAGAGAGAGAGAGAGAGAGAGAGAGAGAGAAGGAATAAAAAGAATTATATAATCACATAGGGGTCAAATTTTATTCTTTTTTTCTCTCTCCGCGCCACTACCTCTACTGCCGACCACCCTTTCTTCCTTCTTAGACCCTTATGCGGCTATACACCTGCAGTAAAGTAGTATTCTATATTGCATCTTTAAGCCGTTCTTCTAATGGTATAGGTGGTGGTGGGTTGATGGGGAGGAGAAAGAGCAAGGAAAGGGGAAGAGAAGATGGTCATGGAGGTAATGATGACAATGGTGGCGGGGAGAGACATGGAGGAAGGAAGAAGAAAGAGTGATTGGTGGTAGAGGTAGTGGCGGGAGGAGTGGAACTAGGAACAATAAAATTTTAAAATTCAAAATTAGGGGGTTGGGTCAAATTTGCCCTTAAACTATGCGATAGGGTCAAGTTTGCCCCTGAACTAGGTGCTAGGTTCAAATTTACCCGTTTAAAAAAATTAAACTTTGATTGCATGACTCGTGACATCACCAGGTGCTAAGCTTCCACTGTTTAAAAATAAGGAAAAATTTGTTCCATTTCGCATAGTTCAAGGGAAAATTTGACCCCAGCTAGTAACGACGAGAGCATATTTGACCCCAACTACTAATGAAAGACAAATGTGTTCTATTTCACATAGTTTAGAAGCAAATTTGACCTTACCCTAAAAATAAACCAAATTCAATTGATCCTTTCATAATGTAAAGATGATGAAAATAAGGTAATAATGATAACTAGGTAAATAATGAAGTAGAAATAATAAGAAGAGGCAGATGAAGCAATTCTTATTGATTGCTAGCAAATAGAAGTAATGAGCACTAAATGAACAGTAATTTTGCCAAAGTATTTATATATCAATAGCTTATTACAATAGTGGGAAGAGGGAGATATTTATAGTATAGTCTAATCCTAACTAACTTGTAGCACCTCTCCCACACATTTCAGGGATAAAATCGCAGTTGTTGGACGTGATAAGATGAATATTTCAAAGTTGGCTAGGGTTAGGATGACGATTGGCTGAGTAACTTGGACCCCCCAGATGGATCATTCCGGAACATTGCTATTCGGTATAGTCGAAACAAACACGAGTTCTCAGATGGTTAAAAGTTCTTCATTCTTTGATCAAGCTGGCACCGATGATCTCGTGGTTGAATTGCCACGTGTACGATCAAAGAGCCTTTATCCTGATATATTTATTATCAATACATATATGATCAAAAAGTCTTTCCACTTTCCATGCAGTTTTCCGAAGCTATTCAGAAGTGAAAACTTTGAGGCGTGAAAAGAGGTATAACCGTCACCAGTACTCTTGAATCTAAAATGGTGAATGTCTTTCAACTTCACGCCTGGGACACGTATCAAGATCGTGTTGCGGATAATGTCATCATCGGTTACCGAGGTAATGATAATCCTTTGCTTATAAATACCAACTCCCGTTACCCGTTGTTCTTCCCAATGTGTTTATTACCAATACAAATCATTTCTACTTCCCGTGCAGTTTTCAAAAGTTGTCCAGAAGTGGAAACTTTAAGCGGGAAAAGAGACACAACTGTCACCATTACTCTTGAATTTAAAACGGTGAATGTCTTTTCAACTTCACTTTTGGGGCACGTGGCGAGATCGTATTAAGGATGATGTCATCATTGATTATCAGGGTAAAGATGACCCGTTGCTTATAAATACCAACTTCCTTCAGCCGTTCTTATTCCTTGCCTCATTCATCTTTATGTTGGCAATTTCATTGTTCGTTCTCTGAATTTCTTATTAAGTTTGTGCTTTCTCAGTCTCTCATTTTTAATTTTTTGTCAGTTTCATCGTCATCTCTGCATATTTGACCATGGTATCCCAAGGCCACGACCTTCAACTCAGTCAACACTCTGCCACCACAGGCTCTGGCATCCCTGAGAGGCGATTTTCGATGGCTCCCGCTGAAGAGGTGGAGCAAGTGAACACGACAGTATTGGTAAGAATACACGCATGTCCTCGTACATATAAATCTAATACTCCTATATACTATAAATAACACGTAAAACGTAAGAACTAGAACAATATAGTGTACTATTATATCAATTTAGCTTAATTATTTAACATATTTCCATAGTAGAATTATGCCGAAGATCGAAATAAATCAATAAATGAGATATTTATATATTTACAATCAATTTGAATTAAATCAATTTATGAGATATTTATATTTTTACAATCAATTTGAATTTTGAAAGACTATTGTGACTGTGTGACATGTGCGGCGACAACATTGAAAAATTAAGTTTGTTATTCCATTATCATCTTACCATAATTTTATCTGATTTTCAATATCCAAGAAAGACTAAAAAGATTCTAGAAATTAAATGATGTATATTTTCTTTGTTTGACTTACAATGCCAAATATTTGAAAATTTCACATTTCCCACATGTATTCTTATTATTATTATTATTATTATTATTATTCTTTAATGGTTAATCATTAATTATTATCCAATTTATTCCCTTAAAAATGGAAAAGTTCCTTAACTTTCACAGTTGGAAATTCTGTGGATGAGTTAGAAATTAAATACAGTGTACCTAACCGTGGTTATCCATCAAGTAAGTGTTAGAACAAGGTTAACCCACGTTTAGTCAGTGACCCTATAAATAGAATCCAAACTTCAGTGTTAGCAGAGCAGCACAAACAAAACAAAACAAAACGAAAAAAACACTACTTAGAGCTCTTGCCAAATAGTGTGGCTACAGCATGAAAAATGCAAGAAATGTTGTTCACCCTTTGTTAATTTTGGCTTTCTAGAGTGTTTGGTGAGTGACTCTTTTGATTCTTAATTGAACTTCTGCTATTTCTAGTTTCATTCTTGATATATATACATATATATGTGTGTGTGTGAAAATCTTTTTTTCCCTTTTGAAACAACCCCTTTTGAAGGTTTCTTGATTTTTTTTTTCTAGGCTGAGCTTATTTTGGTTTTTTCAAGATTGTTTTTTTATTGGTTTCTTGATAAAATTTTGAGCTTGGGGTTTTCTTTGTTCTTCTGGGATTTTGCTTGTTTGATAAATTGTTAGTGGCAATTCTGATGCTTGGTTTTGAATTTTTGATTCATTTGAGTGGTTTTTGTTGCAGGAATTAAAGTTTTTTGGCAGCTCATGTGCTGTGACTCAAGAGGTAAGCTTTTGTTTTTATTTTATATCCATTTTATTGGTAATGTTGCTGGTTTAGCATGCTTCCTAGAGCTGTTTTTTTGTTTTGATAAATTGTTAGTACCTTTTTTTTGGCAATTCTGATGTTTGGTTTTTCCCCTTTTGATTCATTTGAGTGATTTTTGTTGCAGAAAATTAAGTTTTTTGACAGCTCATATACTGTGACTCAAGAGGTAAGCTTTTGTTTTTCTTTTATATCCATTTTCTTGATAATGTTGTTGGTTTTGTATGTTTACTAGAGCTGTTTTTTTTTTTTTTTTTTTTTGTTGGCAATTCTGATGCTTGATTTTGAATTTTGAATTTGAGGGATTTTTGTTGCAGAAAATTAATTTTTTTTGGCAGCTCATCTACTGTGACTCAGAGGTAAATTTTTTTTTCTTTTATATCCATTTCCTTGGTAATGTTGCTGGTTTTTTATGCTTACTAGAGCTGTTTCTTGTTGGTTGGATTTTCTGTTTGGATAATCTTTTGTTGACGTTGTTTAGCCTATCGAGAACGATCAATGTTTGTTTTTCCCTTGTTTTTTCAATTTTTGATTCTCTGCTGCTATGTTTTCTTTTCAGTTTTAATCTTCGGGAACACCATATCACCACTGAATGGTGTTTTGCTGCAGATAGAGATTTGAGTAATTGAATCACATGAGAATTTGAGGATCACTGATCCTTAGGGGTGTCAAATGGGCAGGTTAGGCTGAATTTGGGCCCGTCAAAATGGACTGAGTTAATAAACGGGCGGGTTAGGGTTATTGACCCGCCCAAAAGTTACTTGGGCTGAAATGGCTGAGATGCGGGTCATAGCCCAACCCACCCAATTTAATAACCCGCCCAAAAGTTACTTGGGCTAGAATGGGCTGGGATGTGGATCGGGCTGAGATGTGGCTCATAACCCTACCGGCTCAATTCTTACTATGTTTTAATTTCTTTGTTTGTTCTTTTATAATTTTTTAGTACCTAATAAAACCTTTTTTTTTCTTTATGGTGACTATATATGACATATCAAATGAAAAGTTGCCTTTCTGAAAATATTTTGACAAGATTTCTCATGGGTCAATTTGGGTTGCATATCAGCCCAACTCTTTATTGGTTGAGCTAATAAATAGCCGGGTCAATGATCAGCCCAAACTTGGGGGGATCATGTTTTCATGGGCTAATTTTGTCACCCCTAGTGATGCTCATAGAATATTAATTCTTTGGCAGCTTCACCTGTATGGCTGTATGATAATGTTGCTGATTTATGGTGCTCACTGGAGTTGTTCTTGTTGCCGTTAGCCCGTGACTTTTGTTTTATGTTATTTAGCCTAGCAAAGAAATACTGATATGATTTCTCCCCTTTGTTTGGGAACTCCTAATTCTCTGTTGCTATGTGTTACCTTAACTTTTAATCCCCACATGGCCACATTATCACTTGAATGGCTTTTTGCTGCAGGACCGGAAATTGTAGCTAGACACTTGACTGATCAAAGTACAGCAGTAGTATAACGCTCGTAGAAAACATACTCAACATGGTTGATCGTAACAGCAGTGATGATGCCAATGAAAATTCATTGGTGGTTTCGGACCAGGAAAAGGGAAGTAGGAACAAGAGGAAGTTCTTATCAGTAGAAACTCCTACTGATTCACCTGTGTTGTCTCTTACTGAGTTTCCAAGATATGAATTATTAGAGGAAAAAATGAAAAGCACTCTTAATGAGATCGAGCCATTGGAGGGAGGGTGTCCTCAGTCTAATGAGAAACAAGGAGTGGAAAGTTCACCAGATCCGGATTGGGAGGATCCAATAATTTCTCAACTTGAGGAACTTCTATCGCAGAATTTGTTTGCAACTTTCCGGAGCGCGGTCAAGAGGATTGTTGAGTGTGGATACAGTGAGGAAATTGCTGAACGGGTTATATTGAGGAGTGGCCTTTATCACGGTGAGAAGGATTCCATCTCAAATATTGTTGATGGTGCTTTGGCTTTGCTGCGTAGGGAAAAGGTTTTTGATACCGCTAGACATCTCGCATTTCCAGATTTGCCTAGCCTGGTAGAGTACACGTTGCTGGAGATGATATGTGTGGTGAGGGAGGTTAAGCCAGCTTTGACAGTTGCAGAAACAATGTGGTGCCTGTTAATATGGGACTTGAACCTGGTACATGCATGTTCAGTGGAAGGCGATCTTCTGGCTGAGTTATGCAGTCCAGGAAGTTCCCAACCAAAGACTGAGGCTTCTAAGAATACTCAGTCAAACCCGGATGAGAAACCACAGTTGCCAAAACCTTCTATTCCCATTGCTCAAACCTCGCACTCCAAAGTTCCTGTTGCTAGTGAAGCCCCTCAAGAATCTAATTCTAAAATTTCACATGCTCATCAAGCGGCAAAAGGAAAAGGAAGTCCCGTACCTCTTCCGGAAGCAGTGGCTAAAGCAGCACTTATAGAAGACAAATCGGGGGCTGGTCGAAAGGGGCTAAACAAGAAGGATTTGCTTAGGCGAAAGACATATCAGTCTGAGAAGAACTGCAAAGGCCGCATGGGTAAGACCATTAAGGCAAACCTCTCTGCTTGGGGAAATATGGTTTTGGACAAAAAAATGAATTCTCCATCAGGTTCTTCTGGTGCAACAAAGAAGAGTTCTCACTCTAAAGGGAAAAAAGCTTCGGTTAAAAGCAATAGTCCTTTAGCAGAAGCAAGTTCCATTGCACCTGCAACTGACACTTCTAGCATGCCGCCAATGCAACATGAGGTAAACAAAAAGGATCCTGCATTGTTAGCCTTGGAGCCTGAGTCTAGCATAGAGGCCCCAGACAGCACCACTAGCTCTCCTACGGTGCCAGATTACTATGCTGGTATCCCGTATGATGAGTCTCTGGGGATATATGTCCCTCAAAATGAAAGAGATGAAGCTATAATGCTGCTGATTCCTCAAATGAAGACATTGCAAAAAGAGCTCCAACAGTGGTCTGATTGGGCAATGGAGAAGGTAATGCAGGCTACTCGGAGGCTTGGCAAGGATCAGTCGGAGCTTAAAATGTTAAGGCAAGAGAAAGACGATGCGGAAAGATTTCAGAGGGAAAGGCAAATGCTGGAGGAGAGCACCATGAAGAGGCTTGCGGAGATGGAGCAAGCGTTGGTAAATACTAATGCCTCAATTGAGTATGCTAACTCTACTCTTCACAAGTTGGGTGGGGAGAATGGTGTGCTAAAGAAGGAGATGGAGGCCTCAAAGCTCTCTAACGAAGTGTCTACTATAACCTTGCATAAAGCTTTAGCAAAGGAGCAGGAGACAGTGAAGAAATGTCAAGCTGGGGAGGTGGAGAAGCGCTCATTGCAGGAGGAGTTCTCTATTCTCAAGCAGGAAATAGCTGATTTGGAGCAGCTACAAGAGAAAGCCAAGCAGCGCCTGGACCAGTTTGAGGTATTTTTATTCTAGGAATGAAATTTCTTTGCCTAGTTGATCATGGTAAAATATCTTTTACCAATATACTTAGTGTTTAATGACTTGTTACAGTTCGATTGTAATGTCAGTTCTTTGTTACTAATAGTCTCTGGTAATAGTGGTTGGCATTTACTTATGCAATCCTGCTGATAATTCACCTACTATTTGCCTCCTAGTATAAAAGCTAGCACATAAAAAATAAATTTGTAAATATTTTATTCTGTGATTTGCTCATGAGAAAACAATGAATTGCAGGTTCTATGGAAGCAGGAGGAAAAGGTGAAACAAAGGATTCTAGAGCAAGCTGATTCTTTGAAAGCTGAAAGAGAACAACTCCGTGTTCAGGGAAAACTGGAGGTGAATAATTTGAGAGAGAAGGCAGAGAGAAACATGCAAAAGTGTAAAGAAGATATCCAAAAGCTTGAGAGTGAAATCTCTCAGTTGAGGTTGCAGTCTGAAAGATCAAAAATAGATGCACTTAAACGAGGCACTCCTCAAATGACAAAGGGTTTAGCAGGCGATGAAGAAACTTCGTCTAGCTCTGCTGTTGTAAAGATGGAGAGGGAATGTGTTATGTGTATGAGTGAGCAGAGGTCAGTGGTTTTTCTCCCTTGTGCACATCAAGTCCTTTGTGCAAATTGCAACGTGCTTCACGAAAAGAAAGGAATGGATGACTGCCCTTCTTGTAGGACGCCAATTAAGAAGCGGATTACTGTCTGCTTTGCTGATTCTTGATAGTTAGCAACTTCAAAAAAGTGGCAGGAAAAAGGAGCTGCTTATTGTTTTTTGAAAAAATTTGTATGTCCTTTTTTCAGGCTTTTCTTTCATACCTTAACTGTAATAGTACTTGATAGGAATATGGGGAGAAAAAAGGTATAGATATGTACAAAGTAATGTGAAAAGAATTAGAAAGAGGAGGTGCTTGATGGGCCCTGTAAATGCTTAGTCTGAAGGTTTAATACAAAATGTTGTTCTATCTGCTCAATAGAAACACTTGGTTTTTGTAGATACTGAATTAAACTTGATCTTCCTCAAGCGTTTTGTATACTGGTTTTCTTTGTTGGAAGTGAATCAAACTCGGAATTGTTAGACTTTGCACGTAGGCAGAATTTAAACCTGAAAAAATTATGATTTCAAGTGTTTGCATTACAAAAACTCTTTTTAAATTTAACCATTTGTTATTTGGAACTTAACATCCAGACTAGTTTTGTTCACGTTGGGTAAAACTCGTTAAGGGATAAATGTTCTTCATTCTTAAGATTCAAACTCGAGATCTCTAATTTAGAATAAAGGAATCCTAATTATCTCACCCACCACGCTCCTCGCTGATACCTACAAAAACTTTCATCACAGGAGAGCCACGTCGTTTTGAGCAAGAGATGTATACAAGTCTCATTTGACAACTGAAAATTAGATTATCTAATTCCTATTTTCCCTTGTAACACTTGTCAAACAAAATTTTGTTGAAACTGTGGCAAGGGCTCATTAAATTCATTGTCGTTTTGTGAAAAACTAATTTTAGCTCCATATGCAAAAGAGTAGTTGAATCTTGATTATCTACTTGCAAGAAGACATGTTAGAAGTAGGACGTTTTTTGTTGTTTATATGGACAAAGATGATATCAACCCGCTCAGAACCTGTTTTTGCTGGTTTTTAGGTAGCGGTTATATTTCTAAATAAGACAGAATTATAGGGAAACTCTTCCTTTGTCAGTTATATCTGGCGGTAATGATGGTGTCTGTACCTATACGGATGACTCACTTTTTTTAAGCAATAGGAAGAGGACCAAAACGTGTATTCACCATTATGTTGGTTTTGAAGCAGTTGTATGGTACTGCATCTGCATTTTGTGGATGTGGCTCAGTTATTCTCATTTGTCAAGAGCGGATGAAAAGGACTTGCGGATTCAGCGGAACCTAGTAATTTCGGTTAGATAAAAGTGGAGGCAAGATTTTCACCAAAAGAGTTCACATCTACAATTTATATAAATAAATAAAAAATCAATATAACTTTTCGGCAAATGTGGTTCGAATATACCCCCTTCCACTCCTTTAGCTCCGTTTCCGGATAAAAGATCCACTAAATACAATGATAGAGTTGGAACCGAGTAACATAAATAAATGTGGTACTCTAAACTTGAATTCAAATGTTGAAATCCTAGAATAGCCTCTTTGTATATGAAGGAAGTAATTAGTAGAAAAATAGCATTCCTTTGATATATTCCCTACTATTAATAAGGGAGAGTTGAGAGATGCCTCCAGTTAGGGCCCGGTAAATTATGCAATTTAGGTCAAGGAGAGTTTTGTAATTCCACCAAAATAAAATGATTCAATTGGCTAGCGAAAAAGAGTTATGTGTCTACAATATTAGTCCTTCTTTCTTTGGAAAGAAAATTACGTGAGAAGTATAGCCCTATTTGATAATAACGTTTAAATACAAAATACTATGTGTAAATAATTTTTATACTTATCAAGTTAGTTGATGATTAATGTCGTGTAACTTGTTGATTTATAAACATTACGCTTTGTAAATGCTTAGTCTGAAGGTTTAATATAAAATGTTGTTCTATCTGCTTAATAGAAGTGCTTGGTTTTTATAAATACTGAGTTAAACTTGATCTTTCTCAAGCGTTTTGTACACTGGTTTCCTTTGTTGGAAGTGAATCAAACTTGGAATTGTTAAACTTTGCACGTAGGCAGAATTTGAACTTGAAAATTATGATTTCAAGTGTTTACACTTACAAAAATTCCTTTTAAACTTAACCATTCGTTATTTGAAACTTAACGTGCAGACTAACTTTGTTCACGTTGGGTAAAAGCCGTCAAGGAATAAATGTTTTTCATTCTCAAGATTAAAACCCGAGATTTCTAGTTTAGAATAAAGAATGCCTAGTTATCTACCAACCACACTCCTCGCGGATACCTTCAAAAACTTTCATCACAAGAGAGCCACGTTATTTTGAGAAAGAGATGTATACAAGTCTCATTTGACAGCTGAAGAAAATAGATTATCTAATTCGTATTTTCCCTTGTAACATTTGTCATACAAAATTTTGTTGAAACTGTGGCAAGTGCTCATTAAATTCATTTTCATTTGTGAAAAACTAATTTTAGCTCCATATGCAAAAGAGTAGTTGGATCTTGATTATCTACTTGCACGAAGACATTTTAAAAGTAGGACATTTTTTGTTGTTTATATGGATAAAGATGATATCATCCCACTCAGAATCATTTTTTGCTAGTTTTGGGGTAGCAGTTATGTTTCTAAATAAGACAGAACTAAAGAGGAAGTTCTTCCTTTGTCAGTTATATCTGGCGGTAATAATAGCAGTGGCGGAGCCACATGTGCTTCAGGGGTGTCAACCGACAACCCTTCGTCGAAAAAAATTACATCGCGTAGTAGTTAGAAAATATTTTTTATGTATATATATTACATATTGACACCTCTTGACTTCTTCGTGAATTTACTTTTTTATATTTTGACACCCCTTAATAAAAATTCTGGCTACGCCACTGAATAATAGTATTTGTATCTAAATCGGTGACTCACTTTTTCTAAGTAATAGGGAAAAGGATTGAAACGTGTATTCACCATTACGTTGATTTTGAAGCAGCTGCACAGCCCTACATTTTGTGAATGTGGTTCGGTTATTGTCATTTGTCAAGGGCGGATGAAATTAAGGATTCGCTGGTTCACTTGAACCTCGTAACTTGGGTTAGGACTTTGTATATGTGTTAATAAAAGTGGCGGAGGCAAAATTTTCACCGAGAGAGTTCAATCTCTATCATATATAAATAAAAAGAATCAATGTAATTATTCGACAAATATGTTTCGAATAAACCCCCTTCCACTCCTCTAACTCCGCCTTGGTTAAAAGATCCACTAGGTAAGTATGAGTTTGTGAGTACAATAAATAAATTGTGATTTCTGAACTTAAATACAAATATTCAAATCCTAGAATAGCCTCTCGTATATGAAGGTAGTAATTAGTAGAAAAATAGCATTCCTTTGATATATTCCTTACTATTAATCAGGTAGAGTCGAGAGATGCCTCCAGTTAGGGGCCGGTTAATTATGCAATTTAGGTCAAGGAGAGTATTTTTGTAATTCCACCAAAATAAAATGACTCAATTACCTAGCGAAAAAGAGTTATGTGTCTACAATATTAGGCCTTCTTTCTTTGGAAAGAAAATTACGTGAAAAGTATAGCCCTATTTGATAATAACATTTAAATACAAAATACTAATGGTGTAAATAATTTTTATACTATCAAGTTAGTTAATGATTAATGTCGTGTAACTTGTTTATTTATACACATTACATTTTGTAAATGCTTAGTCGGAAGGTTTAATACAAAATGTTGTTCTCTCTGCTTAATAGAAGTGCTTCATTTTTGTAGATACTGAGTTAAACTTGATCTTTCTCAATCGTAATTTTGTTTCCTCTGTTGGAAGTGAATCAAACTTGAAATTGTTAAATTGTGGACGTAGGCAGAATTTGAAGTTGAAAATTATGATTTCAAGTGTTTGCACTTATAAAAACTCTTTTTAACTTAACCATTTGAAACTTTAACATCCAGACTAATTTTGTTCATGTTGGGTGAAACCCGTCAAGGAATAAATGTTCTTCATTCTCAAGATTCAAATTCGAGATCTCTAATTTAGAATAAAGAAATCCTAATTATCTCACCCACCACACTCCTCGGTGATACCTACAAAAACTTTCATCATAAGAGAGCCATATCATTTTGAGCAAGAGATTTATACAAGTCTCATTTGACAACTGAAGAAAATAGATTATCTAATTCGTATTTTTCCCTGTAACACTTGTCAAACAAAAGTTTGTTGCAACTGTGGCAAGTACTCATTAAAATCTGTGTCATTTTGTGAAAAACTAAAATTAGCTCCATATATCTGCAAAAGAGTAGCTGGATCTTGGATTATCTACTTCCAAGAAGACATGTTAGAAGTAGGACTTCTTTTGATGTTTATATGGACAAAGATGATATCATCTCACTCAGAGCCATTTTTCGCTGATTTTGGAGGTGCGGTAATGTTTCTATATACGACAGAATTATAGAGGAAGCTCCCCTTGTCAGTTATATATGGTGGTAATGATGGTATCTTGTACCTAAACGGATGAAACGTGCATTCACCATTACGTTAGTTTTGAAGCTGTATGGTACTGCATTTGCATTTTGTGGATGCGGTTGTTGGGCAACGCATTCTTAACGTGATGTGATATTATCGTTTGAAATAACCCGCACGTTTTTTCTAAAAGGTTCATTAAGAAGCAGCTGTTATAAGTAGCTCTTTTTTTTTTTTAGCTACCAATGTGCACTTTGTTCGCACACCCAACAGCGGTTCAGTTATTCTCATTTGTCAAGAACGGATGAAATTAAGGACTAGCAGGTTTAGTGGGACCTAGTAACTTCGGTTAGGACATTATATATGTGTTAATAAAATTGGAGGTAGGATTTTCACCAAAAGAGTTCACATCTACAATATATATAAATAAATAAATAATTAATGTAATTTTTCAGAAAAGGTGGTTCGGATAAACCCCCTTCCACTCCTTTAGCTCCATCTCTGGTTAGAATATCCACTAGATAGATACAATGATAGAGTTCGAACTGAGTAAAATAAATAAATTTTGGTATTCTAACCTTGAATTCAAATGTGCAAATCCTAGGACAACCTCTCTGTATATGAAGTAATTAGTAGAAAAATAGCATTCCTTTGATATATTCCTACTATTAATAAGGGAGAGTTGAGAGATGCCTCCGGTTAGGGCCCGGTTAATTATGCAATTTGGGTCAAGGAGAGTAGTTTGTAATTCGACCAAAATAAAATGATTCAATTGGCTAGTGAAAAAGAGTTATGTGTATAATATTAGGCCTTCTTTCTTTGGAAAGAAAATTACGTGAAAGTATAGCCCTATTTAATGTTTAAATACAATATACTAATAGAGTAAATAGTATTATAGTTTTTATAATATCAAGTTAGTTAATGATTAATGTCGTGTAACTTGTTGATTTATACACATTATTTTTTGTGAACGCTTAGTCCGGAGGTTTAATACAAAATGTTGTTCTATCTGCTTAATAGAAGTTCTTGGTTTTTGTAGATACTGAGTTAAACTTGATCTTCCTCAAGCATTTTATATATTGGTTTCCTTTGTTGGAAGTGAATCAAACTTAGAATTGTTAAACTTTGCAAGTAGGCAGAATTTGAACTTGAAAAATTATGATTTCAAGTGTTTGCATTTACAAAAACTCTTTTTAAATTTAATCATTCGTTATTTGAAACTTAACGTCCAGACTAGTTTTGTTCACGTTGGGTAAAACTCGTTAAGGGATAAATGTTCTTCATTCTTAAGATTCAAACCTGAAGTCTCTAATTTAGAATTAAGGAATCCTAATTATCTCACCCAACACACTCCTCGCTGATTCCTACAAAAACTTTCATCATAAGTGAGCCACGTCATTTTGAGCAAGAGATGGATACAAGTCTCCTTTGACAACTGAAGAAAATAGATTATCTAATTCCTATTTTCCTTGTAAACGCTTGTCAAACAAAATTTTGTTGAAACTGTGGCAAGTGCTTATTAAATTCATTGTCATTTTGTGAAAAGCTAATTTTAGCTAGTTGGATCTTGGATTATCTACTTGCAAGAAGACATGTTAGAAGTAGGACATTTTTGGTTGTTTATATGGACAAAGATGATATCATCCCACTCAGAATCATTTTTTGTTGATTTTGGGGTAGCGGTTATGTTTCTAAGTAAGACAGAATTATAGGGAAGTTCTTCCTTTGTCAGTTATATCTGACGGTAATGATGGTATCTTGTACCTAAACGAATATCTCACTTTTCTAAATTAATAGGGAAGAGGACCGAAAAGTGTATTCACCATTACGTTGATTTTTAAGCAGCTGCATGATAATGCATTTTGTGGATGTGGTTCGATTTCTCATTTGTCAAGAATGGATGAAATTAAGGACTTATGGGTTCACCTGAACCTAGTAACTTCGGTTAGGACTTTGTATATGTGTTAATAAAAATGGGGGAGGAAAGATATTCACCAAGAGAGTTCAACATCTATAATTTATAAATAAGAAAGAATCAAATGTAACTTTTTGAAAAATGTGGTTCGAATAAACCCCCTTCCACTCCTCTAGTTCCGCCTCTGATTAAAAGATCCACTAGATAAGTACAATGATAGAGTTCGAACTGAGTAAAATAAATAGATTGTGGTATTCTAAACTTGAATTTAAATGTTCAAATCCTCGAACATCCTTTCGGTATATCAAGGAAGTAATTAGTAGAAAAATAGCGTTCCTTCACGTATTTGTACTATTAATTACTTCCTTTGTCCCAATTTATGTAATACAGTTCAAATTTCAAGAGTCAAACCTGCTAATTTTGATCGTGTATTTGGACAAAGAATTTTTTAAGTTCTTTGACATAAATATTACATGTTTGGAAAATGTGTAAAAGTACTATAAGTCACCGTAATTGACAATTCAAACTATTTGATTTTCATCCCCCAACTTTGCTTTAAGAATCAAATTCCCCTCTTAACTTTGAACAATAGTCATTTTCCCTCCTTTATCCTAATTAACTTGTTTAAATTCCTATTTTACCCTTATATTATCAACTTGTTTTTTTTTTTTCTTTAAAATCATGATGATATTTTTTATCTTCTTACTCTATGTAACAAATTTCCTATAAGAAAATAAATATAATTTTCAAGACGGAAAAAGAAAAGTAAGAAATTCTGATTGAGTATATAACAAGAAATTCTAATTGAGTATATAAATTAATATCGTTCCATAATGAAATAAATGAGAACAATAAGAAATTTTTGTATTAATAATAATCAAAACTCTAATGTCTGTATTTATACAAGTAAAAATAACTTTATAAATATGTTTCAATGCAGGTAATACAAATTAATTAATAAAAACAAAGTTATATTCTATAACAAATTCCTAAAAGATTATCTATTTATAATTAAACGAATTTTAAATTATTATTTAAAAATTCTTCCATTAATGACAACCACAACTTGTTTATATATTGACAATAGAGAAAACGATATCAGTGAAACTTATGTGTGTGTGTGTGTGTGTACATACACACACTTTATGGATTTAATTCTTTTTATTATAGAACGATATTAAGTTATATACTCAATCATAAATATATTAAATATCAATCATAAATAAAGCTTCATGTAAGTTCATATTATAAGTAGAATAATCCTTTTAGAATTTATAACAAAATCTAATGTTACTTTTTATGATTGATATTTAGGTAAAAACATAAATAAATAAATATTATATAATATAAAAAGGTATTACATAGATGAGGGATTAAAAATGTCAAGGGTAAATAGACACTGCATAGGATAAAGGGGGGAAATTGACTATTGCTCATAGTTGAGGAGAAGTTTGATTTTTAAAGCAAAGTTGGGGGTGAAAATGATTTTCACCCATTTAAAACACATGAAAAAATTATTGTCAATTTTTTTTTTTTTTTTTTGAATCCCGAAATTCAAAAAATGCCATATAAATTGAAATAAAAGAATAATAAATAAGGGAGAGTTGAGATGCCTCCGGTTGGGACCGGGTTATGCAATTGGGTCAAGGAGAGTATTTTGTAATTCGACCAAAATAAAATGATTCAATTAGCTAGTGAAAAGGAGTCATGTTTCTATAATATTAGGGCCTTCTTTCTTTGGAAAGAAAATTACCTGAAAACTATACCCCTATTTGATAATAACGTTTAAATACAATATACTAATAGCGTAAATAGTTTTTATTGTATCAAGTCAGCTAATGATTAATGTGTGTAACTTGTTGATTTATCCACATTATTACGTTTTTCTTAATTCTAAAATCTAAATTTGTACTGCTACTAATTTTAGAAAGTAAAATTTAGTCTATTTTATGATACTCTTTTCTTTTTTCTCATGTCTCGGACAATCATTACATATGGTACATTTCTTGAAAACATGTACAATTTTACCAGCAGAATCTAGCAGCCATAGCATTTGTGGAATCCATTTACAACTTTACTCTTAAAATCCTATATTACTCCACAATGAATCATTTTTTGTTTTCATGGAACTATTAAACCAATTAGAAATATGAAGCTACCCCAAGGAAAAAGATTCTCAAAGCCACAAATTGAAAACTGCAAACTTGGCGATTCATATAATACTTCCAATGAATTGAAACTGTTCATACATTTCTATATAAAAAAAAAAACTGTTCTTCACTTTTTTTTATAGTATTTTACTTTTACCTTTTGTTTTTCTTGTGGGAGTTTTTCATATTTTTGTCACTGAGAGTAAAAGTTATATGATTATATCCTTCCTTTTATACTCCCCTTTTCAATTTATGTGTGTTCTCCGACTCGATATGGAGTTTTAAGGAAGAAAAAAAGATTTTTTAAACTTGTGATGTTAAACATGTTATACATCTTAATTTCCTTCTTTATAAACTTTCGGAAAAGCTGGTTTTGTAAATAAATTTAGATACATTTGCATTTGGTCTCTCTGTATAGATTCTCTAGGCATATTCTGCAATTTGTTTTGATAAAAAAAATAGCATTTTTACTTTTACCTTTCTTTTTCCTGTGGGAGTTTTTCATATTTTTGTCACTGAGAGTATAAGTTATATGATTATGTCCTTCCTTTTATACTCCCCTTTTCAATTTATGTGGCACAGTCTGAATCGATATGGAGTTTTAAGGAAGAAAAAAAGACTTTTTAGACTTGTGATGTTAAACATGTAATACATTTCAGTTTCCTTCTTTATAAACTTTCGGACAAGCTGGTTTTGTAAATAAATTTAGATACATTTGTATTTGGTCTCTCTCTATAGATTCTCTAGGCATATTTTGCAATTTGTTTTGATAAAAAAAAAAAATAGCATAAAAAAAAACTTACGCCGTTGCCGGGGATCGAACCCGGGTCACCCGGGTGACAGGCGGGAATACTTACCACTATACTACAACGACCTTGTTGAAAGCAAAGGCTTAGATGTTTCTATTTCGTTTAACTAATGATGCTATGCACAAGACCCATCTCAATATAAGAAATGCTCATTGGTTGTTTTGCTTTGTTTAGTGCACTAACATCTACTCCCTAATTATCAATTTATGTGGCATCTTTCTATGTCGAGAGTCAAACGAGTTTTTCTTTGAATGAGGTTTTTTCGTACGACCTGAAAGTTCGAAGAGGAAAAAGACAGTAGAGCCAAAGCATGGATAATCAAATGGGGCCTCGGTTTCACATTCGATATAGTAATTCTCTGGCCTATTCTTACACTTCTTGTGGGTTAGTCTGAAAAATTCAATCTTTCTACAACTTCAGTGTGACAATATTACGCGTGCTCGATGATTAACTACGTTGCAAACTTGATAATGCAGGGCAATTTAGCAAGGGATACTTCACATTCTGGGCTTTAATATCTATTGCATGGGGTACAGTAAGATCAGCAACGATTTTTGCATTACCATTGATGGAAAGCTGGCCAATAATCCAAAGTGTGCTACATGGCATGTTGGCAAATGACAAAGTGATGGAAAAATTAGAAGACTTAAACTCCAAACTGAATGCATTTATTATAGCCATGCCTGAAGTAGAGAGGGTGTATTTACTTGAGAAAGAAAGGAGCAAGAAAGGCATCAGAATCCGATCAGATTGTTGCTTCACCAAGTCATTGGATTCCCAGAGAAAACAAGTGTATCAGAGTGTATTTTCAGTCTAAAAAGTTCACAGAAGGGTGCTTTATTCCTGCAGTAGAATATGAAGGACTATACGTACCAGAGGCATACCAGGCATATCCAAGATTTTAACTCGATGAGTTTCAATCTACTAAGTTCTTAACACTGAACTTACTGTATTCTTTAAAATTATGGTTTCATAATCAATGAACTGTTGAAATTTTGTTTATATATATATATTGAACCCGCAGCACTAAGGCTACATCTACCACTGATACAACATATCGTCTCTGTCTTTCTGCGAAATAATGCGGACTACATTGATTGTATAGGAGTACTATGATTATACTTCATGCCAGAAAACAGTGTGCTTTTGTTTTCGAAAGTACATTAATGTCTTGTTTGAATTTGTTTTGGACCGTCTGTTTAAACATTGGAAGGACTCTCAGAGCAAAGTATGTAGTCTCTACTGAAATAAATTGAGACGACAGAATGACTTATTCAAGTGACATCTAGCTGATAACAATTTGATATATGTCAAAAGGAAGTCAAAAAAGGTGTGAGAGTTGTGTCATCATACTTCAGAGTCAAAACATTTTAATAGAAACATTAAACTTCCCAAAGGGGATTCTGGAAAAGGGTGATCAGCAAGTTGGTTTCATCAAAACCAAAAGACAAACGAGAAACTTTCAAAAGCAACCAGCTTGTGGCAGTGTAGGGTACTTTGGATTTACTTTCAGAAGTCCATCAAAATTCAAAGTTCAACCATTTAGTGTAGTAAACACAGGTTTGTGGGGATATAATTCCATTTGGTGTACATAGACTAATCCTAGGGCAAGCACCACATGGAATTGAAGCCATTGGCCCTATTGTTTTCGGGCCAGTCCCTAAAGCAGCTCCACTTGCAGTTCGATAACAAACTGTTCCAACAGGAATAGAATGATATTCTCCCAATCCAGTACTCTTTACCTCTATAATAGCATTGTCCAGAACCATAGAGTTCAATATTTCTGCGACTTGTTGACGTGTACACTCAGCAACTTGCCGGTACTTCAAGAAGTCGTGGATTCCCTCCGTAGTAGCGACTGTCTGCTTTGCTATGACCCTGAGGCACGTGTCTCTAAGAATAGTGATGAATTCCTTATCAAGATTTCCCTCCGAGTACCATGCACCACCAGTCAGTTCCTCCGAAGGTTCAAACTCAACAGCCATGTAATGTTTCCTTCCCTTATTTTGGATATTCACGACTTGTTTTATCAACTTCTTTTTCACCAGTGACATCAGGGATTTATCCACAATAGTTGGTGCGAGGTTTGCCTCTTTTTTCACCTCTGCCACCCAGATACCCAGATTCCTTTTACTTTTGACCAAATCGAGCACTATACGGTCAGCATCTACAAGTCCTGGAGTAGCTGAATCCATGTTTGGTCTTTTCCGCTTCATGGCAGCTGCTTCACTTGATCGGCTCATCTCTGTGGTCACATCAATGAAAAATAGAAAACATAAATTATGTAGTGTAGGCAAAACAATATTTCCAGTTCATACAAGAGCAAAGATCAATTCTCTCCCTATAGTCATTCCATCAGAAAGTCAAATCATAAAGGCATGACCATACTATTTGAACTCTCAAGACATTTCTTATTTCAGGTAAAAAGTACAGAGTAAGAATGACGTGGTCCAAACAAACCAAGAGACAGTTGCACAAATCCTGGTGGATTTCTATAAGGAGCTGCTAGGTAAAAAAGAGAGTCAGAGACTGAATGCATTCAGAAGTTTTTTGCAAAATGGGCATAGATTGACCGTCAGCCAACAACTGGACCTGGTTGAAGATTATAATGAGCTAGATGTGAAGAAGGCCATGTTTAGCATAGACAGTAACAAGAGCCCTGGCCCCGATGGGTATGGAAGTGATTTCTACAAAAAAAGCATGGAGTGTTATAGGCAAGGACATCTGTGAAGCCATACTGAAGTTCTTCCAAAATGGACAATTGTTGAAACAACTTAATGCAACGCTGATAACTCTGATTCCTAAAGTTGATGTACCACAAAATGCTGGCCAGTTCAGACCTATAGCATGTTGTAATGTGCTGTACAAGTGTATATCAAAGATGATTTGCCAGAGATTAAAGAAAGCTATCAAGCCTATTGTTGCTGAAAATCAGGCTGCTTTTGTTGAAGGAAGGTCAATTATTCATAATGTATTAATCTGTCATGATATACTAAGGCATTATAATAGGAAAACAACACCAAGATGCCTTATGAAGATTGACCTACGGAAGGCATATGATATGGTCAGCTGGGATTTTATAGCAGAAGCTCTCAAGGGCTATGGATTCCCTGAATATTTTAGAAACTTGGTCATGACTTGCATCACCTCCACAAAGTTTACCGTCAAAGTAAATGGTGAAGGATACGGGTACTTTGAAGGTAAGAGGGGGCTGCGACAGGGTGATCCCATGTCACCACTGCTGTTTGTATTGGTCATGGAGTACTTGTCCAGAATTCTCAAGAACATGAGTGAATTGCCAGACTTCAAGTACCATCCAATGTGTAAAGTTACAAAGTTGACTCATCTAATAATTGCCGACGACCTGATGATATTCTGTAAAGGAAATGTTAGCTCAGTTAGAAGGGTAATGGAAGCTTTGGATCACTTTAGTGAGGTGACTGGATTGGTGGCCAACCTAGATAAATCTAATATGTTCATAGCTGGGGTAGATGAAGATACGAAAGAGCAGTTGCTACAAGAGACAGGGTTTGCACTAGGGACATTACCAATTAGGTACCTCGGATTACCACTATCTTCCAAGATATGGAGTAGCATCGACTGTCATCAATTAGTGGAAAAGATAACCAAGAGAATCTCCAGTGGTTATTCCAGAACTTTGTCATATGCAGGACGAATGCAAGTTCATTACAGCAATTTTATTCTCAATTTATAATTATTGGGGAGCAGTGTTCATCCTCCCTCAAAGTGTTTTGAAAGCTGTGGACCAGAAGTGTAGAGAGTATCTATGGGGTAAGGTAGAAGAGAACAGGAAAATAGCTCTGGTAGCATGGGACACAATTTGTGTACCAAAGAAGGCTGGTGGTCTAAACATCAAGAGCTGCAAGAACTGGAATGTGGCATCTGTGGGAAAACTTATATGGCAATTAGCAAAGAAGGAAGACATGTTAAGGATCCGATGGGTACATGGAGTATATATGAAAGGAGAGCAGGATTTTTGGACACACAAACCACCAAATGACTGCAGTTGGTATTGGAAGAAGGTGAACTCCATCAAGCTCCTGATGACAAGCTGGTACCAAAATGGAACATACTGCCTGACACCAACAGGAAGGTACTCTGTATCTAGTAGTTATAATGCTATGTTGGCGGTGCTCCCTAGATTGAGGACTTCAAACCTCATTTGGAATTCAGTACTGTTGCCACGATACAGATTTACATTGTGGCTGGCCAACCATGGAAAGCTCTTAACTAAGGCAAGACTAATTAGATTGAATATACCAGTACAGGATGATAAGTGTTGCTTATGTGATGAGGCACAAGTTGAGACTCAGTACCACTTATTCACAAGCTGTAAATGGTTTTCTTATCTGAGAGAGGAAATGGAGAAGTGGACTGGGATGACAATGCATAGAAGGGAGGTGAGGCATGGACTGCAGTGGATCCAAAATAAGAGATGGAAACAGTTCAAAAAGGAGTTTGTCACAGCTTCCTGGGGGGCAATGATATACCACACATGCAAGGCAAGGAATTGGAAAATTTTCAAGAAAATAACTCTAGATAAAGAGGAGGTGCTTATACAGATTCAAAAAGAAGTAGCAGAGAGAGTGGACTACCTGAAGGATTCCACGAAGGCACGACGGAGTCAGGCTATAGTTCAGAAATTTTGTAGTTAAACTGCTAGTTTTTACTTCTGCTGTTTAGTAGGAGTTGCACTTAAGGTTGTAAGTGTTTATTGGTGAGGCTTTCCTGGGGCCTAAGAGCACTAGTAACATTCCTGAAGGTGGCTAGTCACTCTTAGGTTCTATCTGCTTGTATAAAGTTTGATGGTTGTGCTAATAATACACAATCTATTGCCAAAAAAAAAAATATGACTGACTACCTGATTACAATGAACCTCATTCAAAATTCACATCCCTCTTTAGAAATCCAGCATTTTTCATTTGGACTAGGTTTCCTTAACAAGAGGATGAATCTAGAGGAAGGTATATTATAACTCTGCTAAAACTGTTTTCTCTCTCATAAAATACAGATACGCATACACCGGGACCCACAGAATCAATCATCCTAACCTAAAACATGGCATCCCTCTTTGGCACTTGGCACTTTGGACCGTGCTCTGTTGAGGTGAAATGCACATTAGATTACTATATGTTACAAACATATGTGACTGCATACTAAGATTGTAAGATAGATTTATTAAGAGCAGTAGCATATGGTCTCCAACTTCGAATTCTACTACCAACCTAATAAACTTAGTCCACACTTCCAAGAAAATAACAATCATATCGCAGGACCGAATCATCCATTCCATAAAGCTTAAAGACAGAGAAGTTTGAAAAGGAAAAGAAAAAACAACGTCGAGCTTTTCTTTCTTTTATTTTTATTTTTTATAAGGACAATAAAACTTTTCTGAAAAAGAAATTAATCGGTAGTCTTCCATCTCATGATTTAAACAGCTTGATAAAACTTTTCGAAGAAGAAATTTTACTTAGTTTTTCTCAGAATATTCTTTATGTATTCTCCAAAAACAAAGTTCACGCCAAAACGCCTATTTTGGATTTTCAATTTCGTCTCCGCAGTAATTAAAAATTTTTATCTCAAAATTAAGCATCCTATTCAACCTTTCATTGTACTATCTCCTTCAATTAATTATTTAAACATTATGAATAATTAAGCATGTTTTTCCTCTTGTTAAAAGAAATGTGCAGTTAAATTAGGATCAGGAAGGTTACTTAACAACACAATAAAGGTAAACAAATGCACCAATAACATAATGTCTGCAAATCCACATAAACATATCATATACAGAAACTAAGTTACTCGGACTCGGCAGTTTGGGTGCCGTACCCGTGTCGACACGACACTGACACGGGTAAGGGTATGGGATCTGTGTCGGATCCGAGATCGTGTGTGTTGGGGAAAATTCAAGATTTGAAGAGATGGGAAACAGAATACCTTCAATTCCGCTGCTATGTAGTAACAGAGACATGGGTTGTGTTGTACTGGGAAAAAACAGAGACGTGGAAAAGGTTTTGTTGGGGAAGAAGATTTAGAGAAGAAGACGCAGATGCAGAGACGAACAAAGATGTAGAGAGTAAAGGCAGATTGCAAGTTGAAGCTTGAATTTCAACGAGTGTAGTACTGGAATCTTACCTCAATTTGTTGATTTCACCGGATTCAATACATCTATGGAGATTGTTGGCTGCCCAAAAAAATAAAAATAAAAATTAGGAATTGAACCCTTTGCTAATTTGCTGCCACCTTGGTTGGTCTATGAGGATAAACATTACATATAATTACAACTAAAATTCTATTTTTTTTCACACCCTTTTCAAAAACAAAATTTACAGTTTTAATTTTAGAGTTTCAATCTAAATAATATACAAGTATTTAACTCTAAATTAAAGACCTGTATATGCTTTGAAGGCAAACATTTTTCATTTAAGTAAACTTCATATATATTTTTTGAGATGGAATTTTTTTATTTTTTTGGGATTAAACTTCATATATATTACAAATAAGTATATGCTCTAAGTAAGCAAATTGTATTAATTAACCTAATTATGCTATTTATAAATGTTTTCTTGGAAAAAAGGGATAATATCTAAATTAATTATTAGCATGTTAATTTTTCATAATTATGCATATTTTTTATAGCTATATTTTTATATTTAAAATTTATTTTTAGCCGAATCCCCGCACCCGTACCCGTACCTAGATCCGTATCCCCGAATCCTAAAATTTTGATCATGAAGGATCCGACCCTCGGATTTGTACCCGTGTCGGACACCCGCACCCGAGTCCGAGTAACTTAGTACAGAAAAGAATCAACCAGGAAAGCATTCCATAGAATTTGATTAAAACAAGGTTCTATGAACAAATACTATTACTTCATAGAAAACAAACAAAGGAATCACAAGAAATAAAGAAAACGTCAAGAAATAGACAGACTTTAACCTTGATGCAAAAAAGTCAAGAAATAGACAGACTTTAACCTTAATGCAAAAGGTTGCGTGAAGAGAACTTCCAAATTTCCTATTATATTGGACTGAAGTACGAGAACAAATTTCCTTCGAAACAAAGCTTATGTAATAGTTATTGCAGAATCTGAATCCAACTGTACTTCCCTCAGGTTGAACAACTTAATGGAATCCAATATTGTTGTAAATGACATAGAACTAGGCGCGGCAATTTTATTTTATTTTTTTGAAACTGGTAACTTTCTAAGCGTGGCAATTTTATTTTGAAATAACGAAGAACAGCAGAGGTTAAAGGCAAGAAAAGATTTTACTTTACCTTTCCAAATGGTTCTACAAGTTGGTGGATTTTTATTATCTATCCCCTAGCTTCTCCTTTCTCGCCAGCTTGAACAGACAATAAAATTTAATATCATCTCCAAAGCTCAATTCAACTAATCAAACCTTAATAAGAATTTATAAAATGGACGTAAGAAACTTCCCTGGAAGCTCAAAAAACAATTCAAAAGCCATTTACATAATCGTTAATGATAGTCGATAAAAGAATCTCTGGCAAGCATCAAGTAAAAGGCCCTAACTTCTTTACCAAATTACATAACAAGAAATAAGCAACTCCTCATCAAATATCAGAAAATTACTTTCTGATGTTATTTGCAAGATTGGAGACCTATGTAGGTAAAGAAAACTTAGAGTGCAAAGCCCTTTTCCTTTTGAACTTATTGGTGTTCAACTCATATTAGTGAGATTATCAAACCTCTCTATAACAGTCATCCTCTATAACAGTCATTTTTTCCATGACATTATATTAAATGTTCTCTATAATAGCATTTTGCTATAGCAGCCAAAACTTATCGAGACAAATGATGTTGTTATAGAGACGTTTGACCGTATTTTCAAATTACGATGTAACACTACTACTATTTATGAAACTTTAAGAATCAATAAGCTGTGTGGCACCAAGTGCCAACTACTCGGACTCGGCAGTTTGGGTGCCGTACCCGTGTCGACACGACACTGACACGGGTAAGGGTATGGGATCTGTATCGGATCCGAGATCGGGTGTATTGACCAAAATTTTGGGGAAAATTCAAGATTTGAAGAGAATACCTTCAATTCCGCTGCTATGTAGTAACAGAGACATGGGTTGTGTTGTACTGGGAAAAAACAGAGACGTGGAAAAGGTTTTGTTGGGGAAGAAGATTTAGAGAAGAAGACGCAGATGCAGAGACGAACAAAGATGTAGAGAGTAAAGGCAGATTGCAAGTTGAAGCTTGAATTTCAACAAGTGTAGTACTGGAATCTTACCTCAATTTGTTGATTTCACCGGATTCAATACATCTATGGAAATTGTTGGCTGTAGATCGGCGTCTTTACAGCTCGAAGAAAGGAAAAATTCAGCCAAGCAGCTGCTACTCTCGCATCGCCACTCTGGGAGGACGACAACTCCGATGGGTTGTTACTGTACTGCTGCTGGTGATACGGACATATAATTACAACTAAAATTCTATTTTTTTTCACACCCTTTTCAAAAACAAAATTTACAGTTTTACTTTTAGAGTTTCAATCTAAATAATATACAAGTATTTAACTCTAAATTAAAGATCTGTATATGCTTTGAAGGCAAACATTTTTCATTTAAGTAAACTTCATATATATTTTTTGAGATGGAATTTTTTTTTATTTTTTTGGGATTAAACTTCATATATATTACAAATAAGTATATGCTCTAAGTAAGCAAATTGTATTAATTAACCTAATTATGCTATTTATAAATGTTTTCTTGGAAAAAAGGGATAATATCTAAATTAATTATTAGCATGTTAATTTGTCATAATTATGCATATTTTTTATATCTATATTTTTATATTTAAAATTTATTTTTAACCGTACCCGTACCTAGATCCGTATCCCTGAATCCTAAAATTTTGATCATGAAGGATCCGACCGTCGGATTTGTACCCGTGTCGGACACCCGCACCCGAGTTCGAGTAACTTAGGTGCCAAGTATGACATTGTAAATTAAGGGTAGGGCATAAAAGGCTGTTGTGCATGGGCCTTTACTTATGCTACAGAATTAAGGATTAAAAAACTGAATAAAATGCTTGTTGCTCATTTTATACAGCCTAATAATAAACCCAGAAAGACAAAACTCTTTCACTCTGTTTGGATGGTCGTTACCCATGGTTTCATAATGTACAGTATCATATTATACTGTATTAGTGAATACAATGTTTGGATAGACCGTATCATTTGTTTGGGGTTTAATAACATTTTCATAAGTAACCACGGAAAAATCACCAAATCCGTGGGTTACAAAAATTGAGCTTTTTCATGGTCATATAACAATGGGTTTACAACACCATAAAAGGACAGCCCGATGCACTAAGCTCCAGCTATGTGTGGGGTCCAGGGAAGGGCCGGACCACAAGGGTCTATTGTACGCAACCTTACCTTGCATATCTGCAAGAGGTTGTTTCCACGACTTGAACCTGTGATCTCCAGGTCACATAACAGCAACTTTACAACACCATACAATATAATTTTAAGAACAATGAAAACAAAACATGGTATCAGTGAAAACAATACAATAATGAACCACGGGAAACAACCATCTAAACAAGGAGTTTGTGTAACGCTAATGGAAAATTGTAGAGAATTGTGAATCTCTGAATATATATTGATTATAAAAATCAATAGGATCAATTGAGATACATATACATCACTTCATCACAACCATTTACTACTATAAAGTGACTGAGGAGGAACACTTAATATCAATCAATTAGCATAAACCAATTAATACAACACAATTTGATAAAGAAATCGACTTTCTAAAAAAATAAATTTAAAAGAGTGAGGAAGAAAACCTGGAGACAGACTCAAATTGAACAAAACCTACGGCAATCAGTTTTAATTTTCGGATTCTTTAAGGAATCGCTGGTAATATTTGCTCCTGTTTTTTACCTAGGTTTTGAGAGTGTAAAAGCCCACAATAGTTACTTAAGTACGGGCCACAACCCAAAGTTATTCTTACTCTTTTAATATGAAGCACTAATAGTCCTCTATGAGCCCGTTTGGATGGGCTTAAAAAAAGTGACTTTTATGTGTAAAGTGCTTTTAGAACTTTTAAGTGCTGAAAGTTATTTTTATAAATAAGCAGTTGAGTGTTTGGATAAAAGTGCTTATGCTGAAAATAAGTTGTTGATGTGTTTGGTAAATAAGTGCTGTTAAGCACTTATTTTCTGTCAAAATGACTGAAATACCCTTAAAGCTGTTAACACCATAAATAAGTTGATTTAAAAGATTTTTAAACTCTAAAGTTGATTCAAATCAAAAGTAATTTATATTTTAAAATCACTTCCACTATAAAATGTTTATTTAAGTTAATTTTATAAATACATGTTACTTAAGGGGGGTGCATGAGCTAAAAGAGACACTTATTTGCGTTTCAAAATTGCAAAAACATTAAAGGTTCTCCTTATCGCATAGCAATATACACAAACCTAAGAACTAAGCAATGCTATCAACTATTTGATACTAATCAAGGTATGTTTTGATAAATAATTGGTGACAGTTCAGGTAGGAAAACGCAAACAACTCATAGTTCGGGTAGGAAACTCACAAAAAATTATAGTTTTTTTAATCATTATCTCTAAAAGAAATCACCAAATAAATTAATGCAAAATTTGCAACAAAAAAAAAAAATTGCAAGCAAATATCTGTAATAGTGAAAAAAAAAACCTAAAAGATGAAATTAGGTCTCCGATAACCACAAAATAAATTTAAAAAATTAACTAAATTAAATCAAAATTTTCACTCTTTCGAAACTTTTCGCGCGTACCAAAATAAGCATAAAATTACAAAAAAAAAAAAAAAAAAAAAAAAAAACTCGTCAGATACACAATCTGTCACAAAAATTGCAACTAATCAATTGCAAAATTTTGCTGTTTCGGATATTTTTGCGCATAACAACATGAACATAAAATTAAAAAAAATAAAAACAGCTCGTCATACACACAATCAGCCTCAAAAATTGCAAAAAAAAAAAAAAAAAAAATTGCAAAACAAAATAGTAATTAAAGTGTACCTGTTTATGTTTTGTGAAATCGAATAGAAGATAGATGAGCTTCCTTAATATTGCTGATTTTGAAATTAGGGTTTACAGTGATGAAAAATTTGAGCCCGTTTGGATGGGCTTAAAAAAAGTGACTGCGTTGTTTGTAGAAGATGATGAAAAGAGGAAGAGATCCTCACTTTTAGGGCTTTAGTGTGGGAATTAGAATAAAATATACGGAAAAGTAAAAATTACGCGACTTTAAAAGTAATTTAAGCCCCCCCCCCTCACCCCCACTTTATTTTTGCCGACGTATTCAAACAAAAATTATACTTCTGATCAACTGCCCTTCATCCAAACGGGTCTATGTTTGGTCCCCATCCCCTTCAAAATTATTTAAAAGTCGACCAAAAAACTTTTTACCTATAATGAATATTTTCTAAAACTTTTTTTTGACAAAGAAAAATAATACGAAATTATTTTTATATTTTTTTGAAAAAATTATCAGTTATTTTGATGGAAAAAAAAAAAATTCGGATCGGTTTGAGTTATTTTAGTAGACCATAAAAAATTATCATCTACTAAAACAATACAAATTTAAAAACTTATCCCGATATCCCACCATATCACCAAACAACCACTTAGTCCAATTGTTGACCCCAATGTATAAGCAGTAATATAAGGCCAACTAAAGTAATAAAAGGGTATGAATGTTTTACTATTTTTCAAAGTTCAAGGGTAATTTTGGCCCTTTTCCGTAAAATATAAGACATACAAAAGTAATTTTATTGGTCAACGAAAATGGCTTTTAAGCCCCCCCTCACCCCCACTCCTTTAAAGACCCACCCCGCCCAAAAATATTTTTTTTTCCAAGACTTTTGAAGAATGTATTCAAACACTAAAATAAGCTAAAAAGGGCTTCTAAGTTGGTTTGACCAACTTATAAGCCCATCCAAACGGGTTCTATGTTTGGTCCTAACAAATGAATTTCGTTAAGGACTAATGGAAGAAGTCACCTGGAAGTCAAATGCTTCTTACCTTAAAAGTCGACCAAAAAGACTTCTTTACCTATAATGAATATTTTCTAAAACTTTTGGTTTCTTGCACAAAACTCCTTGGTGTTTGGTTGTCACACTAAATTATATCGAAATTATAGCTTTTGCAATAATTTATTTTATCTGAGAGGTGGGATAAAATAATTTTAAATTTGATGGAATAAGCAAAATATTCAGGATTAAGTTTGAGATTTTTTACTGTATTTAGTAGACCATAAACACAATAAAAAAAATTGTCATCTGCTAAACACAATACAAATTTAATCTCAAACTTATCCCGGGATATCCCACCATATCCTATGTACCAAACAACCACTTAGTCCAATTGTTGTATGTTCAATGTAGAAGCAGTAATCACATAGAGGCAACAACAGCAAAATTTGTTGTGCAATGGTGTTTGCAAAAGGGATTTGAAAGTTTTACATTAGGGGTGTGTTCGGTATGGAGGAAAACAAATGTTTTCCAATTTTCTCATGTTCGTTTGGTCAAAAATTTTAGAAAACATTTTCTTTTGGAAAACATTTTCCTCAAAATTGGGAAAAATGACTTTCCTAATAAAAGTAAGGAAACAAGTTCACAAGTTCATTCCACCAACCACCAAACCCCACGCCACCCCACACCCCCCACCCCCGCCCAAAAATAATTTTGTTTTCCAAAAAAAGTTTTGACATTATTTTTGGTTTTTCCCAAACCCCACACCCTAACCCCTCCCCTCAAAATTATTTTTTTTGAAAAAAAAAAAAGTTTCTACTTTCTTTTTTTAATTTCCACCCACCCCCGCACCCTACCCCTCCCCCACCCCGCTTTTTTATTAATCCGGAAAAAAAATTAATATTTTTTAAAAAAATGTTTGACATTTTTTTGGGTTTTTGCACCCGCAACCCCCAACCCACCCCACGCCGCACCCTACCCCCATCCCCGCCCCAAAAAAATATTTTTTAAAAAAAAGTTTTGACATTTGTTTTGGTTTTCACCCCACCCTACCCGCACCCCCCCCCAAACGGTTAAAAAAAAAAATTAATATTTTTGAAAAAAAGTTTTGACATTTCTTTTGGTTTTTTGCACCTTTTCGCCACCCCCAAATATTTTTTTTTGAAAAAAAAGTTTTGACATTTGTTTTGGTTTTTGCACCCACCCCCCCCCCCAAAAAAAAAATTGAAAAAAAAGTTGACAATTATAAAAATTGAATATTTGCGTGGTTAAAAATTAAAACTTTTGGAGGGGGTGATGGGGTATTCTTGGTGGTGAAAATTTTTTTTTTTTTTGGGGTAGGGGTGTAGAAACCCGCAAAAGACAATAAAAAACTTCAAAAAAAATTGTTGGGGGGGGGGGGTGTTGGTGTGGTATGGGTTCCATTGAAGGGGGCAGGCGGGTGATGGGGGATGTGGTCGTGTAGAAAATTCAGAAAAAAAATTAAAAACTTTAAAAAAAATGTTGTGGGGGGAGGCGTAGGTGCGGGGGGAGGGGGTGGTGTATGGTTTACGGGAGTGGTTGGGGGTGGGGGTGCAAAAAAAAATAGAGAGGGGTGGGGGCGTAGGGGTGGGTGGGTGGGTGGGAGTGGGGTGTGGGGGTATGGGGTTGGCTTGGAGTTGGTGAGGGTTGGGGTGGGGGTGCAAAAAACAAAAAAAATCAAAAGAATTTTTTTTTTTTTTTTTTGGGTGGGGGGTGGGGGCATAGGTGGGTGGGTGGGAGTGGAAACAATGTATGGGGTTGGGTTGAGGTTGGTGAGGCTTGGATGAAAAAAAAAAAAAAATTGTATTTTCCGAAAACGTTTTCTATCAACCAAACGAACATGAGAAAATAAGTAAAGAAATTCACTATTTTCTACTACCCAATAATTGAAAAAAATAAGTGGAAATTCACTTATTTTCTAGGAAAACATTTTCCTCCATACCGAACACACCCTAGAGATTGACTATTTGGTTATTGTGAATATGCTCCAAAACAAGTCCACAGAAAATCTCAATTTGAAGAGGCTCATAAGGATACCAACAACTATATTGGAAATTCTTCAATCAGCTTCACACATTGTCTCAAGGAAGCTAACATGATAGGAGACTCTTTTGCTAAAATGGCCTCTAGTAGTGGAAATGAAACATTTTTTTCCTCTTCACAACATTTACTATAAGAGGTGAAAGGTTTAATTCAACTAGATAACGGGCCGACTTAATAAATAACCCCCTCAAAACTATTTAGGCAAAAATGGGCTAAAAAGCAAGTCATAACATAACCCACCCAATTCTTCTTAAGCTTTTAATTTCCTTGATTGTTCTTTTATAATTTTTTATTGCCTAATAAAACCATTTTCTTTCTTTATTAATGACTATATATAACATATCAAAATAAAATAAAAAAAATTTGAAAATATTTTGACATGATTTTGCATGAGTCAATTTAGATTGCATATCATCGCAACTTTTTATGGGCGCCGAAAATATCCCTGACATCAAAAAACAAATAAATAAAAAAATCAGATCTATGATCTAATTTTGTAAGGCAAAGTTTCATAGAAACTATGTCTTGTCCGGCATAGTTCTGTATAAATTAATTTTATCTGGTATAATTTCATTTCTGCAAAACTTATGTTAGACAAGACAGTTTCTATAAATTGATGCCAAACGAATTAAACTACGCAACTTATGCTGGATAACTTAATTTCTACTGAATTATGTCAGACAAGGCATAGTTTCTATGTTGAAATTTCCTAGAATCTTTGATTTCGTAGACCAGCGAATAAGGATACTTTACCCCCGTAAATTTTCATTAAATGAGAAGCATGGGTAAAAATTAAAGACCACTCCGTATGAAGGAAGGGTAATCCGCGCAAAAAAAAAAAAAAAAAAAGACCTTTTATGGGCTGAAATGGGTTGGACTGAAATGAGCACACACATTTTTTTTTTTCCGCGGATTGCCCTTCATTTGGGGTGGTCTTTAATTTTTGCCCTTCAAATTGGTGGTTTTAATTTTTGGCCTTCACCTAATACCCCAAAGTTGTGGGTTCGAATCTCAGCTCAATAAAAAAAATCACAAGGCTGATATTTGGATTCTCAAGGTAGAATTTTGCTTCAAAATTTTGCAAAATTCTATCCATACAAATTCTGCCTTGAGGCAGAATTTTGCAAATTTTGCTCATGTAAATTCTGTCTTAAGGCAGAGTTTTGAAGTCAAAACTCTACCTTACAAATTTTTTAAAATTTTTAATTAAGCGGAGGTTCGAATCCGAAATCAAGAAATTTTTAGCGAATGGCAAAAATTAAAGACCACCAATTTGAAGGGGAAAAAATCAAACACCATCCCCAACGAAGGGAAATCCTGCAAATTGCCCAGCTAATAATTGAACGGGTTAATAATCGGGTCATTGGCAGAAATGTCCCTAATTTGAGGTGGTCTTTAATTTCTGCCATGCAATATGCTTGTCTTTAATTTTTATCCTTCAACCTTTTAAGTCAAAAATAGCTGGACGAAAATACCCTGGGGTAAAAACACGATGGATCCAATGACGGATCTACATATTAAATTTGGGTGCTTGAGCACCCATTGACCTGGACACGGATACGTAGAATATAGGTAGAAAATTTAGGAAAATGTATATAAAGAGTGAGCAAGCACCCAATAAATGAAATGTCTATCGGGTACTTTGGTGAGGGAAGGGTGCTGAAGGGTTCATGAATTTACGGAGGCGAGGGTTGACTTCTCACCCCAAACAATGTAGAGTTTACTCAGTCAAACTAATCCTTCTTCCTTATATTATTATTATTATTATCAAGGTAAGGTACTTCATGTTCTCTTTTGCCCAATTGAATCCTTCTCTTTTAATTCTTTTACGGTACAATTTTTTTCAGATTTTTGTCCCAATACTACTCCTAATTCTTTTCAGATTATTTTTTCGTTGGCTATTGTTTTACCTTCTTTATTTCTTTACTTGCTTTTTTACTTTATCTAATTCTCTATAGCAAAGAAAGAAATAAAAAATCTACTTAAAAAATGAAAGACTCCGAAGCAGGGGCGGAGGGAGAGTATTAATTACTAACTTTTGTTTAGATCCTGTACATGTATTAATTTTTTAATTAAATATGTATAAATATTTAATTGTGAACCCATTAACTATGACGATTATGAGTTTGGCAGCAAGTTTAGACTCATAAACTCCAAATTCTAAACGATTATGAGTTTGACAGCAAGTTCAGACTCATAAACTCTAAATTCTAGCTCCGCCTTCGCTCCGAAGTTTGACTACTTCTAAAGACGGACAGTTCTTTCAGAATCGTAAAACTTACCCAAAAATCATTTCTCGTGTGTTTTTCATCACAAATTTCCGATATTCATAACATTAATAGTACGAGTTTTCACATTATCTTTTTTCACCTTTGTGTTCATGAAATAGTTGTACACTTATACTATAATCACTTTACGTCAAAGAAAAGTTAAGCACCCACGAACCCAGAATCCTGGGTCCGCCACTGATGGATCATGAAGCTTGAGCAACTATAGAAGGAGTAGGAATCCCGGGGAAGCAGAGAAAACTACAGAAGGTGGAAGAGATGGGATGTGGGGTCCATGTTTGGTGACACGTGGAGATTCTTGGGAGCTTCGTGATACTCTTTGTGATTGATTCTCAGCCGTTAGATCGTATCGGTGGGGTCAATTGTGATTATTTGACGGTGCCGGATGGGTTCTTAATTTAACTACTATGGAGGACTGGCAAGAGGGGAGCACATACTGAACTGAAACTGAATGCAATACATTACTAGTGCTAGTATTTATTTTAATATATTTATTTCCTTTATTAGTATTAAATACTATTGTTTACCCCGAATTTAGGTAATCAATTGAATTTGTAAGTAAGGTATATGATACGTGGATAAACATTAATCTATTTTTGGTTTTTTATGGAATATATATATGGATTTGTGTGCAATGGTATGTATATAGGAATATATGCGTTAATAACTTGAATAAATACGTTGCTATGGATGATTAAGTTAATGGTATTAGAAGAGTAAGCTAAAGACAATAATATTCCACTGATTCGGGCCAAGGATAGAAATGATATATATTTCCTGATACAATGTTCTTAGATCCTAAAAGCTAACCCCTTAAAAGTAAGGAAATGCCCCCTATTTATAGTTTTGTCTTATGGGCCTTGCATACAACATAAAACCCTTTTAGAATAAAGAAAACCCTAAAAGGATAAGGTTGGGTCGTACGGTTTGACACTCGTACGGTTGTCGGTACAATGTGACAGAGCGATGTTGACGTGTGGCGATTTTGTAACTGATTAACTGGACTAACGTCCACGATCAACTAGGTCATCTTTGACCGGACTATCGACCACTATCAACTCGGTCATGGAGAAACCGGACTGGCTGTGATGCGGAGTTTGATCCGAAGATACCGGACTAAACAAATTTGTTTCACTTTTCTCAAATCAGCCGCAGCTGGTGCAATTCCACCAGTCCGAAGGGAAGACTCGGTACTCACGTCTGTCTCTTCTTATCTCCGGTCCCCGGTCTCACAGGTCTTACATACATCCGGTTTTTACCGTACACAACTATATTATTTTGTTTTGAATATTGGTGTGAGAAGGATATGGAGCACAATCTCTATGACTATGGAATTTGGAACTCTGTGCCAAAATAGTTTAAGCTAAAAGTGTAATTTAAATCTTTTGCATCAAAAATCTGAATAATTCGATGGATTGGAATGGATTTTTTTTACTACAATATTGAACTTTTTTAGTAATTTATGTCATTTTCTTTAATAATATATTTGGATTCTAAAGTTAGGCCTTACTTGACTAATTTTGAAATCTAAAGTTATGCCTTAAAATGCTAACTTGACTAACTTTATAATCTAAAGTTATGTCTTAAGGCCTAACTTGACTACCTTTGGAATCTAAAATTAGGCCTTAAGGCTTAATTTGACTAACTTTGAAATCTAAAATTATGCCTTAAGGCCTAACTTGACTAACTTTGGAATATAAAGTTAAGCCGCCTAATTTGACTAATTTTGGAATCTAAATTTAGGCCTTAAGGCCTAACTTGACTAACTTTGAAATCTAAAGTTATGCCTTAAGGCCTAACTTGACTTAACTTGACTAATTTTGGAATCTAAATTTAGGCTTTAAGGCCTAACTTGACTAATTTTGAAATCTAATAAGGCCTAACTTGACTAATCTTGAAATCTAGTAAGGCCTAACTTGACTAACTTCGGAATTTAAAGTTAGGTCTTAAAGGCTAACTTGAGTAACTTTGGAATCTAAAGATATGTCTTAAAGCCTAACTTGACTAACTTTGGAATCTTCAAATTATCCTTGTGTTTTGGTGCTGCCCGTCCAATCAAAGATGCAAATTTACAGCTTTATTTCTCTTATAGTCAACTTCTTTGTTCTTCTTTAAGTCACTGAGAAAGAGTTCAACACTAAAGCAAAATGGAAATTTAGTAAACAATTTACGTGTACATTACATAATTGCAACATTATACCTTATATTTGACATTCCAACAACAGCACTACACCCTAACCATGCCTCGACCAGTCATAACGGCACAGATAATTATAAGCATATTATAAAGCGTTGTTGGTGAATATAACCATGTTAATGAGCTAATTTCAAACAATTAGATCTAAGTTATATTGTATTTCAACATCAATAGCTTATTTAAGACAATTGAAACCAACACTAACTACAACCAGTAGTGAAAATATTTAGTAAATCATAAGTTACTATCTATGATGTGCACCATCGCCTGTATATATGTCAATATCAACCATTGGAAATATTTTTCACTAAATAATGTAATCATGTCTCTCTGAGGTACTTCTATTGTTCTTCGAAATTTAATTTGTGAAATGATTCTAAATCTATCTCATAGTAATAAAGGAATTAAAACTACTCAACCTACAAATGTCAGAAACTAAAACTTCTAAAACACGATCCCATTAATTGTTATTGTTGAAGTGGCACTATCTCTATTGTGACATTTTTATCAAATACCAAATGGGCTTCTTATATTTGTCCACCAGAAGAAAACATCTCAAGTAATATAGTATAAACAAATGCATTAGATTCAAACCAAATCACAAGCAATACAGTGAAAACGAAAATGATCACAAATGTACAAAAGTCCTAGGATTTATATGCATGCTTGTGGATAGGTAACTGGGTTCTTGTAGGTATTAATAATTGATGTGTCCTTCAACTTGAGAAAAATACACAAAGATTAAGAGTTTACTTTTTTCCTCTAAATCAATTGTTATGTTACATCATGAAGAAGGGAAAGCCACCTGTTAATCTTGTAATTGGGTAGTATCAAGTATCAACAGTAGTCTAACCAAGAAAAGCATAACTGATATCAAACACTAAATTATGTCACCAAAATAGGTTTAATGAATCAGAATTAAACGCAGATTCATATGATTACAAAATGATTAAAAACAACAAACACCAAATTAAAAATCAAACTAGCATATATCACTGTAAAATTGAAAATGAAAGAAATAAGAGCTTACTTATACCAATGCAATGCGGGTCAAAGAAAAAATGTTATGTTTTAGGTTGGAGGGCATTTTGATAAAAAAAAGATTCATTAAATGAAGGCTGAAGTGGTGAAAACACCCTTAAACTTAGACAAATTATTACTTTAGTCCCAAACTATTGCAACACTTAAAAACACCCCTAATATTGGCAAATCCCAATTTAAATTCACCCCATCTTGCCACATGGCACAACAAGAAAATGCCAAGTGGATAGCGCGTGGATTCACGTTGCTGAGGTGTCCTAACACGGGGTGAATTTAAATTGAGTTGGCCAAGATTAGGGGTGTTTTTAAGAGGGTCAATAGTTCAGGGACTAAAGTACGAACACGTGTCAAGTTTAGGGGTGTTTTCACCACTTCAACCTTAAATGAAAGAAAGGGCAAAATTAAAGACCAGCCCATTTGAAGGACAAAAATTAAAGACCAACTCATTTGAAGGACAAACCGTGCAATTTTGTGTTAATAATCAGCCCAGACTTAAATGGGTTTGAACGGATCATGCTTTCATGGGCTGATTTTGCTACTCGTACTCGTACACAATCTTTTACTGCCGTGTATATACAACGTACCATGACCAAGAAAAAAGAAAATAGAGAAAAAGAAGCCAGAAAAAACAAATGTTAGTTCTATCAAAGTAAATTTTAACGGAGGGCCTATTGCTGGAGAAATGCCAATACATATTATTGTAAATACAAACATCACCTTATATGTAATAGAATAGAAGCATATATATATTTGTAATACACAAAGTCCTAATTAATAACGAAAAAACAAGCAAAATATGAGAAAATCTGTCGTACACAATTACACAGCCAAACACTTGCTCAACATATTCAAAGAAAACAAAGTATGTCTATGAAACCATTCTGTTGGGTTTGATGCGGTATACTTCATTTTTATTATGTGTCTCACACAACTTACACTAATTGTGTGAGAGACCTTTTTGCCACACACAAATATGGACCCAAAATTTATGGACTCAAATGTATAAAATTTGGATCCATTTTTTTGCGAAACAAAAAAATGTCTCACATATGACACATAATAAAGTTCTTCGGGTCAAGGGACTTTTTTCTGATAGAGAAACTTTTAAGTTTTACCAAGAATATACATGACCTGCAAATGAAATCTTCGGTTAGTTTTGACGGAAACTGTTGGATTAGGATTAAAAGTGCTCCAATGTTACCAACATAGAGGACTATTAGTGCTTCACATCAAAGAACTAGTATGGTATCCCAACATGAGAAATATTTCAATTACACAATATGATTCTAGTATTTTCAGCAAGCTGACGACTCTTAAAGTAACAATAATATGCTTAAGCATCATACATGAATGTCATGAATGTATAACAACATAAACAACATGATACAGCTCAACAAAAGTGACATATACAATTATTTTGGGTTTTATTTTACGTAAGATTGAGAGCTATGAAACTAAGTAGATTCTTAAAAGGTTGATGCAGCCGATCTTCAAGTATTTCATACCATAATTCAGTCTTGACTGTCAAATCAATCTGCCACAGGAAGTCCTTTAGAATAAAAAGAGTTGGAAAATGCGTAGACAATAAATGAAAAACGCAAAGTAGTGTAGGATGGGGTAATTTAAGCCTTGCTTCTTCTATACTACTCCTATTAGCTAGTGCTTTTTCACATGTGAAGATATTCTAATATAAACTGTACAATCGTAACGTAAATATGTAATCTAATGGGGAAACTTAATTAGTATGTTGTCTTCTCATACTGTTAGAATTAAATTATCAAATAACTCATATCTTTTCTATCTTTCTGAGCTCCTCATTATCAAATACTTCAGTTGATTGGCTACTTGAATTTTTACCTTCTTGGTGAGAATTTGAATCCTCACATTGTAATCCCCTCCCCATTTCGCTCTCCCCTACCCCCTATGTAATAAAAAAAAGTTTTTTTAAAAAAAATTATTCAAACTCTTTGACAACACATATGCACACGCATATTGCAATCCCCTCATATTTATTCTTGCTATTTATATACATCATCATCAATATCCTTTCACTTGCTTAATAAATACATACACATGAATTTCTGTTTCATGCTTATATATAAAGTACATGAATATGTAGTCATATTTTTTTCATCTATTTCATGCACATAATTTCTATTTCAGAATTAATGCAATATATTGTAAAATAGAAAGAGATTTTTTTTCTCTCTTTTTACATTAATCGCTCCGGCTCAAAAAGAGCGTCACTTGCCACATACACACCTTTTTGAGAAAATACTAATTCCTTAAAAAATAGGTAATTTGACTAAATTATTCCTAATTAAATAGGTATTGAAATTTAGTCACTTAACACTTAATAAGGGCAAATTTGAAAAAATAAGATTAATTCTTTCTTGATTTGGTAAGTGGATACTCTTTTTTAACTAAAAAATAAAGGCTATTTTACAATCTCTTTTTTTTTGAAGGAATTATTAATTTTCTTGTAAGATATTTTCAAGTAGTTTATTCTTTCTAGTATGGACTTTAAAGTTCATCTTATCATCATTAACTTATTATATTCTAAAGATTACATTTTAAAAAGGATTAATTATAGAATTTGCACTTGATATGGTAAGTACCATTGTTGAGTCTCTGATTATGTGAGAATGAAATAGTAAATTAAAATTATTGCGATCAAATTTTAATCCGCAAAAGTCTTTCCACCTAACTAAATATTTTAATCCTTCCACTGCTTTATTCTAAATTTGAAATCAACTTTATTTTGAAGAATAATTATCATTAAACAACGATTTTATTTTTAATTAAATTATTCTCTTCTTTAGATACTTGTAATTTAAAAAGTAATTGACATATACAATTACAGGTAAAATTTAGTGATAAGAGTATATGCATACTATTTCCTAAAAATTGCATCACGTAATTAGATTCTTTTTTAAAAAGATTAAAAAAAAAGACTTAAAAATCCTAAAAGAAAAGTTGGTCCCACACTAAGAGGGATAAAACAGGAATTAAAAGAAATGTAAAGCAAAGAGTACAACATTGTTAAGCATGAGGAAATGCTTAATTCCACTTTTGTCCTTGTTTGTCCATGACAAACTCCACAAACTCCCATTTCTATATTGGGGTCCCACACTAAAAGGGATAAAACATGAATTAAAAGAAACGTAAAGCAAAGAGTACAACATTGTTAAGCATGAGGAAATGCTTAATTTCACTTTTGTCCTTATTTGTCCATGACAAACTCCACAAACTCTCATTTCTATATAAGAGAAACAAGGATGAATTTGAATTCTGCGCCAAACTTAAGGGACTATTTTGGTCACATAGCTTTTTATGGATGTGTCAATATTGTCTAATATTCACACAAATCTTTAATTGATGATTTGCCTGTACATTCGTTACAGGATTCAAGATGTGAAAGTAGATTAATATGATAAATGATAAAGTAAACACGAGTTTTTGTATAAGGCGCATTTGGAGATGTTACTTCGCATTTATTTATTTCAAAAAGTATTTTTGATTTATTTATTTCAACAAGTATTTTTGATACAAATACGTTTTTAAAAAGTAATTTAGGAGAGAAGTACTTTATATTTGGCTAATCAATTTTAAAAGTACTTAATTTATATTAAAGCAATAGTTTGTGCTAGCCAAAGTTTCAAACATGCTTTTTGAAGGAAAAAAAAAAATTTAGCTTCCATATAAGTTTGGACAAACACTTCAACTCTAAAATAAACATCTTTTTCTTAAAAAATTCTCCTTATGTTTCAATATATGTGACACACTTTCCATTTTAGTTTGTCATAAAAAATGTCACATTTTTATATTTAGAAACAATTTAACTTTAAAAATTTCTTTTACTCTTAATGAGACGATTTACAGCTACACAAATATATAAGACTTGTTTTGAAACATAGATTTTAAAAGTCTTTATTTCTTTTTTAAACTTTGGGTCTAATTAAATGCTGCCACATAAATTGAGAAAAAAAGAGTACTCCCTCCAATTCAAAATAAGTATTCACTCAGCCTTTTTTATTTTGGTTCAAACAATAAGTCTCTATTTACAAAATCAAGAAGGAATTAATTTTATTTTTTCGAATTTTTCCCTATATACTCAAAACAATTAAAGCAAAAGTCTTATCAAATACCTTTTATTTTAGGAGAGTTACATCTTAAGGGCCACTGTTAAATAAATAGAGTGGTTAAGGAAACACACAAGTCGATATGTCCGAGTGGTTAAGGAGACAGACTTGAAATCTGTTGGGCTTCGCCCGCGCAGGTTCGAACCCTGCTGTCGACGACTTTGTTTTTTTTTTGTTTTTCCTTATACTTCTTATTCAGCGCCTCTTCCCGCTATCATTTGCAGTTCGATCCCTGGTATAGCATTGCTTTTGATAGGGAGCATTTTACCTATTTAAAGCAATACTTCGGCAAGAAATTAGATTAGTGGAGTTGAAAATGAATATTTTAAAAGCTAAATTCGATTAGATCAACTAATATTTTAATAATTATACGAAAAATATCATAAGTCGCAATTTTTCTCATGTCAAAATAATAAAATACATATTTTAAAATGTTCTTTCACATACTTTGAACTCGAAAAGTGAAAAATAATTTAGAATGGGTGGGATGAGTATCTATGAATAAGTATCACCAAATATGATGGTAGAGTGATAATTACTCTTATATTCTTAATTAGAGAATACCAGATTCGGTCTCCGGTATAGAATTTCTTTTGAGAGAGAGCGAGTACCTTCAACTTCAAAGTGTATATTCCAGCACGAATTGGATTAGTCAGAAAACGAATATTGGAGAAACCAAAAACAAAACACTATGTTTTGAAGTAGGTCTATTTCTTCTTGTTAGGGGTTTAAACTTTTTAGAACTATCTCTTTTGTCCTTTCTTGACTTTTGATGCTTCAAATTTCAATCTTCAAAGGCTAAGCTGGTAAGATATTGTGCTCCTCTGTGTTGTCATAATCACATGTTTTGTAGTAGCTTTTAGCAAAGAAATGTTAATTATAGGCTGTTGAAAATAAAGTGTGAATATGGTAGAGAATACTTAGACACCTTATGTGTTATTACCATTTGGTAATTAATAGCTTTTGTTGAAGACAGAGCAGACAATGGAAGAAATCCACCGAAATTATTTGATACACCTTCCGTTTCATTTTATGTGTCATAATTTGATCCCTTATGACTAAGAAAGTAATAGAGATTTTTAAATTTTGTAAATTTAAATTAAGGATGTGTTTAATATATCAGAACATCGTTTGAGTCTTATGGTTTTAAAAAGATGTATCAAAATTAAAGAGTTACTCCTTCCGTTCCATTTTAACTGTCGTTTAACTCTTTTCACACCCATTAAACAAAAATACTAAGTATTGTTTACTAAGCTACTCTGATTTAGTAGTTAATGTTTTTTAGAATTGAGCATTATTAAAAAGAACTATTCTTTAATGCTAAAGGTATAATTGGAAATAATTGCCAAGTTTAGTCTTGAATTCCTAATATGATAATTATTTTGGGCCTTGAGACCGAGGAAGTATTAAATTTACAAATATGAAAGTGTCATTTTTTTTAAATGAAGGAATTATTAGATAATGATGTACTTACAAAATTAAAGTTGGACTCTACCAGAAGAATTATGCTGGCTCTGGAAACAACCGGATTTAAGTACTTAGAAATTATATTAGGAGACCACTGTCTTCACTTGACATAATACTTAAGTACTCTGCAAGATTGAAGAAGCACATGATTATTGATGGAATCAAGTAACCAATATTCTTCATCATACTTTTAGACAAATCAATTGAATTTTCTTAAAAGAACTTTTTAGCATATTAACCGAAGAACTAGAACTTAATTAGAAGAATATATGATCATGGAGCTGAAAATTATTCTATTAATCTATTAGAGCTAGTAAGGTCAATCTTTAAAGCATATATATTAATTAGCAGAATTAATGTTGCATGTGCATTAATGCTGGGAAGTTACTTTCTTTTATTTGATGTGAACACTCTCTTTGCCACCCCAACTTGGTAGAATTAGAGGGAATATGCTTGGGGCCAGTCCCATCAGAATATCTTAATCTGTCTTAATAATTATAACATATAGTAGAAATTAACACAAACCTTTCTAAGGTCACATCATTTATAATTGAATATATTCACTGAAAGAAAACATCCTTCCAAAAATGAGCTGGAAAATCTTACTTAGTTAGAGCCTGTTTCCTCTTTAACGTAATGTCTCTTTCTCTCTCTCAATTATATTCAAAGGATAGACATCACTAATTATAACACAGTACTATATGTGTGTTATTTTTAAGGCCCAACAAGAATGATTAGGCTTGGAAGATTGCTGTGATTAGCCTCTTTAAAATGTGAAAGCGGATTTTAGTTGAATTGATTCTCCCTCGTCTCAAAAAATAGTTGTCTCAAATTATTTATCATTTTAAGAGTTCAACACAAAATTAATTATGTTTTTCTATTTTATCCTTAGTTGTAATTGCTCTTGAAAACTACAAATACCTCAATTCATGGGTAATATTATCATTATTCAAATACCAATAAAGGGTAAAATAGTACTCCCTCCGGATCAAAAAGGGTCTCCACTTAGCCATTTGCACACCCCTTAAGAAAATACTAACTCCTAGAAAAAAAAAAGGTAATTTGACTAAACTATCTCTAATTAAATAGGTATTGAGATTAGATCACATATCACTTAATAGGGGCAAATCTGGAAAAGTAAGATTAATTCTTTCTTGATTTAATAAGTGAACACTCTTTTTTATCCAAAAAAAAAAAAAAACTAAATGAACACTCTTTTTGATCCGGATAGAGTATATTTCTTAAGGGACGCGAAAGAAAATCACTAACATATAATGAAAGGATATTACTGTAATAATGAGAAGGGGTATCTTGAAAAGCCACAAGCATACAAAGGAGGCAGCCGGAATAAGAGCTGTCATCTTATTTTTCATAATCGGTGCCGTATCTAGTTGTAAATTAAATTAAACGCATATGGGAAATCCAGCCTAAATCATTATTGATTTATTGTCAAAATAATGTAAAAGGGGGACCAAATTTCTCAACGCCTTTTGATCGCGTTGGTGTGCGAACGATCATCGTATTACTGCAGTTCATTATAAATAAGAATAAGAAGTTACAGATATTTGATGTAAGAATAATCTTTTGAAGAAAATCACGAGAGTTTGGCTTAAAGCGTAACAAAACATATAATAAAAGTTTCATCTTGAATTTTCAACAAAATTTGAGGATATATAGGAATTCTTTTTCATCTCTTCGGTTAAAATCAACGTTGTAACCTGACTTCATGATTAAGCTTAATTGATTAATTCTCTAAGATAGTAGGCCTTCTAACTAGTGGCCATTTAGGGGCTAAACTATCTCTCCTTTTAAACTTCTTTCTTCCACATACACATGGATTATCTATTTCTTTCCTTAATGCTTGAAACAACAGCAAAAAGAATAAACATATTAGACTCATTTTGAATTTTTAACAAATTTCAAAGATATATTCTTTTTCATCTTCCATTCTGTCAAAGTTGACATCTTAACCTGATTTCTTAGGTAATCTTAGTTGATTAATTCTCGAAAGATGGTAGGCCTTCTAACTAGTGGTTATTTAGGGGCAAAATTTTCTCTTCCTTTAGATTTCTTTCTCCCACATCTTTTTTTTTTTTTTTTTTCAGGAATAGTCTCTTTACCTCCCATAAGGTGAAGGAAGGTACACTCAACCCTCTGGATTGGCCGGCCAAGGCCAAAGTCACTGCGCAATGGCTTTTGGCCCCATTTTTTATTAAGTTTTATGCTAATTTGTTTAAAAAATTATTGTGACTTATAATATTTTTTTATACGTTTTTAAATATGTAAATTGTATTTTAAAAAATTTAAAGATTGTATGTCAGAATTAATAAAAATAACTCTTAAAATTCAAATTGTGTCACAAAACTTGAGATAGAGGGAGTAAACAATTTTTATAAAAAAAAAAAAGAATTTTTTTTAGTGACGTGATTGATTAATATTGTTGTCACTTGAATATTTTTTAGAATAAATTGATTCGAAAAAATTGTTAACAACTTTGTATTGTTCTTGATTTATAAAATATTAAAAAAGAAAAAAATTTTTTTTTAAATAAACATATATATTTTTTTAACTTTTAAAAATAATAGAGTATATTTGAAGTTTGCGCCCATTTTTTTAATGCTTGTTGACTTTTTTTCGGACCCAAGGCGAAAGTCACTAAGGCAATGGCTTTGGGCCCATTTTATATAAATTGATTTGAAAAAATTGTTTAACAACTTATGTAAATTGTTTTTCAAAAAGTTTAAAGATTATAAAACAAATAATTAATTGACTTCTTGAAATCCAAAAAATAAATTGTGACGGAAGTAGTCTTAATATTTATAAAAAAAAAATATATATATATATTGTCGACTTTGTTTTAGAATCGATTTGAAAAAATTGTTAACAACTTTGCTTTTTTTAGTAATTAATGATTTAAAAAAAACTAAAATAAAAAATAAAAAATATATATATGACGATTTTTCTCTCTCTCTTTTTTTTTTTTTTTTTTAAAATAAAATAAAATTAGCTCTCTCTCAAAATTTGAGTTTTCAGTCGTCTTGTTGACGGCCGTATTACTCCGCACACCACTTAAAAATTACACCCGTGGGTATGTTTTATGTTGTTGTATCTTTAATTTTTTTTCCCTCTTAGTGAAGTACATGAATTATCTATACTCCAAAAAAAGAGCAAACAAAGGATAAACCTCCATGGCGATAAATACAATATAACTAACGATGACACAAATCAACTATAGTACAGGAATAATAATGTATTAGTCATCCAAATCTAAACACTCGTCCGCTTTTGTTTGTTTGGAGAGTGCTATCAAATCTCATAATTAATCTTACGTAGATTATGTGATGATCTTGAATTTCTATTGACATTACTTCATTTCCCCCCATTATTTTCTTGTGGTCCTTGCTTCTTGGCCTGCATTATTTTATGCACGTTGTAGTTATTTGTGTGGTAACGACTTTAGAAAGGGCTCGTCGTGTTGCATGACGTACCTGGACCTAGTAGTGGAAAGAAAATTTATTTGATTAAGACAATTCTTATTTTTCTTTTGTTGCTTTCACTTTTTAATGCTGCATATTCTTCCTTATTCCATAATATAACATGCTAATATATACTATCAATTATGGTGGGATCTGCATGACCATTGGGTCCACTCAACTCGTATTAAATCACAGGAAAATTTGATTAATAATTTTTGCATGAAGACGACCAATACCAGAAGTCATAACTAACAATTTTGAAATGAATATAGATCGTACAAAGATGGGAAATTAAATGTGTATTAAATTCCTGCTTTTTCTTCTACTCTTTTCTGGAAGAGTCCCATTTCAATTAAAGAAAATGATGTTTTCTCGTTCATGAAATTGACAATAACTACATATATTCTACTAATAGTATCTCTTTCCTTTTTCTTTTGTTTTTTCTTATAATAATAGTTTGGTCTTGATATTTTTCTCTTGCGCATTTGGGAGTCGTGTACGCCGGGTTTTGGGTGACGTGGCTTTCCCAGCAAGAAAACCTCTCCTCGTTGTTGCCTTCTCATTAGTCAGTTTGTGATATTGACTATATGCCTTGACTCACTAATATAGTAATATTGTCAAAAAAAAAAAAACACTATATTATAGCAGTAACTGCAATTGTAAGTTAATTATTGACATTATATGGATTAATTTGACGGTACAAGTCTAATATAAATATGTATAAGCATTTAGTATATTTATGTGTCATTTTTTCACTTGCTATTTGCACAGGCGAATCAATAATTTGAATTTTATGGGTTTAGATTTAGTATTTTGTAATTATCAATTTGATTTATTATATTTTAAATCAATTGTCTATACTGATTTAATTAACTTTTTAACATGTATATAAAGTTTAAGCCAAAATATTAGGCTCAAATAAACCTGTATTTTGTACATTACATTCCCCCGGCCTATTTACAACTTACAAGTTACAAGTATGACTTGATTGATGAGAAGTACTCATACCATGTTACTCCTTTTCGACACGGATTATTTACCATGAGTACAGTCATTAACCCATTTGAAGCAACATTGACATAATTTTAAGTAGTACTAATTCATTTCCGTGAAGTACTCATTTCACCTTATGACTTTTTTATGAGGGTGATGTTTGAGCTAAGTTACGCTTACCTCTAGTATTTTTTTATAACTTCTAATCAGTACAATTTTGGATAATTGTGCATCAAAAGTCAAAAATTACATAAATGAAACGAAACACGTAGTATTTTATGTTTCTGCTAAAAATTAAATCTTGCTTTTTTATCTTTAATTAGTAGACCACACTTACAAATGCTCATATCTTGTTATCCGTTTTGACGCGGGTAATTACCATAAGTACATCAAGATAAGAACTCAAGTAACATTGACATATTTTATTTTGTGCCATTGACATTGAATACACCAAACATATTAAAAAAATGAAGATATGACTATATAATTAAGGATTAGTGAGGAGTGGTTGTATTTATTCAACAGAACCTTATTCTAATCATTCTTGTTTTTATATTCATTTCTTTAATCAAAAGTCTAATGAGACATATCTCTACCGTCCAATAATATGCCTGTCCTCTCACCCACTTTCCTCTTGGGGACAGTTAGCATATCCCCTCTCCCCGCCTCCCCACACCCCAACCCCAGGGGCGGAGCCCGATAATAGATGAAAAACTATGAAAAAAATTAAGAAATATTTATAAATTATATTACAAATAAATATTTTTATGTATAAAATATTTTAAAAATTGAATACGTAAAATTAGGGTTAAAATTATTTATATATATACACACAAAAGGTTTATCGGTTTACTTTGTACACCCCTACAAGTAACATTGACATATTTTATTTTGTACCATTGACATTGAATACACCGAACATAGTAAAAAATGAAGATATGACGACTGGATTAGGAGGGAGTAGTTGAGTTTTCCAGAACCTTATTCTAATCATTCTTGTTTTTATATTCATTTCTTTAATCAAAAAAAATATCTCTATTAATATGCCTGTCCTCTCACCCACTATCCTCTTGGGGACAGTTAGATAAACACCCCAACCCAATCTTCATCCAAATCTCCTTGATGGAAAATTATATTATCATATAAAGTTAAAATTAGTTAAAATTATTTATATATATACACACAAAAGCGAATCTAGGAATTCTGAACATGAGTTCACCACTAAAAAAAAAAAAAATGTATTAAGTAGACTTATCCCTAATTTTAAAAAATATATACATAAAATATTTAGTTTTATTATACTAATTTTAAAAAAATATATATACATAAAATATCTAATTTTACGGAGAGGCAGTGTTCGCGTCTCCAATTTTAGTACTTAAAATAGCTTTATATATATATATATATATATATATATATATATATATATATAGAGAGAGAGAGAGAGAGAGAGAGAGAGTAGTCGTTGCCCTTATTTCATGTGTTTAATTTATCATATTTTACACTCCTTTGGTGAAAATCATTTCCGCAACTGGTCCCCTGTACCCACCCCCACACAGTGGCGGAGCTAGTAAGAGCCGAGGGGGTTCCCCTTCTGCGAAAAATTATACTGTATATATAAGGTGAAAATTATTTTTTATGTATATATAGTAAACGTTGAACTGCTTTGGCTTTTTCGTTTATCAGCTTCTTTATATTTTTACACCCCCTTTATTTAAATCTTGACTCCGCCACTGCCCCGCCCACACAGCCACACCCAACCTCACCTCTCTCGTTGAGAAACATTGCCATTTGCCTGTCATAGATAGGTACTTTCTCTACAACAGAAGAGCAGAAATTTTTGTGATCAAACAGAAAGCCCCCAAAAAACCTACTACGTGTCACCAATCCATACCCAATAAGACTCCTTCTAGTCCTTCAACTCTACTCACAACCTAACTCTTCGCTAAATAATCTCTGATTAATCATATCTGATATGCCTATTCTTGTTAGTCAAAATACTATTACTACTCATTCATATTTCATTTCCCTTACATAAACACAAAAATATATCACTTCAGTCAACTTCTTTGTTCAATCTCATTTCTTGGTCATGCTAAAAGTCCTCAGCGAAAAGCTGAAGCGCCTATGTTTTGGCCTAAGATGGCCTATTCGTCGCCGTTCAAAGACCAAAATCAAGATTACTGTCAAACACTTAGGAAAATCCAATTCCAAGTCTCATAATTCTCAAATTGATACAAACCAATTAGAACCATCAAATGCTAATGGTTCTGCAGTAATTCATCCAAGCAATGGTGAATTAAGTCGTTCTAAATCTGGACGTACTATACGTGTGGCAACATTTAATGCTGCACTTTTTTCCATGGCACCAGCACTTCCAAAATGTATTAACAGGTCAGTTAGTTTTGATTTTGAAAATGACAAATTCTCCAATGATTATTATAATTTAAGAGCAAAATCAACAGATGATCGTCCTAAGAGCATACTCAAACAATCACCTCTACATCAAGAAGCTGATACAACTCTATTAAAGAAGCAAGCTTTTGCGAAATCTAAGTTAAGGGTGTCAATAAATTTACCAGATAATGAAATATCATTGAAGAAAAGTGGACAATTAAGCTTTTTGGGATGTAGAGGAAAGGCACCTTTAAGGTCTACTGTGAGTATGCCACGTATTGATCATGGCCAGAGTAGTTATAGAAGTACAAGAAGTGTTCTTGAAGTGTTGAAAGAGTTAAATGCTGATATTTTGGCATTGCAAGATGTTAAAGCTGAGGAAGAGAAAGGTATGAAGCCATTGTCAGATTTGGCTGATGCTTTAGGGATGAATTATGTATTTGCAGAGAGTTGGGCACCTGAATATGGTAATGCTATAATGTCAAAGTGGCCTATTAAGTCTTGGAAGATACAGAAGATCTTTGATGACTCTGATTTCAGGTACTTAAACCATTTCTCAGTCATTTATAAAACTTTTATTTTCGGGTTAGTTATCAGTTTTTTTTTCATCTCTCCTTGAGCCGATGGTCTATCGGAAACAAACTCTTTACCCACCTCCCAGTGGCGGAGCCAGGAATTAGGCAAAAGGTGTGCAACTTTTTTTCATGTCACTTGTGTTAAGGATGTGCAAAATTAAATATATACTCATAATAACGAACATTTAACCTATATATACCGTGTAATTTTCCGGCGAAGGGTGTGCACCTGGCCACCCTTCGCCTAAGATGGCTCCGCCCATGCACCCTCCCCATACCCCTGGTGTCGAATTATACTTGGGTATGTTGTTGTTGTTGATGTTAGTTATTAGTTTTATCAAGTTACTAATTAATGCTTATAATTTTTTTTTTATCAGTGATTACTTTAAACGTTATCTTATTGTGTAAATATTTTTTCGCCGTCAGATGCATATAAGTTTAGTTCTTTATGAATGATGCGATTCAAAAGTGCCAATGTTGCTTCCTTATTTCATAGCCTTGGTTTTTATTGTTCTTTAATTTCTTGTTAGGGGAAAGCTGGCAGATTTTTAACCTTACAAATACACTATAAGAATTACTCCACTGTGAAACAAGCAGTTCTCTTTTGACTTTCTATTTTTGTTTCTTTTAGCTTTTTCTTCGAATAAATTACAAATTTACTGCTGAAACTACGGAAAGCACCATTCTCACTCTTTAGAACAACCCCTCTCCCCCCCCCCCCCCCCCCCCCCAAAAACCCCAAGACACACACACCACCAAAAACAATATTTTCATGCACCTTATGCTCCAGGAACTTTGTACTTCATATTTAGTTCCCAGATATTATGTGTGTGGTGTACCATGTTCTATGTCTTGACAAACTTATGCCAACTTAGAGTAAGTAGAAATGAACTACTAATGAAGTTATAAAAGAATTTTTTAGCCCACTGATTGGGCGCGTCTATTAAAAGGAATAATATCTAGTGAAAGTTGACAGGAAATTCCCAGCTTTTTATCAGATATAACTTGCTAAGCACAGTTATCTGCTCTTTTACCTGATTACCTCTGGTAAAGTTTTTATCTTTTCTATGAATGTTTATTATCAAGTTACTAGCTCGTTTTCTGCAAGTGGTTCAATTTGGCAGACCATGTTTCCGTTTCAGACATGGTAGTATATTTGTTATCTATGGATTATTGGGTGGATCTAAGAGTGGTAGTAGTTATACGCAATTATGGTAGTCCATTTCTCAAAATGTACATAAGCACTTGATTCAGTTTTACAAGAGCAGCACACTATTACACAAAATATAAGGAGATTCTTGCATGTAATGATGGATATTAATCTTTTATTGTGAATGCAGAAATGTTCTGAAGGCAACAATTGATGTTCCTCGAGTTGGAGAATTAAATTTCTACTGCACGCACCTTGATCACTTGGATGAGAATTGGCGAATGAAGCAGATAAATGCAATAATCCAATCCTCTGATAATAAGCCACACATTTTAGCTGGAGGTCTAAATTCTCTTGACGAAACGGATTACTCTCCAGAAAGATGGACAGAAATTGCAAAGGTAAAATACATTCATAAATCCCAATTCGAAAAAAAAGAAAAGAAAATCAAGTCATCTAGTTCCTGCTTCTTTACTCATTCAGCTTGAATCATCATTTTCCAGTATTATGAAGAGATGGGAAAGCCAATACCAAAAGTCGAGGTAATGAAGTATTTGAAGAGTAAAGAATATACTGATGCTAAGGATTACGCTGGGGAATGCGAGTCTGTTGTCATGATCGCTAAAGGACAGAGTAAGAAACTCTTAGTCTTTTATTATCGAACCATAAGTTATACTTAGTGTTCCATTTTATATAACAATTTAAGATACTTCATCTGTTTCAATTTATATGACACGCGTTTCGTACTGTTGGCTCAAAATCTTGTTAAAAATGTACAGGTGTGCAGGGAACGTGCAAGTATGGAACTCGGGTGGATTACGTACTCTCATCATCCGATTCACCATACAAGTTTGTTCCAGGCTCATACTCAGTTTTCTCCTCAAAAGGAACTTCTGATCACCACATAGTGAAAGTTGATGTGGTAAAAGTAGATACCGATTCTCAACAATATGTCAACAAGAAAAGGCGGAATTCAAAACATAAAGTAGTCAGGATTACTCATTCAAATCCAAACAGGGGTATATGGAAAATAGACACATGAAACATTTATGCTTCCTTCTCTGTTCTTTTGTAAGAAAGATCTCTTTAAGAAATCTTTAGGGTGGGCAAGCATGTTGTTTCCACCTCATTGCATCTTGCTTTAGAATGGAAGATGCAAAAGGAACAGATGACATGATTTATATGACAGATATTGTGATCGAATAACATATCAAAAGCAATTTGAGATTGACTATAAGAGCTAAATGTGCTGTGTCATTGGTCCAGCTTGACGAATTTGTTCTGTTTCTTTAGGTTAAGCTAGCTTAAGGCGGATTCAAAATTTGAAGTTTATGCGTTCTAACAATGACCTCAAGTTAATACTATAATACTAATAACTGGTTATAGAGTCAAATATTATAATAATTAGCGAGTTCTTAATACGGGTACTCATGGTTTGAGAAAAAACTACGAGGTTCACATGAACTCACATAATACATTGTAGATCAAAGACTTGATCATGACAAAGATGGGTTTACAGTGAAGAATTGCGTAGTTTGTACTTGTTTGCTCTAGTTAGTTATGCATACTACCTTTCTTGTGTTGTGCTTCGCTAGGTCGAGATAAGTAAGGTATACGAAGCAAAAACCTATTTGACAATGAAAGTGACCAAAGATATTTATTTTTCAAAAAACTTTAGCTTGTACACAAATACAACAAGCCCTTCCTAAATCCATGTGAATTCCTCTTCAAAGTTTTTCAGCATGTAAATTGCGGAGCAAATGGGATTGTAAATGAGTTATTTCATTAGCTACTTTTTCAGGGGCTTGACTTGTCATATGAGTCTGAATTGTATGTGAAAAGAAGTAACTATCTTCATATGCAAAATGCTTTGTTATGTGTGTTAAGCTAGACACAAACGTGTAAGTTGCTGTGGTGTAGTGGTTATCACGTTAGTCTTACACACTAAAGGTCCCCAGTTCGATCCTGGGCAGCAACATTGTTTGCATTTTTTAATGGCTTTTGATCACATGATTTTGCAAAACTTTCATTAACTTATGTTTCTTTAGCTATACTACTTTTATGTCTTTTGTTTTGGAGGTAAGCTATCGAATAATTTAAAGGAGTACAGCTTATGAATGCCTCACCTCATGGAATAAAATTTTCAAATCTCTTTGGCACGAAGTGTTTAGGGTAGTGTCAACTTCCTGGATCTGGGTTTTAAGAGGTGTATCCATCTAACTCTATTATGCATTCTCCAATGCCTAGAAGTGGAGCCGGAGGGTGTAACAATTGTGTTTCTTTTGATCACTTACATAATTAGTAAATTTGTCGCAATTTCGCGCGATCCTAAAAATATATCAGTGAGGCAACTTTTCTTTAATAAATTAGTCGACGTAAAAGAAGAACAAACATGACAAAAACTAATTCTCACCTATAATTCATATCAGAACTCTTAATTTACCAAATCTCCTTTAAAGTAAAACCTCAAATTAAAGTTATAAAATAATAATGCCTAATTGAAAGGACTCTTAAACTTAAGTAAGTTACAACAAAATAGACACTATTCATGTGGTTCCTCACTCGACAAAATAATCTTCAAAATAATTAAAAAAAACACCACTAAGAATACTTAGTGGAGGGATATTTATTAAATACACAAAGGGTCCAAATAAAAAGCAAAAAAATGAAACAACAACTTTTTTATTGGTCACCTCCAATTAAATTGAAATGGTTTTCCGAATGATTTCTTTATTTTCATACTCCTAATAATAGATACAAGATCTATATATATGTCTTTAAGCACTAATTTTTCAAAAAAATATGTATGTCTTTTCCTTTTTTGTCCCTCTTTCATGCTACTACTTTCTCTTGAAAATGATATTTTTCCTAAATCAAAAGAGACAAAAGGTTGTTCATAAATCAGAAGGGAAAAAAAGATATTCTCCATTTTCTTTACCATAAACACAACTTTCTAATATATCTAATTTTTTTCCTTATACATATCATTTGAATAGATCTGATGTCATTTTTTTTGGAAATGGCCATTAATTCAAAACCTCTTTAAATGGCCATTAGAAGTATAATCTTAAAGCCCATTATTAAATTCTAAGACCTCACAATACCCTTAGATAATGTAAATATCCTCCTTGAACAAAAACATATCAAATTTGACTTCGCTAAAGGTTTCATCTCCTAGTTTCTTACCACAACCCATCCAGACTATAAAACTCAAAATCTTAGGGAGAAATTATGAATAGAGAGATAATAGATAAGTGAAGGAACCTGGCCGGGAAAACAATTCTTAGAAGTCTTGTATTTTCTAATTTCAACCTAGTCCTATCTTCTATCTTGTTCCTAATCAATATGAGTTGTGTACTTGTTCTTTATCTTCATACTTAATTATAGTTTTTGGTAATTAAAGGTCTTTAATGGATTTAAATGAGATGTAAGTTACAATAGAGGACCAAGTAATGAGAGTTAATACTCACCTCATTACGTGGTTTAGTATTGCCTCAAAATGGAGGCTCCAGGCATACATTTGTCCACTATAAATAAGGAATATGAAAGGTCCAGAAGCTATTATTGGAATGTTTTCTTGCATTAACGTGCCGATGTTGAAACATTTAACTGCAATAAGTAATTTTTTATGATTGTTTATATGCTGCCTAACGTTTTTTTTTCTATATAACATGTGAATGTTGATCATTTAATTGCAATAAGTGATCTTTATGCTTGTACTGAATTTTGTTTAACTACATGAATATAATAATTTTTTTAAATCAGAAAAATGAATTAAGATGCCAAAAAATTGAGAAAAAAGATAAATAGAAATGAAGGCCACAGAGAGGTTCCACATCACCTTATCTATACCTAACTTTATATTATACATATATAGATTAGATATTTCAACTCTTAAGAACATCATCGATCATCAAAAACTCTCGTTCCTTTAAAGGTCTTTCTCAGTACTTGTGCGGGCTAGCAGTGCAACAATCAAATCATTTACAGAAGTCCCCGGATTCTACCTAGGATATGACTGCTCGTCAAATTTTAGATACTCATATTTAATTCAAACATTTTGGTACAGTTGATGGCTTAATTGCGATATGTTTTACCACATCAATATACAATAAAGCTGTGTTGTTTCACTTTGTCAATGAGAACTATAGGTTTCTTTGTAGGCTAAGATAAAAAAGGACAATCCGTGCCAAGCTCCCAGCATGCTTGTCTGAGGCCCGGGGAAGGGGGGAATCATAAGTGTCTATTGTATGCACTTACCTTGCATTTCTGCAAGATGTTGTTTCCACGGCTCGAATCCGTGACCTCCTGATCACATGAAAGCAACTTTACCAATTATGTTAACACTCCTCTTCCTTCATGGTACTAACTGGGGTAAAAAGTCTTTACATTGTCGTGTACATAATTAGTGAAATCGTTTTGAAATATCTTTTGTGCTTTCGTTTGTTTTACGCTATGGAATGAAATAATTCATATATGCCACTAATTTATGCAAATGTCTTCTTTTTAGTCATCATTTAGATTTTATCCCTACTTTTAGAAGTTATGCAAATTAATATTGCACTTACAAAATTATCCTCTCAGACATCATAATGTTTGTTTCATATATTGTTCAACTTTAGAAACAAAATATTAGACTCTTTTCTAACGTTTACAATAACATTCAAAATAATAGACTATAATCTAACATTTTCTCATAAAAAAATTTGATTGCTCAAAAGACATCTTTTGACCAAGATCTAAGAGGTCATAAGTTGCAAGAGAGACAAAAAGAGTATCACTTACTAAACAATTGTCCCAAACAAGTAAAAATTTCTGAAGAGTTATTGCATTAATTTGATCTATAAGCTAAGGTCCGTAAGCCATGCAGGCCACATTTAAAGGTGTCAAATGGGCGGGTCGGACTAAATTTTGGTGGGTCAAAATGAGTTGAGTTAATAAATGGACATTTTTTTGCGCGGATTGGCCTTCATTTGGGGTGGTCTTTAATTTTTGCCCTTCAAATTGATGGTCTTTAATTTTTGCCCTCGCCTAATACCTCGAGGTTGTGTATTTGAAACCTAGCTTAGTAAAAAAAAAAAAATCACAAGGCAAATGTTTGGATTCGCAAGGCAGAATTTTGCTTCAAGACTCTGCCTTAAGGCTAAAATTCTGCCTTAAGGCAGAGATTTGCCTTCAAAAATCTGCCTTGCGAATCCAAACTCTACCTTGCGAATTTTTTAAAATTTTTGACTGAGCGGGGGTTCGAACCCGAAACCAAGAGATTTTTAGCGAAGGGCAAAAGTTAAAGGCCACCAATTTGAGGGGAAATAATTAAAGACCACCCCAAGCGAAGGGTAATCTTGCAAATTGCCCATAAATGGATGAGTCAAAACCCACTCAAAGGTTATTTTGGATTGAAATAGTTGATCAGACGGGGTAAACAATAGGAAAAGAACCCAACCCACCCAACTGTTACCAAGTTCTAATTTGTTTATGTTTTTATAATTTATTTAATTACCAAATAAAGCCAGCAAAAAAGTTCCTATATGAAGGCTATATACAAGTTATAACATATCAAGTAAAAAAAAAAAAAGTTAATTACATTTTAAAAAAATATTTTGATGAAATTTCTCATGGATTATTCTGGACCACAAATTTAGCTAAATTAAGGCCAACTTTTAAATGTACTAAAATAAACAAATCAAAATAAATTTGAGTAAATAAAAGAACGAATTGGACAACTCATATATTTATGGGCTAATTCCGATACCGGTAGCCACACTTCACAGTGGCTCAAGTACGACTTGGATCGACTCACAAATGCCTACTTTTGTGTACTAACTAAACATGAGAAATGCATTGCTAAAAAAGTACTCCCTGCTACCAATAACTGCACTGCTCTTGAATTATATGAGCAGCAAATTCAATATTGAACCAGTTCACATAGACTAATGAAAGTTGCGCCCCCGCAATCAATTCAGAGGACCATTTCTGCTATTTCCCACATGTAAAAAAGGTAACGGAAACAGTAATAACGGTTCAAATGACTCAGCTTCTGTGTGCTTAATTAGATAAACTAGTTGCAATAGAATTTATATTTCAGTATGTTGATATTTTAATTCATATCTAATTAAGATTTATAGTCAAGTTCACACAGGAATAAGTTTTCCTTTTTTGAGTTAAAATAGGTTTAATACTATTATAAATAGGTTAGCTTAGTTTTCATAATGTATGAGATATCAGGGTATCAGAATAATTTGGAGATTCATGATGTTTTGAATACAATATTTTTTTTTTAAAGTTGGTATCAGAGCTTCTACGATCCTGATAGAGAATCCTTTTTTTCCTTTTGTTGTTTGTTTCCCTGATAGAGAATCAAAGAGCTCAATACTAAAAAATTATCTATTTTTCCACTTAAAAATGTTCTCATGGCTATTTCTCACTGAATGTTCGTGGGAAAAAATTAAATAGCAGTTTTTTCAAACGGAAAAAAATTAGAGAGTTTTTTCACCGTTTTCCAATGAGAACCCGTTTCCCCACCATGCGTTTCCCCGTGAGTCAAGTTCGGGAATGAGGTGTGAAAAATCACGCGGCAGCACAAACGTATATGCTGCCCGCGGGTGACTCTAACCCGTATATGCTGCTCGTCTGGCCAATGATTATGTTGGCAAACACGGGACCAATGATATATGCATGAAAAATAATTATGCTGAGAATGTTGGGAGAAATATTGCAAAGGTTTAAAATAGGAGCAATCAAATATATAGCACAAGAGGAAGGAAAGACCTTCTCTAAAAGTTGGAGAAGTGGGTTAAAGAAAAAATTAATGTTGATGAGAAGTGTTAGAATTTTATTAATTCTAATATGTGGCCCAATTATTGTAAAGCCCATAACTAATATTTAATGAAGAATAAATCTTCCCTTAGATCGATTACTTGAGGGCTATTAAGTCCAACCCATAAATTGTCCTCCCTC
>NC_081342.1:13449418-13462149 GCF_029784015.1 Lycium ferocissimum | reverse complement strand
CAATAATAGACATATTTAACTCATCAAATTCATTTAGCCAAATTCATATTTTATACCCAATTAAATATGATCCGGTTAAAAAAGAAAAGAATCAAATCATATTTTTTATTATGCCACTTTTTCAAATCAATTTTTTTTTTAATCTCGATTCAAATATATTATCTTTTAATTTAAATTACAATTCAAGTTATTTAATTTTTCTATTCAAATTCAAGTTTTTTGAATAGCATATTCTTTCGACATTAAACAACATATTCTTTCCACATTAAAATAGAATTACACGAGATACACGAGATTACATTCATATCGGTTTAACTTTTAAAAAAGCTAGTTAAATTGTATATTAAAAAAAAATAGTGTAAATTTTTCCTCTTTATTTTTAGTTATATATTCTTATATACGTAGTGTGTAATTTTTGGCATTTCCATTTCCATACCATCGAAGTCTTTTTATTTCTCATCCAAAAGGTATAGAATTTTCATTACTATAATACTTGTTTTAAAATATTATATTATTAGTCTTATATGAAATTTAATATAGTCTTAATTTATTTCATGTTATGCTATAGATATTCCAACTTTTCATGTTAATATCTAGCAATATATTAAACTAAAGCTCTATAGTAACTCAATTTTTATTTATTTTTATATTTTAATTTTAATTTTAATTTTTAAACTTATCTATAGATTTAAAAAATCATCTTTTAATTCTAATTCATTTAGATAACATGCTAGTTTATTCCTTTGTCTCTTTTTAACCGGGTCATATTTGATCATATTTGATTGGATATAAAATATGAATTTGATGAGTTAAATAAGTCTATTATTTTAAAAATATGGGGCTCTAATGACGTGGCATGTCAACTAGGAGAGAAGGAGTCTCTTGAGGTATTTAGATACTTTTTAAGAAAAATAGTGATACTTGAGTGATTTTATTATCTTAAATAAAATAAAATTGACTTTTGTAGGAAATTTTCTAAACTTAGATGACCATCTACGGAATTAACTCGACAAACGTTCCATCTTCTCTTTCGTTATAACGCCTTTTTCTTATCCTTCTCCGTACACCTTAGGTACCAGCCAAGGTAAATATACTCTTTCTGCCTTTTTGAGATTTGTTTTGTTAGTGTCACCTCCTTGGGCTTCAGTTGTTCTTCTCTGTTTCTCCTTCTCAGGATTCTTCTCTGTTTCTCCTTCTCAGGAAACAATGTGAAATAAAAACGGGAAGGGACAAAAAGAAGAAGAGGAAAAAGTTTCACCAGAATGAGGCGAAGAAATGGTGAAACCCAATATAAGGGCTGCTATGGTAAAATTGAATAAAGGGATTTAACACAAATACTGCAAACTCTTCAATTTCCCAGATGTCGTATATGTAAAAAGTACTATGCGTACGCCCTTTATTTAATTCGTTTCCGGGTGAGTACTTTGCCTCTTACTTACGTTGAAAAGTTGAAATTTAATCCCAACCCATGAATTACTTCTTTCAATTACTTATACTTTTTTTCCCAAAATTAAAATGTATGAGTTTTCTCAATATATTTGGACTCTGGTCGAGTGAGTTGCGGTCGTAAAATACGTGAAATCCATATATGAATGGAAAACTCGGATTACATGTGTTACATGCAACACATCTATAATAAATGCAATTATAGCTATAGACAATTTAATTTGATTAAACCTAATCCATAAGAAATTTATTGTAATACTGGCTGGACGAGAATCTTTTCATATCCTAAAACCTTGGAGTGTTTACTTTCAATACATGGATTTTTAGTTCTGTGACGGAGAAGAAGACCGGTATGAATCTCAATATTTAAGTGATGTTTAATTACAATTTCCTCTGCCTTTAACTGTTTTTGCCTCCATATATATATATATATATATATATATATATATATATATATATATATATATATATATGTCAAACATCAATTAACTTTAAATTAATTAGACAGTTCATCATATTTGTGTTGCTGAAAATTGAGATTATAAGGATAAGAATCCCTCAAGTCAATTTGAAATTATTTCATCACTTGCCTTCAATGTGATTCTTAGCTTATATGCTTTACTCTGTGGTATAAATAGTTTGGAGTGGACTTTCACCATTATCTAAATTAACTGGGATGGTAGCATTGCAGGAATAAAATTCACCCATAGGATAAAATCTGGAGCGTTTAAACGAGTACATATACTCTCATGTGGTACCTACATATACTCTCATGCTCCCTTTAAAGCGATTAAATTTTGTCAATTATTTTACGTCGTTGCGCTCTTTGGAATTAACAAAAGCTAGGGTTTGTTCTTATGCTAAATAAAACTTATGTAGCACACTAGATATTAGAAGTAATTGTTGTGGAATGCGTAACATTTGGTTCTTTAGAAAACAAAATTTTGATTTCTTCTACTATTATCTGTAGTTCATCGCAATTCTATTAACTAATTTTCACTACAGGAGAGAACAATTAAGTTTCTTACTAAGTTCGGCTTCTCATTGAAGTGTTTTATTCAATAACAGTTTTCTTATCACATTTTCATGAAGCTTGATCTTCTACTGCAATTCATAGTCATTTTTGTAAGTATTGCATTGTTCTTTTTTACTTCTTGTGGTGAATCCTTTTGAACTCTTTGTTAACAAGTGAAACAAGTATAACTGTTTTCCCTTTCTTGATGCCACATCTAATATATCTGATAATATACAAGTATAACAGATATGTTAATATGGAAATCAATGGTGAAATTTGTTAAAAGGGCCCAAAACAGATTCTTCCTCTTACTTGCCATGGTAAACTAATTTATTTCTCTCAGACACAAACAATTAGTAAAACAGTGCCTCCTTCTTAGAACGGTAATTCAGAGATAATTAGTTCACTTCTTTCTGTCATAAGCGGACTAATTTCCATATTTTCTTTCACATTTTGGTGGCATAATTAGAGATCAAGCTCCCTTGAAACTAACTGATTATGGCATAGCATATTGGCCTAGAAGATCACTTTTTGGCTTCTTTCTCTTGCTTTCTTTCAATCCAATTTGTTAATTTTTCACTACCCTGTGCCTTTTTTTTTTCTTTGTTTAGTTAACTGCTTTTTCTCTGCATTAATGATACTTATTTTTCCTTAATCTTATTATTGTTAAATAGTTATTACTCCCATTTTAGCATGCTAATTATTGCGTGTAATTAAGTTTCTTCAATTACTCTGATCATCCTTATCAGTTTCTAATATTTTCTATTAAAAATGAGCAATTGATATTTCTCATAATATTCTCTATTAGAAATAAATAATGGATATCCAGCAATCTCTATGCCTTCTCAGATTCATTACTTTTTTTTAGAGTTGCATGCTGTAAAATCGTGGAGCAATAGCATAAACTTCGTAGATTAACTTCAGAACTTTGTTTTTAAGAGTAGTGGAAGATGTAGTTAATACCTGTTTTACTTTTAAACAATTTTATGTGTTCATGCAATCACTGAGTTCTTTTCTTTTACAGAAGAATTTGATGCATACGACATTATGGGGAAAAGTTTCAATCTTTAGAGGCAGGCTTCCAGTCTTCCACAATTTTAACTCTTTGTCCAGCCTATTTATTGGTAAAGTTCAAACTCTTAAGATATAGTTATTAGCTTATGTTATTGCTAAGGAGTATATAAAGATGTTTAGATTTTCATTGCAAGAGCTCCATGACGTGTTCTTAAACCGTGGAATTTCATATGCTTAAGAAATTCAACGGAACCTTGATTTCTTTTGCACTTGAAAAAAAATGGAGATTCAAAGGAAAACTCTTTCGTCTTTGAATAGACAGCACTTTGGAAAATTGGCATAAAGTGTCGAAATGATGTCAAGCGCACATAAGAGAAAAATCAGTTTTAAATAGGAAAGTTAAAAACCATTGCCAAGGATGCCAATGTGATTAATCTTCAACTTGAAAGAGCCGTATTAGTACTGGCATAATGACTTATTAACTCTTTTGCAGTTGTATTATAAGCTTCATCATCCTGTTTTCCATTTCGGCTGTAGCGTGTCGTACTCATATTTTTTGTCTTTTTAACCACTCTGTTTAATAAGCTTTGCTTTCTTCATCGCTCTCTTTTTATCCATTTTCTTAATTTGCCTCATGCGGGAAGATAATAGTGATAGATCAAGACTAACCTTTGTTACACTTTTGATTGATGATTTAGAGTATCAGCTATCATATTTATAATTGTTACCTTACCGTCACCGCTTCTACAGTTGTTCATTAGTGATTGGGACTACCAACGAGACATGTTTAAGTGCTGCCACTCGACTCATGCTTTCTGCCTTGCAGGATGTCTTCATCTTGTCTTTTTTACATTTTTCATTTTGACTGTTACCAATGAACAATGATTTGTTATATATATTCTTCATTCTTAATGCGAGCCTTCTCTGTGATTTCAGTCTTTGATTGAAACAACAATGAGCTATAACTCTATGCAAAGATAGGAATTCTTGTGTTCATCTTTTCGTGATCATTAACTAACTTGCATCGATTCAAGTCTATAACTATATAATAGTCAAAATTGTTGCTGATACAACTAAAATCTGTTTATGGTTTCATCTATTTGGAATGGCCATTTCTTTCTAATTTTCTTTAAGGTGTTGAATAAAGTCACACCTCTGTCTTGCCTAATTGTCACAACCCAAATCTGACACTCAGGCTGTGACCGGGCACCTGTCGAGCTTTTACCCATAAGGCCAACCCTCTAAGCTAATCATGCAAAAATTAACAAATAAAATGAATAATACGCAAAGTCTCATAATATAAAGAAAAGTGCAGAAGCGAAATACAAATACTAAGTTTTGCCCATAAACCCCATAAAAATGTCTAAGTCATGGAACTACTAGTCTGAATATAAAAGTACGAGACGTAGCTCGGAATACTACTAAGTCAACTAAAGAAGAAGAAGCTCACGCCATGATCTAATGGTGGCTCACCTCCTGTTTGATGAACAAATCGGAATGAATCAAGTATCGGTTGTCACCATTAACCACACTTGCACACATACAACATCAACAAGCGTGAGTCTAAAAGACCCGCACAAGATCATCGACAACTCTATTCTACCCCCTAGAGCAAGTCTTTGAAATCGATAATGCGTAAAAGCAATTACACAGTAGAAGTATATTAAATATATACAAACACTGAAGCTAAAGTTGAAATCATGAAGCATAAATAAGCAAAACATGAAATACTCTAAATCTGAATTTATGCTCACGGGACATAGTACGTATTTACCTATGTCTTATCCTGTCTTTCGGAGAGGGCATTATTTATACCGGACGAGCAATACATGAAATACAGAATCTAAATCTATGGAGGGACATAGTACGTATTTGTCTATGTCTTACCCGTCTTCCTCCGAGTAGGCATTATTTACCCCATCTTACCGGACAATAGATGCACTACGAAGGCGGAATCTATGCGGGACATCACGTATTTGTCTATGTCTTACCCGTCTTCGGAGAGGGCATTATTTACCCCCATCTTACCGGACAAGCAATAGATGCACTACACCGAAGAAATTTGAATCTATGCTCACGGGACATAGTACGTATTTGTCTATGTCTTACCCCGTCTTCCAGAGAGGGCATTATTTACCCCCATCTTACCCGGCTCACTTAAAATTCTAGCATCTATCTCTCTTCAAACGGACCTGTGGAAGTGTGCCCCTCTGAAGACATGATAAGTGGAACATACATCCAATTAATACCACTTCTAAACTTTACATTTATATAAATAGTATCTATTTAAGCGAAATTACGCTAAAGGAATCATACGGTCATTACTTTAGAAACTTGGAAATTATCCAATTTAGATCATGCTTGCCCACTCTCACGAACTAAATGGTTTAAATGCATCCATACAACACAAACCATATGCTTTTTATGAAAAGCAAGTAAACTAAGAGTTTAAGCCTCACTTGCCTTATAACCGGAACGCAACCTCTCCGAAAGTGCCAAATTTCCTTCAAACAAACTCTAATAGCCTCAATCTATTCAATACCATAAATAAATGGTCCAAATTAGTGTAGGGAAATGAATCCTATAATTTTAGGTTTAGAACTAAATTTCAATATTCTATACCTTGATTCCATAATTCTTTTAAAAAGTAGAAGTTGAGTCTCAATTCTCTTAGTAAACAGTTATAAAAATATGTTCTAGTCCTAAAATAATAATCATAGTGTGTAATTAAAGAAATAAAAGAAAGTAAACAACAGAAAAGAAAGAAAGAAAAAAATGAAAACGATACAGTGATGGGGTTGAAACAATTTAAGAAGTTGCAGTAGAGTAATTTCACAATTTGAGTACCTATTTTGCCTTATATCCAATCCTACCACTACAACTAATCATCATTCCTATGATCATTGCTCTCCCTAGTCATTAGGTGATCATCAGACCTTCTCTTCATTCTTTTGTTGCAATCACCAATATACTTATACATATCTCCATAAGACTGCAATAGCAATCTAGCTTTCATGCTAAAAATAGTAATCAACGTACCTGAATATTTGTATTTAATCCAAGAGAATTTTCACTGCAATGGTTCTTTAGAGCAGCAACGAAAACTGCCCTATGCCGTTCTCTTTTCTGTTTTTCTTTTTTCTTCATTATTTTTAAGGCTAACAATAGACTAATGATCTTTCTGTGTATTCACATTTACCTAAAGACGTGACCGGTAGTGAAGTAGTGGGCCTGGCCCACTAATTTACCCTTAACTAATTCACCATCTGATATATTATATCAGATAAATAATATTTTCAACAATAAATATATACATACATGTTATATGGATATAATTAGTACCCGTCTCGATATGAGGTTCGTTAAAATTAGTAAGCTATAATTAGGAAATAACTCTAAAGTTCACTTGAAAAATATCGGGTTGTTACACTAATGTTGTTGGCCTGTATTGCCTTGGGAGAGCTACTTTTTCGTTTCAGTCTATCTTGAAGTACTCAGTTTATGCATCAATGGATTGTTGTACTTTACCTGTTATTCCCACTTTCACAACAAATTCTTATCTATGTTGTAAGATATATAGCGACTCATTAGAATGTTTGGATTGCCAATCTTTTGCGCTTTTGTGAAACATAAAGAGCACTCAAAATACCTGATGATTATGCAAGGACATTGTCATAATCTATGTCCTAGGATATGTCAAAGCTATTTTTCCATCCAACCTCAACGAAGGCTTTTGGCTTCAGTATCATTATAATAGACTAGAAATACTACAGGAATACAGGATATATACTCGAAATCAACAGGTGCTCCTAATATAATAGCTACTGCATTTACTAGATACGTACTCCTATGAGATAATTTGTGCATATGAATAGATTTTTAACTCAGTTATATTCAGTTCTATTTGGAGTAATCCTCCTTATCTAATATCTTTGGAACTTATTTTGCAATTTTTTTTTAGCTGAGTGGTTCTACCCGACTTTTTTGTAAAATGTAAATTTCCAGTGATGAGATAGTAACGACGTTTTGTAAGCGGACAATAGGCTTATTTGGTTCCCTCTTTTCCATTTCATCTGCATGCTATTTGATTAGAAGAAAATTGTAGAAAAGCTATGCTTACACATGCACATGTATTCGTTTTTTTTTTTTTTTTTTTTTTTGGTAAATATGCGAATGAGAAATGCAGTTATATTATATAAGTTCTACTTTTAAGAAAGATATTTATATTTGTGATCTAATCAAATATATAAATTTAATTATGATATGCATATACAAGAAAAATTTAATCAATTCTCTTTCCTATATATTTACAACAATATGGGTTACTATAAATTTACTAATATGTTTATAACTGCGCGCTACGCGGGCTATATCACTAGTTAAGCTTTTAATAACAAGATATTTCTATAAACTGATCCCTTTAACAAACTAGTACTATCTTACAATAATAGTAGTAATAACTAGTACACCTCAATTCCAAATTAATTGGTACTACAACATGAACCCTCAATATCCATGTTCTATGTAGGTTCAGGTCATTCCAATACTTATGACTTATTCCCTCCGTCTCAATTTATATAATATAGTTTGACTAGTCACGAAGTTTAAGGAAAAAAAAAAGACTTTTGAAATTTATGGTCTAAAACAAGTTAAATCATCTCATTAAGGGTGAAAGGGGAAGCTTCAAGATAAATTATTTCTAAATATAAAAATGTATCATTCTTTTTTGGATAGACTAAAAAAAAGAGTATCACATAAATTGAAATAGAGGAAGCGATAATTTGTCTTTATTGACATAAACATTTGAAACTAGTACTATCTTCCCGTATGCAAATTGGGCCAGATGAATATTGGGACCTATTTGTGTACAACAACTTGCACTTGCAAGACAACTCATTGACAATAATAGAGTAGTTGCCATTAATGGTGTGGGTAACAAACTTCACAAAGTACACCCATAAAATTAAGGAGAGTTTTGTTGATATCATAGTAGGTCATTAGTGGATGAAAATCCCACATTTCACCTTGCCTTTTGTTGTGGTCTTGTGGAAGACTCGGTTTTGTGATCATCATAAATGTTATTTTAGTTATATACTATGACATTTTTCATAGAAACTCAATGAAAATAAGGCAATAGGAAAGTAAAATTCAAGATATTTATAGGATCATTTCGGCAATTCAAATTCCAAATGATCATTTCCTCTTTTGTTTAAAAAAGCAAATATATTTTTGCGATTCGTCAACATGACACATGAAAAGTCATACTGTATTATTGAAAACTTATCAAATGGCTGCCACATTTTAATCTCTTTTCTCTATCATGCATACCATCGGATACCTTACTGTCCTACTCAAATAAAATTCCAAAAAGAAAGGACGTAGTTGGCTAATAAAAAATGATCTTGATCTCTGTCACTATCATGGTGCAAGTTGCCTTTCTATAATCATAAACTTCAGCATTTTTGACACAGATCATGGCTTTGGATCAAACCAACCAATATATGACCTTTCTGGATTGGAACTACTTTGACAATAAGATGCTTAAATTGTCATATGCAGAATTGCCCAAAAAAACATAATAATTGGGTAATCTTTGTCCTTTTGTCTGCCTATCTACGTGTGTCTGTGTATATACATAAATTAAAAAAATTAAAGAAAGCCTAGCAGCTTAGGATAAGGACCACCGTTTTTGTTAAGATATTTAACGCAACATTTTAAATGATGAAAACACAAATGAGCTGTACGAACAAAGAATATACATTGGTTATAAGGGAATAATATTAAACTCTAGGACAAATTTATATGTACAGGATCTGGAAAATAAGGACCAGTACACATCAGATTTGACGACACAGGGATTTTTAATGGATCTTAAACGATCCAAATCAGAAGGGGTTAAAAGAAGAAGAAAAAAAGAAAACGTAAGGAAGGGGATTAAACCGGTATGCCTGCTCGAGAATTAATTGGTCACTGTCAGAAAAGAGCCAAGTATGGACCAAATACATAGAAAAAAAAATTCCTTTTTTTTTTGACAAATTTCAATTCAAAATTTAGACGTCATGAGTTCTGAATTAAAGAATGAATTTACAAATGTATATTCAACTCAAGTCATACTTTTTATTTGCACATATAAAGTTCGACCTCAAAACTCTGAATTGTGCCTAACACGCAAATTCACATTTGAATCCGCCCTATCATTTTATTAGAAATTACTCCCTCCATTCTAAAATAAATGAATTTTTGGGGTGTAGCACACTCTTTAAGAAAGTTAATTAAAGACATTAATTAAATAGTAATTAGTCAATATTATTCTTTTGCTTCTTTCCAAACTTATATTAAAACTAGAGATAGGCATTAAATATATGGTAATTTTGAAGAAAATGCCTATTAAATATATGGTAATTTTGAAATAAAATAATTAATACATTTTGGACTTTCATCAAAAACATCTTTGGACTTTGAAAAGTTTATTTATTTTAGACCATAAAAAAAGTGTCATAAATTCATTCATATTGGAATGGAGGGAGTAGCTCCATAGGTAATTACTAGTAACTACTGTACTTACCCGCACTTCGTGCAGTAGTGAGAAAAGACTATGTGACTGGATATTAAAATCACACATAATTTTTACAAAAGAAAATGAATTTTACAAATCAAATAACTTTTCATGATTTTTTGGACATCCTATTTCTTTGATAGAAAACAGATGCTTAAAATGTTGCATGTTAAAAATAAACAAATGGTAATGAAATCCAGGGATATTGTAAACCTAAGACGTAACCTACTTCTTTCTTCTTCTTCTTCCAAGGCATTTTTCTTAATATTTTATTTCATAGCATGAATTGTTGATACTTATGTTTTATTTTTTTCATTTCTTGTTAAATAAAAACTAAAAAGGAAAACAAAATAAAAGTGTGGTTGCAATTTCCTGATTTCTAATACTTCAGTTTTTCTTTTCTTCATTTCTTTTGTAGATTTCCATATACCTAGATTTAGGTGCATGTAATCCTTCTCTTGGACCATATTTCCTTGCAGAGGTGTGTCTAGTTCTCTGGAAAAAAAGTGCAACTGGTGATATGAAAAACCTCTAGAGAAAAACTGCAACTTGTGTGATACGAAAAACGTTGAAATAACAATTGAAGACAATATAAAATTAAAAAATACCTTCTGGTTCCTTAACAAAATGATAAGCAAATATATATACATGTATCATCAGCCATTACCAATTATTCCTCTTAAATCACAACTCTATAATTCCTTTTAAAATTGAAGAATAATAAACATTTAATCAAAAGATTTGCATTTGTGTATTAACAGAAAGAGAAAGATAGGTAAAATGAAGGGTGAGACTCACTATCAATCTTAGCTTTGCTATTAAAGATGACTTCTTTGTTTTGAAGTGGGAATGTGTGTTTGGAACACTATTATATACTGTTTTTGTGGCTGTTAAGCTATTGCAATTTACTTACGTTACACTGATGAGATTTAATGAGAAAATAACATGGGTATAGAAATTTAATGGGGAAGGAATATGGGCATATTAAAAGCAAGAAAAATCAGTGGAGTAAAAGCCAAAAGTCTGATAAAGATAAACAAAAAGTTACATTCATCTTTGGAGTAAAAACTTAAGCATATTTAACATAATAAAGAGAGAGTTTAATGAGTGAATTTAAGTCTTTTTATATAGCACATATATCCAAAAAAAAAAAGGGAAAAGGCCAAAAAAAGGAGAAAAAAGATAAATAGAAATGATGGCCATAGAGAAAGTGCTTACATCCCGCGCTGTCTATGTCCAGCCTTTACATATACGGCTAGTTTTTCTGACACGTGCGTTGCACGTGTATCCCATATTAATTAGCAAAGCTTTTTAAATAATATAAATATTGTTAAATGTGTTTGACGATTAACATGAACTTAATAGTGACAAATAGACCTCAAAATGATAAATGATGAGCCAATTCTACCAACTTGACAAATTAATATAAAATAATCAGTTGTTCAACTCGTGTATACGATATGTAATGAAATTGATTAAGATGTGAACCTTCGTGAAAATCAAATTGAGACTACGGGTCATCGTTTATCTATCAGTAAAACTTGAATAAAGAGTTTTGATTGACAATCTTTGAAAACTTACATTTATTTTTAAAATTTTACATTTTAGTGGAAGAGGAATGCTGATTGATCTTAAAGAAAAGATAAATACACATTTGATTAGGTTAACATTTTTTTTTAAAAAAAAAAATACACTTTTATGATTAACTGTGATGAACTTTGAGTCAATTCATTTTTAATTTCGTTTTATTCAATCAATTATTGTTAGCAAGATTATTCATCTTCTCAAATGTTCTGATGGCAAACTGCTTTAAACTTTTCTTTTTGTTTAACATTTTCATGTTTGCTAAAAATAAATCATCCCTATGATGCTAATTACTTTATGAAAAGCAATAACAAATACCTCAGTAAACAGAAAATGAATAATATATCAGGACTTTCTTAAGTAAATAGAATCAATTTAACTGAAATACAATTGGCTATATTAGAAAGATAAAATTGAAAAACTATGCTTAAATAATTAAATATGTTAACATCAAAATAATAATATTGACAGTGTAATATACAAAAATTCGCTGCCTTAGAAACTAATGATATGCTAGACTTCTTAAGTTCTAGCAAGAAACAATATAAAATATATGATCACCTTTTCACCAAATAACTGATGCTCCTCGTACCAAGAAAATAAATTCTTTGATGAATGAAATTTTAAGAGCTTGTTTCAATAACTTTAACTTTGACGGAACTCCAATATTTCTAGAAAGAACGGCTTGAGATGTATGAATTTGGAAGAATATCTTGAAAACGCTTGTTAACCTGCAAAGAAAATTTAGAGTTTAAAGTCATCCCTCGAAGATTTAGATTAATTGAGGATGATGACAAAGAACAATATGATGAAGATAGTTAAATAAAAATAATCAAAATAGAAAAGCTATAATTTGATAAGACCTCCAAATGTACAAATATACAAAAGAGAAGACAAAAGTGAAATAAAATAACATTTAGCATAACTCACTTGGATGAAACTTCTAAACTGTAATGAAGAGAATGTGCCAAGTAGCACAAATTTATATATATATTACGGAACCGATATTTAAATTAATATTTTCTTATACTAAAAAATTTAGTAATTCAGCAAAAAGCTTAGTCCAACTTTTTTCCAGATTTTCTAATGGCAATATTAAAAGGATGATTGATTAAT
>NC_081342.1:13374933-13449318 GCF_029784015.1 Lycium ferocissimum | reverse complement strand
AAATAGATTCAGTTCGTCAAGTTACAACCATACTTCAACATCAACACCTATAACCCCATAACTACTATCATGTTCCAACATCAATACACCCTTATTTCATGCATACAACTTATATTCACACATCTACATCACCCTTAATACTTGAAAAGAAAGTTAGATCTACCTGACAACTCGACTTTCTCTACTAAGGCCAGCTAGCGATTTGAGATGGAAATGGTTCTTGTTGCTCCAAAGACTATCTTCACGTTTTAGGGACCTTCTAAAGGGCTGAAACACCTTGGAAAATAATTTTTTGATCAAGATCAAAGGGCTCAAAATCAGCCCCTTGGCCGAATGCTCTCTCTCTCTAGGCTTAAGTTTTCTTTCTTTGTGTCGCGTAGTTGAAATGAATTGTGATGGCTGATTTCTTGGTCATTATTTGGTTCAACTTTGATGCCTACAAGTTGGTCACATGCTCCACTTATGGCATGATTCATTCCATTAACTTTACACTTTTAAATTTCCTAATTGTTTTTCACAACTTTCCAACTCACCTTTTCCTTTTTCTCCTTTCTTCTTTCTTTTCAATTGTTTACAAGACAATCTTATGTGTGTTGAATGATTCATGCACCACCCTTGTCTATTGTAATCATGCCAAGATGGATGAGCAATATTTAATGTGAAATGATCCCTCCACCATGTTTGGGTCTTCCTAAAATAATGTATACTTCTCATAAAGTAGTAGATGCTTAAATATTCAAATGCATGCTTCACATGGATGCCTATTTTCAGTCACTTGGCTGAATTCACACTCCTTTCTTTTTTCAATTTGGTTGTCCACAATATAATGTAAGTGTAGTGGATGAATCACATTTAAATGTATATTTGTATGTCTCCCTATAGTAGTCTTATTTAAGATGACTTTGAGTCATCTTTTGACACATGGCATGTTAACGTTCATATTGGCTCATTGTTGCCACTAATTTTAACTTAACACCACGATTAAGTAGTTCCTAATTTCCATTAATGCTTCTATACCAAACAAAATTTGTAGATAAATTGTGACTTCAAACGAAATCGGAAGTTAAAGTCTCTACTTTTGTATCTTGAGATAGTCTTAATACTCACTGTTCCGACTTGAATCATCCATATCTCCTTACCCCGATATCATTTTGACGAGCTGTTTGTTGCGTAAACTAGACTCGATGAACTTAATGTTAGGCTTTTTGAAACACCTTAAAACTCCTCACATACTAGGAGATATGCTCCTACAATATAGGCTAAAATCGGTCCGAGATTTTACCGAAATTGCTTCCGATTCATTTCGTTTAACTTCTAATCCTCTTCCAACCTCATGTAACCTCTTATACATACATATACACAGTCATTTACATCCATAACAATTCATATACATGTCTCGAAGGGTCCGTAGAATCACAATAACCATAAGTAGTAACTCACAAAGCTTCTTCCGACGAAACTCCAATCGAAAAAGTATATTCCTATCTTTCGTTCCATCTTCTATATCATTACTAATAATCTCAAATACTTTAAAAGGTCACTCACATTACCTCATATACATACTCATAACGCGATTTCAAATCCTTTAGGTTACTGTGTCACTCGAGATACTTAAGACAACCATATTTATAACATATTCTCTACTAACTCGATTAACTTTCCTGAACCTTCTTAACTCATTCTTTCTTGTTTTAATACAAGTAGTAAGGATTATTATGGAGTGTGACATTCTCCCTCCCAGAACATTGTCCTCGCATGTCAAATGAGGACTAAAACTCGTCAATTAAATAACCGAATCACCCGTTATCGCGTACTATAGACAGCAAGATTTGACCACGAAAAGGGTGTTTTAGGAATATTATGCCTAAAAGTGCTAAACGACCAAATGGGTCGTTACACCTTATTGTCCTATATGAAATAAAAATGATTTTTATAAGAAATTTTCTAAATTTGATTTAATTATCCAGAATTTTAACTCAACGTTTGTTTCGTACTTGCTCATTTGTCTTTTAATGCTATGTAAATACATCAACAAAAGCAGCGGTCCTTGTCTTAATGGCTCGGCTTTCTCCTGTTATTCTTTTGGTTACACACACTGACACACACAAAAGAACAAAGATTCATTCTAGTCATGCTTTTTTGGCAGTTCTACATATGACAATTTAATATGGTAATTTCCAATTCAAGTTACTTCAGCTGTTCAGCATCTGGCTTGGGATCTTTTTGCTTTTTTATGCATGGTAAAATAACAACAGATTGTTATTTCTTTATCTCAAGCTAGTTATAATTTTCCAAATAAATTAAACGTAGTATTTTCCTTTTTGTTCTTTTTATTTGTTCAAATTTTGTTCCTCTGATAAATTCATAAAATAAGTAGGAGTAGGAGTATGTCATGTTAGGAAGTCTGATATTGGAGTTAATTCCCTGAAAGGCCATCCATGTTTAGATAATTGCCTCACAATATCACTTTTGTTTCTTTTAGAACTAGAATATCATCAAACCATTTACTATTTTCCTCAAAAAATACTAACACCAGAAAACCTTCCTTCTATCCTAATTGGCATGTGATGTCATATTAAAATTCTATTTTTTAAATAAAAAAATTTATTAACTCATCAAACTCATTTGACCCACCCCAACCCACATCCCACAGCTTGATTACTCTCGCCAGCAGAAGCAAACCTTGAAATGTTGCTTACCATATTGGACATTATTATTTTTCTTAACCAGAGTAACAAAAATTAAAATTATTACTGTCACAGATTATTATCCAACTTTGTTTAACGTTCAATTTATATGAAGGAAAATTAATATCTTTGTCCGTGATAAGCATGGTGGAATATTAGAAAAAATTTGGTTTCCATATTCTGGGAATTGCTTAGGAATATATATATTGTCCCTACACTTCCCGGCCCGAAAGAATATATTATGCCTACACGAAAAGTGATGCTTTTAACTGTCAGAAACTTTAGTAAATTGACGAGGGAGAACAAGTTATATTTCTCGATTGGAATCAGTAACGAAAATTTGATTCGCATAGTATAAGTTAACTATTACAGCCTGCTGCCCATACTCTTCGATTTGTGCAGGTAGTATTTGAGGTTGAATAGCTTTTGCGTGTCTAATTAAGCCAAAAGTAATGGTTGTTTAGTTTTTTAATTGACATATAAATGCTTGCTATGTATATATTGCTTGGAAAACTTCATTCCGCGGGACATGGGTTGGGTTGAGTGAAATGAGTTTTATGAATTAACTAAATTTATAATTAAAAAATTAGAATATTTATGTGACATGACATGACAATTAGGAGAGAAGACGGGTTTTGCGGTGTTAGTATTTTTTGAGGAAAATAGGGATAGTTGGGAATATTTCTAAATCTGTAATAAACAAAAAAATAATATTGTGAGGCAATTGTCAAAACATGGGTGACCTTCATGGGATTAACTCCTAACTAGTTAACTTGACTGCGCTTCGCGTTGTAATAAAACATGTCATTAAAATTTAAAATAGCTAAATATCAAAATATTTTAAAATTAAAAAAGATCCTAAAACATGTCATTGAATTTTAAAATAGTAGATATCAAAATATTTTAAAATTAGAAGTCCAAAATATTAGTCTCGATCTTCAAATTCTAACGGAATAATATCGATGACACTATCTTATTTTCTCCTTTAATAAACATGTAAAGAAAGAAAAGAATCAAGAAATTTTGATCCCATATGCATAGGTGTATATATTTAAAGACATGGGTTTCTCACTTTGTGAATTTGATGTGTATGACTGTATATAAGTATAAAAGTTTTCCTTCATTATAGAATTAATTAATTTTTAGAGCTTTCATAATTTTTTTGTTAACTTAAAATCTAATGAAAAATTAAAAAATAAAGAATAATTAAATTGAAAATGCGAAAAAGTTGAATCCATCTGCTGGAAATCCACAATCAACTAGAATGTATATTTCTTCTGTAAGTTTTTCATTCTTTTTCCTTTTCCGGTTCATGCTTTTGTTTGTTTTTAATTCCCCTAACCGGTTTTTTTAAATTAAAAAAAAAGGTCTATTTTCCTTTCATTTCTTCTTGCTCCGTCTTATTGTCACCTTCCATACCTTGCACTCTAGAATAATTTAGTTTCCCCTCAATATAGTTAAAGTTATACTAAAATTGTGCAAATCCATAAAAGAAAAAGATATACTCATTTATTTTGAATGTTTCTCCAATAAGTTCAACGCGCACATTGAAAATTAAATAAAGGAAGAGAACCAATTAGAGTTTGGAGAAGTTTTAGGATCAATCTCGTTAACAAATATCTTTCTATCCACTTACCTGAATGAATTTTTACATTATAATCATTGAAAAGAAATACAAATAACATATCCAAGAAAAGAGACAATAATAAAATAAGAGTAAGAAAAAAATAGCTAGGGAAGTAACTAAATAAAAGGAGCAACACCAAAAGGACTACAAATGTATAATAAACAATGTAGTATAAATTTCTGTCTAACTTATATAAGCCATGATTAAAGAATTACATTAAAAAAATTATACTATTGATTATTATACACTCAATAAAATAAATTAAGGGAGAGAGATCTCGAGAGAGAATAAATGAAATGTACAATTAACACTTCAGTTGAATAATTGTAATACACTTACTTTTAACATTGAGCCTGCGTGTATAATTACTTTTAACATTGAGCCTGACAGATATAATTTTTGCACTAATTAATTTATCTTATGCTATTTTTTCAAAGTATAAAATTACTATTTTTTAGAACTTATTTTTTGGAGTTCATGTTATAATTATGAATATTATTATAATGTTGATGTAATATAAATAGAATTAGTAATGTGAAAGCTTGGTGATAGTTATGTTTGTCAATCATAGTTTTAAGATTTTGAAAACCATATCCTTTTAATAAATTGCTTTATATGAATGGTAATTCTACCAAAAAATTATTTTTCATTAAAAAGTTACTTCTTTTTTTATTTTCAGATAATTATTTCTAGAAAACAATAACCTACTAAACTAAGAATACGTCTCCTCTTTTCACTTATCTTTTAAAATAGGAGCCACACATTGTTTTAGAACAACTAATTTCAATTAAATTGGCACTAAATTTATTTAAGAAAGGACTGAAGAGAGAGAGTAGACTGATAAATAAAATTAAAAGTAGTAGTTCATACCTTGCTTCTTGTGGAGATAATCTTCTATTCCTATTTAGATGGAATCACAAAAGACCAAAAAATAAAATAAATATGAATAATATCTTCAAGGACCTCCCTCATGTCCAACAATTTAAAAATAATTAGCAAATTAACAAAAGATAAATAGTAAAATGACATATAGCTTTAGAGAGTGAAGAAATTTTTCAAACACAACAAACATTATATACCATAAATAGTGTAACACATTTTTTTTTTTTTTAAAGAGTTGAAAGTCAAATAGGATAACGCTGTGAATTAAGAGGATAGTTCGCACTTTTATTCTTGTTAGGATAGTAAAGATGTAAGAATGATGCTTATCAATCTGTCGGTTTCTGTTCCCGATGCCGTATCTATAAAAACAAACAAACAAACATATCTCATCAGTGACAAATCCCAAAAGTGAAAGAGGAATCAAATATAAGTAGAAAAGAAGAATACTAAACCTAAGATAAAACATGAACCAAACATGACAGAGAAATAAACAGGAAGGAAACATATGCTTGAAAGTAGAACCAATAAATCTGAAACCAAGAAATTGAAAACGGATGTACTTGGGCAATTGGGGGAAAGAAAAGGAAGAAATAACAATTTACATGTGCAGCAATGAAGAGGCCTAAACGCTACCATTAAGATGGGTAGTTAAGATGGCTTTAAAAGTGATATTTAAGTTAAAATGACCTTAAACATGACTTTTCAGTTTTTAATTTTTTGGGCTTTTTAAATAGCACATAGATTTTACAAAATAGGGAAAATGTCAAAAATTTGAGAAAAAAGATAAATACTAATGAAGGCTACAGAGAGGTGCCACATCACCTTGTCTACGCCTAGCTTTATATTATATATAGATATAGATTTGTTTCAACTGCCCATTATTTTCAACATATTAAAGAATTCCTTTGCCTCCATGGCTTTACGCTTCCTTTTTCTTTTGCATTACTGAGATAGCAATATAGTCATATATAGACTTTCTTCCTCTTTATTTATTCTAAGTATCATTGATTTATGTTTTGATTTTTAACCGTAGTCTGTCTTCTGCTTATGGATATAATTCTGCATCTTTTTAAATTTTCTCTGGTGTGCATTTATGATATCAGTTAATTATTTACTTTTTCTCTTCAATTTTTTTTTTAATTATTATTATTATTATTTATAATAGGAATGATAAGAGAGCAACTAACCAACAAAAAGAAAGCGTTTTATGTTTCGTGATTTTGCAGGAGAATGACAAGTTTGTAAAAGAGATTCAAGGAGAAAACTGATAATTTGACTGGAGAGAGGAAAGTAAGGTGGTAAAGCTTTTACTTTTTTTTTTATCTGAAATTTTGCTATAGAGAAAAGACATATTGAATTAAGAAAAAGCATAATTGACCGCTTCATTTGCCGAAAATACGATTTAAACCATAAATCCTCAATCACTCTTTGGTTTCTGTTCATTAATACTCCCTTCTTCCCAATTTATGTCACACCTTTCACGTTAATTTGATCAAACTTTGAAGCTAAATTGAATTACATCAACTTAACATTTTTAAATTAAAATTTACACATTAAAACACTATACGAAAAGTACTATAAGTTGCAACTTTTCTCATGTCAATGTGATGAAAATATATATTATAAAATATCGATCAAAATTTACATACTTTGAATCTTGAGAAACGAGAAGTCCCACATAAATTGAGAAGCAGGGAGTATGTTTTTTCTTATTTTCGATGTATTTTTTAATCTAATATTTGTTCGTTAATTCTGTGTTGGTGAAATTTTTTATAGATAATAAAAAAGAGAAATAATGATGGTTTATGTACGGAACAAGGCGATACTAAAAAAATGATGATGAAGTTGATTCACGGTATTATTCTGTCTCTTTTTAGTAACTCTTTTATGGTTTAAGGTCCATTTGAATCTTTTTGTTCATTGATCTTAAAATCTCATGAAACAATTGCTTTTTAAGACGTAATAAATAATCCGTCTTCTTTATCTTAAGCTTGATCTGAATCTCATTATTAAGTGATAATACAAGATTAAAATTTTGTATGTGTAGGATTGGGATAAAATTCATTTAACTTCTTCGTTATTTTATTATTTGCTAGACTTTTCTGTGTATAAAAATTGACAAGGTAAATTGACGATAGTTATTGTTGCCTCAGTCTCAAGTTGCATCCTCACAAAAATCAAATTTGCAAGGTATTGATTTTCACATTATTTAATTGATTTTAGTTTTTTTTTCTTGCATATTAGTCGTTGAAAAATAGATGAATAAGTTGTGATGATGCTTATCCGTGTAGTCTATTTAGTTCAATTAAAAAAAAAAAAAAATGCGCGATCATCTAATCATATAGCATATCTATTTTTTTTCTTTTGTAGTTTTGATGTTTTTCTTTTCATCTCTTGGTGGTACTTTTTGACTTGGTTTAAGACTACAAGGTGATCTTCAATTTGGTGCTAATGCGTTCAATAATGAAACTATTCCAAATTTGTTAATTCGATCCGTGATTCGAATCAATAAATTCAACTACACGTTTTTTTGCAGTATTATTTCTCTTACTTTTACATTTTCCTACAAATTTGTATTAATAATTCGTCGCATGTGGTACCTGATGTCTAAACTGATAATTGTTGCTGCGCATTTCATTTTAAGGCATGTAAGAACACTAAATAATACTCTATTGGCTTCTCCGACAATAAGTTTTATGTACTATTTACATTTTCTTTTATCTTAGAAAACACGCATGCCGTGTAGTTGAAATTATATTCCCAAAAATATATCAAGTAAAAATATTATATAACACATTAAAAAAATTGATGAATGAATAATACTTCTAAATCATTCATTAGAGGTACTTTATGAAATATTATCAACATTTTTTTTTACAAGAATTTGCTTTTTGTTATTTTTAATTCTTAATATTAGAAAAAAGAAAGTCGCAAAATTCAATGAGGTCATCTATGTCCGCGCAGATTTCCTAATTGCTAGATAAAATAAGGCATTAAGTTTGTGAAGAGTGAGCTGAATTTCTCAAAGATTGCCACTAATTAAGAATGAAGCAAGCAGAAAGCTAGGGTTCTGCATATAAATCAATGAGTACAGTTAAAAAATGTGATCCCACAACTTGGAAAGATATTCTTTTGCAGTTACAAAGAGGGAGGAAAAAAAAAAAAAAACTACTGGAACAACTCATGCTAATCATTTTTTTCGATTACAGTGTTCAATACCTTAAGTAAATGGCGAATGTGGTCCATGGTGTAATGAGCACTTGAATGTTTTAAATCTTTGGAAAATCACAGGATGAATATGAGAATGTAATTTCAACTGGTAGCACGCATCCTGTGATCATCTCTTTGGCTATTTGATAAATTTCAGATGAGCAAAGGTGCTTAGGTATTATGATGCATTGATATCAGCCTGGATTTGTTCCAAAGTTCTTCCTTTGGTTTCAGGTACTATCTTGATCACAAACAAAATGGAGAGTGCATTGACTGCAGCATAAAGCATGAAAGTACCTGCAAACAGTGAAACCAATATGAGTAGAAATATCTTGTATTTGATATAATCTTAAGTTATCTTGATATGCAGCAAAATGTTCATTCCCTTTCCCTCTTATTAGTCTCTCTTTTATTCTGCCAATTATTCTTTTACCATGAAGAGCCCTATCCTTCATTCGAGTATGCTTGCAAGTTGCAAGAATACCTTCCAATATAGGTTCAAGGTACTTCTATAAATTTTTGTTCCGCAATTCTCATTTTTGCATTACTTTAGAAATGATATCTGCCACAACAGCTTACCGAAAGAGTTCCAGGTTATTAGGAAGTTGAAAGTGTAGGAGCACGCCCATGCCCCGAACCAATTCACCAGTGTTGCAAGGCTACCAGCAGCCCCTTTAATATTTATAGGATATATCTGCATGAAAGGCAATTCTTAGCTCAAAATGTCTCAGAATGTTAATGGAGGTCAGTATGGATTTTACAAACCTCCGACATCACAACCCAGGGAACTGCTCCCATTCCGACTGAAAAGGACGAGATATAGACCTGCATTTGAGAATCATTATTATATAAACTGGATGGAAAACCTCCACGTTTAAGTGGGGATCGGAGTTAGCTATAATGCAGAGGACAATCAGAAAGGATAGTGATGGTACCAGTAAGCCTGTTACAACAAGTATTGGTGCTGCCTTTGTTGCAAGTTCATGTCCCTGGTCCAATAATAATATTTTTTGTCAAATGTTCAAGAGATACGCTAAGAATTTTAAGCAATTTTGGTTTTAATGTTGACCTTCAGATAGTATGAGATTGCTGTTAGTATACAGCCTATGACAAGTCCTGTTCCAGAAACCTGCAAAGATATCGCTATCATTATATTTGGTGAATGCAACATATAACATCCTCAAGAAAATGGCTTTCTTTTTCGAGATATACCAATAAAAGAGGTTTTCTTCCAGCTCTGTCAATTAAGGCAGCACCCAAAGCGGTGATGGGAACCTGATTAAGGAAATAAGTAAGGAACTATTCATTATAACACCAAACCTTAGGAGGGGTTATATTTAACATCCATAGAACTGAGAGAGTAAGAGTTGAAACCTGTATAATTGCATAGATTATAGTTCCGATGTCCGAAGGGAACCCTGGAAAAGAAATACAGTTAAAGAACAAATAACTTTATGGTTTAAATTCTTGAGCTGAAGGGAAATGAAATGAAATCTTATATTTTACAGGCCTTCAAACCTAAATGGGGAATATCTTTCCTCATCTACTTATCACATTAGGTGATTATACAACGTTGAACGCTGTACATTTCTTGTCGTGTAAAATGATATTTGACAATGAGGCATTGCTACCTGAGGACTCAAATATGCTACCGGTGTAGAAACAGATTCCATTGATTCCACCGAACTGTTGAAACACCATAAGTCCAACTCCCACCTGGTCATAGATTTATCACAAATATATAAACTTACAGTTTCAGCTACCAAAATGTCGAAAAACTATGTATGGAAAAGGAATTTTACTATGAGTGAGCTCGAGTATCTTCTTTGAAACAAATCAAACAAGTTGACTTTGGGAAGCTTTTCAAGGGTTTCAATATAATCCTGCCAGGCAGATCAAATACGTAATATTAGGAGAGTGTTTTAAGGAAGTCTTGCATTACCTCCAAAGAATGAAAGAAACTGAAATTTGAGTTTTCCATAATAGTAAACCTGGATTTCAGCTGCCTCCTCAGATATGTCAGCATCTTTGCCTCGAAGTCTGCGGAGTGCAAGTTCAAACTCCTTTTGATGTCCTATTTTTGCCTATAGATATGGTGGAAATGTTATGTCATTTTCTTGATTTTATTAATAGGATGAACTCTTAACCATTTGATTTTGTAACTCACCAACCACCGAGGAGACTCTGGAATGATAAAGAGACCGAAAAGGAGAATAGCACATGGAATTAATCCTGGAAAAATAAAAACAAACTCTTATCAATTGAATACATTGTTCATAGTGGTTATTTCTCTGTTTTGCCCTTTCTTTTCTTTTCTTTTTAGCTTGTCTTTTCCCTTGCAGTTGCAAATAGCTATTCTTAGAGCTCACAATACAACTTGATGCTAAAACAAACCTGTTAATGCCAAAGTCCTCCAGGTCAGCATGGTTCCTATAATGAAGGCCACTGAGGCTCCACAACATATCATCAGCTGGACGTTCAACATAACAAACAGTCAGGGGATGATAATCAAGAGCCAACAAATACAATATCTACTCCATACCCAATAAAAGTATAGTATGTTTCTTCCTATTTAGCTTTTGTTTATTTTAGTGAAGACTGATAACCACATTATTTTCAAGTTCTCAGCTAAGGAAATGGAGATATAGACTACTTGATAAATGAGAGAAAAAGTTAGAGTTATAGTCCTAGTAATACTATATTAAAATAGTGTCTCCTACCATTCAATTACCTAGATTTAATTTAGTATAGCTTTTGCATGTAACTAATTTCTAATATTATTTGAGTTACGACAAAGGATGTGAAATATTAGTTTGTCTTACACTATCTTTTCTTTTTAATGTATCAAAAGATCCTAATTTAATATGATCAAATCATATTAATTTAGTTGGTAATCACATAATCAAACTTCAACTGTAAATACCGGTAGTATATGGAGCACAAATAGCAAGTGTAGTTCTTTACCTGGTTTATGGTTGTCAAAGCTCCTCGTAGATCTCTAGGTGCAATTTCAGCTATAAATACAGGCACCTGATTTGTTGTTGTCAACGGAAATGTTGGAATCAAGAAGTTTGAAAGCATACTATAGTTGGATATTATGATAAAACTACAAAATCTCTAGGAAACATAGTATGTACCACATAAGAAAAAACTCCCATTCCATATCCTGTTGCCAATCTTCCAATGTCCAGAGAAAGAGCTCCCTGGAAGAGGTAAAAATAATTATCAGTTTGTAAGACCTACGAAAGCAATTCCTTTGTCATGATGAATAGAAGAAGGGAAGTTGTAATAAACCTGAGCAAAGTATATGGCTAACCATCCAGCAACACAAAAAGCACTTGACATTTTCATCGCCTGTTTGTGTGTTACATACATAATTATCAGGCTGTATAAAGAAGATATGTGAATGTAGATACTGGTGCACTTAGAATCTATTCCAGCTTACCCCTTTACGGCCAATATAATCAGCAATTGGGCCGCTTGTAATTGCTCCAATCATCGCACCAAATGTCAATATTGAACCAAAGAGCGAGAACTGTATAGGAAAAATATTAGGCACATCCGAGGTAATGTCTACAAAAAATACAGGTTAAGAATATCAAAAATTGCTAAGACTAGTATTCCATTAAGGACGGGAGTATTCTAATCAATGTAGATTCTTGACATCATGTTAGTATTCTTTCCAAAAAAAATGATGTTAGTATTCTTTCCACTAGTACAACCACCCTTTCCAGAAAATTAACCAACTCCATGCAAACACTTCATCCTAAAACTAGTTCATTTATCGTTTGATCTGCAGAAGGACTTCAGGCTGATTCCTGGTGGATTCCACATTTCTTGATTAGATTAAAACGCTCACCTAACCAAGTGAATAGTGAAGGATTTAACTTATATACAGTGACAGTGTCAGAATTTTTACCCCATATGAGTAGCTTTCGTATACAGCATGTTACTGCCTTATTTTCCTGGTTACTAATCTCACTTATTATTGATTGTTACATGTAGTTATCTTCAAGTAACCTGATAGTATAGAACTTCTTTTACACTGCCAGCATATAGAAGTTATACTCGTAAGTGAAAGCGTATTGCAGAATTGTAGGAATGTAATTATCTGTATAGAAATTTATAAGCCAGCCAAAGTAGCTATCCACGAGCGTTCTTTCCTTGAATTTGGATAGTATTTACTGTATCATGTAGCAATAGGTTTACTCCTTAAGAAAAAGTATATATGTACATCTTTTCTCTAACTAACCTCTGCTATAGATAAATTAAGATCCTCCCTGATGGCGGATTGTGTTGGTGATGAATAGCCAACCTGAAAAGTTGAAAAAAAAATCACATATAAGAAGGGAAAAAAGAAGAAGAAGAATTAGAGTTATCTACACTGACAGTACAATGATTTTTACACCATCAATGCAGTCTAAGATATTATAATTAGTGGCCATTTTTCTCAGTTACGAATTAATGTTTATCCTAAAAATTTACATGTAATTATAGGTAATCTGATTATGCAAAATACTTACATTGTCAAGTGCACAGAACTTAAACTAAGAAAACAAGAACGGAGTAGTGAGAAAGGTAAACTTACACAAGATCCAAATGCAAAGGAACCACAGACAGCAACAAATGTGCTGAGGTAAACCATGCACCTGTTTTGTTTCTTCTCATAGCATCCATTTTCAGCCTTCTCTTCAGTTACTCTTTTATTTGTTTGGATGATAAGAGGAGTTCTGTTCTCACTTTGCTCTATATCTTCCTTCATATTTGTGATTTTTTTGGGGTGTTTGGTTAGACTAGACAAGTAAGAAGATATTTAGAGGTAAGCAAGAAAAGAAGGGAGTTTATGGATGAGCGCCATATGCGTATTTTATATGCTATGGAATTTTTACAAATGGTTCCTTTCTAGTATTTAATAATTTTCTAAGTGTAATTAGATCTACATCCCAAATATTTTGGCAATAGTGACTTGGCAGAGCTAGAACAGACGTGTGAAACTGATTAAAGGTATAACAAAAGTAATTACTTACTAGTGCTTACCTTAAGGAGCTAATTTCTATCCACTCCTTACTAATTTATGTGACACCGTCTGACTTGACACAAAATTTTAGAAAAAATAAATTTATGGTCTAAAACAAACCTTAAGAATTTGTATGCGACTATAAATCATTTCATCAAAGGTAAAAAAGGAATTTTAAAGTTAAGGATGATATTCTTTTTGAGACAAACTAAAAAGAACGCATACATGTGCCACATAAGTTGAAGCAGAGAGAGTAATTTAAATAGTAGCGGATTCAAATGCGGATTTGCGTGTTAGGCAGAATCCCGAGTCTTGAGATCGAATTTTATATGTGTAAATAACAAGTATGACTTGAATTAAATATACATTTGTAAATTCACTCTTTAATTCAGACCTCATGATGTCTAAATTTTAGATTCAAATTTATCAATAAAAAGAAACTTTTTTCTATGTATTTGGTCCATAGTTGGCTCTTCTCTGGCATTGACCAATTAATTTCTAGAGCAGACATACCGTTTAATCCCCTTCCTTACGTTTTTTTTTTTTTTCCCCTTCTTTTAACCTCTTCTGATTTGGGTCGTTTAAGATCCATTAAAAATCAATGTGTCGTCAAATCTGATGTCTACTGGTCCTTATATTCCATGTCCTATACATATAAATTTGTCCTAGAGTTTAATATTATTCCCTTATAACCAATGTACTATTTCTTTGTTCGTACAGCTCATTTGTGTTTTCATCATTTAAAATGTTGCGTTAAATATGTTAACAAAAACGGTGGTCCTTATCCTAAGCTGCTAGGCTTTCTTTAATTTTTTTTTAATGTATATACACAGACACACTTAGATAGGCAGAGAAAAGGACAAAGATTACCCAATTATTATGTTTTTTCGGTAATTCTGCATATGACAATTTAAGCATCTTATTGTCAAAGTAGTTCCAATCCAGAAAGGTCATATATTGGTTGGCTTGATCCAATCTATATTTGGCGTTTTAAGCCATGATCTGTGTTAAAAATGCTGAAGTTTATGATTATAGAAAGGCAACTTGCACCATGATATTGACAGAGATCAAGATCATTTTTTATTAGCCAACTACGTCCTTTCCTTTTGGAAATTTTGTTTGATTAGGACAGTAAGGTTTCCGATGCATGATAGAGAAAAGAGATTAAAATGTGGCAGCCATTTGACAATATTTCAATAATACAGTATGACTTTTCATGTGTCATGTTGACGAATCGCAAAAATATATTTGCTTTTTTAAAACAAAAAATGTCATAGAACTAAAATAACATTTATGATGATCACTTGGAATTTGAATTGCATGAAATGATATCCTATAAATATCTTGAATTTTTTCAAATGTTTATGTCAATATTGCCTTATTTTCATTGAGTTTCTATGAAAAATGTCATAGTATATATTATATAAATTGGGATGGGAGGAAATAAGTTATAAGTATTGGAATGACCTGAAACCACATAGAGCATGGATATTGAGGGTTCATGTTGTAGTACCAATTAATTTGGAATTGAGGTGTACTAGTTATTACTACTATTATTAAAAGGATTATTTTATAGAAATCTCTTGTTATTAAAAGCTTATAAGCACGAGCAACTATAAAGGTTGGCTGCCAAAATACAGCTTATAAAACACCAATTAGATGAACATATGATCAGTGTCAGATCCGATCGGTCTTCTTATAATAACAAGAAGGCATGTCGTTTTTTATCACATGGGATTGAACTTTGAACCCCATTTGCCTTTGTTAATTCTCCATTCAAGATTTACATAATGTGCTAAAACTAACGTCAATATTCTGATGCATCCCACGTCTGGATGTCAAAGAAATGGTAACGAAATGGATCTTGAGCCTAACTCAACTTCAAAAGTTAACTCATGAGGGGAGGATTGTCCAAGTCTATGTATATATTTATATATAAAAAAAAAAAAATAGATCTTGGGCCTAATTCAACCCCAAAAGCTAGCTAATGAGGGCAGAAATACCCAAGTTCATAACCCATATAAGGAGACCACCCATCCCTTTTTCATCCAATGTGAGACTCTTCAACAAAAATCAATAACATAATGCAGCTTTTTCAATCTGAATGGGCGGATCTAAAGTGCCGTCTATTGGTTCACATGAACCAATAGCCCAGATTATGTATATGTATTAACTTAAGCTCGTTGTAGGAACTCATAAACTTTAAATCCCAAATTCCCCTTCACTATTTTCGTTTTTCACCTTAAATATGAACTTCATATGTATTACCATGAGTTAGAAGCTTATATGACCACTCAACTTTGGGTAATTGACCACCATAGTCACTCAACTTTGTTTTGTCTTCCAAAAGTCACTCAACTTTGGGTTAGTGGCAATTCTCCAGTAGCCATTTTGCTCAAAAAATTCTCAACTTGTAACACACTAGTATATGTATCCGCGCTTCGCGTGGTCAAGAACAAAAGTTGCGTATTAAAGTCATAAATTTTTAAAACTCAATCTTTACCAATCAAATATCATTTTAGAATTCTATGATTTTTTCATGATTCTTTAATTGCCCATACATAATTTTTTTTTGATAGAAATTACATGTTAAATTTGAAAACACATTTAAATTAGTATAGATGCCCGGATAAGGAAAAAAGGAAACAAAAAAAATTATGAAAAAAAGAGAAAAACTGGCGCTTTCTCCATTTCAATTTCTTTAACTCGGTACGAAGTCTAAGAAAAAATGAAGCCTTTTAAAACTTGTGATCTAAATATGCTTATATATTATATATGTGACTATAAGACTTTTAAAATTTGTGGTCTTAAAACTATAATATTTGTGTGATCATAAAAGTTTTCTCATTAAGAATAGAACGAATTAAAAGGAAAATAGTGCTGAATAAATTGAAACAAAGAGAATAAATAATATCCAGTTCCTAATTCTGGCGGTCCCTGCTTTTTCTTCTTCCTCTAATGCCTTTTTCTAGTGTTATGAATTGAGACACTTGTGCTTTGATAAGGTTAACATTATTTTCATTTTTTTCAAATAAAACTTACAAAAAAAAGTAATACAAAATAAAAGGAAAGGAAAAAAAAAATAGACAGAGAAAATAAATGGAAATAAGAGAGCATGCGACGAAATTGTCTTACAAACTCTCTGGTAATTGATTGTTGAGAAGCTATGTGTATTTGCTTATGAGAACAGGGAACGCAGAAATGTTTGAAACTCATATATATAAGAGAGAACCCATAGGTTTTGTCGTCCTCACAGTTGAGAATTTTGATACTTTGATCAATCAAGCTGCTACACGTGGGCCTCTACCGTTAGCTCCAACTGCCTTTTTCCTTGTCTATTTCATTTTTCACACTCTCTTTTTCTTTAGGGGAAAGGACAATGTGTGTCCACTCAGCCAAACTAATTCCACATTTAACCACTGTTTGGGCTTAATTCCACTAGGTGTCCGTTCGGCCCAAAATAATGCCAAAAAATGGTGGTCGGCTCAACAATAATGCCAAGGTAACCGCCCAACACGTGCGCTTAAAAAAAAAAAAAAGAAGACTTTTGTGGCGACTAAGTCGCCACTAAAGGGCTGCTAGCATATATACATATGTTGGAATTATATATACACTTTATATACAAGAATTATACATTTTATATACATATGCTGGAATTAATCAAACATTTATTATACATAAATTATACGTTAATTATACCTTTATTATACGCATATTATGCAATAATGATATATATATATATATATATTTTTTACATATACAATAGTGATACATATTATATATCACAATGATACGGTTTCTACAATACATTTTTTATACGTATGATACACTTTTTATACAAAACTGATACAGTTTATATACACATGTTGGAATTATATATACACTTTCTATACAAGAATGATACAGTTTATATACGTATGATACATTTTATATACATATACAACAGGGGTACATATTATATACACATATGATACAGTTTCTATACATATGATATATTTTATATACATATACAGCAGGGACACATATTATATACACATATGATACAGTTTCTATACATCAAAGCTTTTCGACCCCGCAATGGCGTCTTCATATGGATCCTCTACCATTTTCGTAACCCGCAACTCACAAATAAAATTGGAGAGAAGGTGGAAGAGGAAAGAGGAGGAGAAGATGGAGAAGAAGGTGAAAAGAGAAGAAGAAAAATGGAGAAGGCAGAAAAAGAAGGGAAAGTGGAATTAATTTAGTGGTTATAATTTGAGTTTAAGAGAATTGTGGCCATCGGGTGGGATAATTTTTGGCCGAGCGGCCATTTATGTCCTTTTCCCTTCATATATTGACACTGTGGTAATCTTTTCGTGTCCTCATTCCCTTCTGTTTACTTATATTCCATGGTATTTTTAGTTTTTATACTTAATTTAAAATAAATATGTTATTTATATAATCAAGAAGATATTAATATTTTTGTCTAAAAAATTATTTTTATTTAGATAAGTGAAATTTTAATATAACCAAGAAATCATATTAAATTTGCACTATTTAATTAAGGATAATGCAGTGAAAACACTTCTTACATATTTAAGGTTAGTAATATTTTAAGGGGCATGTCCGAACTAAAAACACATTTTGATATGTACTTAGGATGGAGTATTAGATTACCCTTTGCATTATTTGTCATTATACATGGTAAAATTTTAGCAACTTTGGAGCCACATTTTCGTTTCCACCTAAAGCTTTTATTAGATCTTACTAATTACTCTTCCTTCATACCCCTTCCGTCCACTTTTACTTGTCACATTGCGCTTCTCGAGAGTCAAACTGAATAAACTTTGACCAATATTTTAAGATTTTTTTCATCATATTAATATGAGAAGAATTGCAACTTATATTATTGTATAGTTTCCGAACGTCTATAAATACTGAATTAATCTTATTTAATTTAGCTCCAAAAATTAGTCAAATTGACTCTCGAGAAGCGAAACTTGACAAGTAAATATGAACGGAGGGAGTATCAATTTATGTGACATTTTTTTCGAGAGTCAATTTGATTAAACTTTGAAGTTAAATTAAATTAGAGAAACTTAAATATTTTAAATTAAAATATAAATATTTAAAAATTATACAAAAGGTACTATAAATTACAATTTTATTTTTAAACATAAACCATATATGAGGAACTAAATAGTTCTTGAGGTTTATTTAATAAATTTAGTTATATTCCTTTTTTTCGTCTAAAACTAAAATCATTCAAGTCACGCATTCATACGTGGGAAAGCAAAGCCTAAACCGGCACATTTAACTAACATAAATTCTTACAGCATAGAATATCATGAGCGAAATTAATTCCTAATATTATATTTAAGAAATCTATCCAGATCTATAAAATAAAGAAGTTACAAATTCATTAAAAAAAACCAATATTTTTATTTTAAGTTTTTTCGGCGAGTTGTAATTATTTAAATCATCTTACTTTGCGTAATGCCGAGTCGCTTATTTTCCTTTGGTATTTAATAATTCTCTTGTCAACCGTCCTTCCTATAAATAATTTAATGTTTAAAAATCATCGAATTAGGTGAATAAACTTTAATAATTATGGAGACTTATTAACAATGCATTTTAAGATGCCTCTGGATTATATTAATTATGTGATAAGAAATTATGAAGCAAATAATATTTCTTTAATTAAAATAATATTGCTTTTATATCTCGAGTTTAAGTCCGGGCCTCATATAACTAGTATGTAAATAACACAAATACATCAGATGAGTACGTTTCAAGCAATCACAAGTAGACTAATATAATCTCTTAAGATGATTTGTTTCAAATTATATCGTTCCAATTATTTAATTAAATTATTGTTCCAATTATTTAATTAAATTGTTGAAGTATATGAATAATTAAATTTTTCCATAACATCAGAATTGTTTAGTTATTTTCAAATATTTGTATCTAAACGGCACGATCCATAACACAAAAAGAGAAAGTATCAAATACAATAACACAAAAACTTACAAAACCTATGCAAACTCAATTGTAATATATGGTGACAAAATAGTTTCCATTGCAGCGTTTAGGAGCAAAGATAGTTGATCATCATTCGGCAACATCAAACGTACATCAAAACCATTTCTTTGAATGAGACAATAGCAATCCAACCATTTCTTGCACCTAAAAAATCAGAAAATTATCAACCAAATGGAGTAAATTAAATTTTAAAAAATCTAAACTTATTAAGAAAGTAGCAAAAAATAAAGGCATTGCATTAGCTTAGAAGTAGAAGCATGTGCTGAATGATAGGCATATCTATATAATACCATATGGTAGCCTTCAAGCTTAATGATAAAAACTCCTTCATAACCTACAAATACGTGATGGACTCCTTTAATTTTCAAGGAAAAAATATAAGAGAAGATTGTATGCTAAAATTTTCTGTGTATATTCCTCTGTATACAGTGCTATACAGTCTTGTATAAATACTAAAAGAAAAGAATCTAATACTAACTAACTTGTACACTTGTAAAACTTATATTGGTTCCCTATGTAACAAACTATCCTATAAAGAAAAAGAAAATACAGAAATGTATATACAAGGAAACTTCTAGAGTATGTACAGGTGTATATTGTGACAACTATACATGTATATGATTTCTCATGGGCTTCAGCTGAAACTTGTATGTATATGGGCTTGGCACTGTATCTCTTGTGTCAACCCAAATAACCTTTTCTGAATGTTGTCCCAATAAACCAATAAACCCATTTCCTCTAAATATCTCCTTCACCGACAACATAACATAGTTGTCATGGAACTTGTCCTTTGTCTGAGAAAGTTTCTAACTTCTCCATTGTTGTTTCATTCTTTTCATCAAAGTTCACCGGAGAAGAGTCTTTTATTACAATACCCCCCCCCCCCCAAGTTGGGAGGGAAGGATCGAACCCTCAACTTGCTCAATAAAAAATGATGAGAAGGTCCGGCACGAGGTTTGGTAAACAGATTTGCCACCTGAGAAGATAAAGGAATAAAGGATAATGAAATTAAACCATCCAAATATTGTTGACGGACAAAGTGACAGTCCAAATCGACGTGCTTTGTCTGTTCGTGAAAAACAAGGTTTTTTAGCGATGTGAATCGCTGCTTGGCTGTCTGAATGGAGTGAAATAGGAAGGGAAGGTGGAAGAGATAGATCGAAAAGTAGTCGAACAAGCCAGGTTAGTTCAAAGAACAACACGCCTCATCGAACGGTATTCTGCTTTAGCAGAAGAAAGGGATAATGAAGGTTGTTTCTTGGATTTCCAAGGAATTGGGCTTCCTCCCATGCTAATAAAGAAACCATTCACAGATCGTCTCGAATCCGTACATGTGGCCCAATCAGAGTCACAAAAGGCAAGTAATTGGAAAGACGAAGAAATATTGAGAAAGATGCCTAAACCAGGGTCAGTGAGCAAATAACGGAGGACGTGTTTGGCAGCTATAAAATGGTCATAGTGAGGAGTCTACATATATTGGCTGAGGTAATGCATAGAGAAACAAAAATCTGGACGAGTATGAGTCAAAAAATTGAGTTGACCAACCAATCGACGATAAATAGATGGATCAGGAAGTGGGTTATCCATGTTAGCACACAATTTTGAGTCTGATCCAAAGGAGAAGAGGCTAGTTTCAACTCAAGGCAATTGTACTCAGAAGAAGCTCCAAAATGAACTTACGCTGACTGAGAATCAAACCTTGTGGTTCACGAATGATCTCAATCCCAAGAAAATAATGTAAGTCTCCAAGATCTTTAATCTTAAGCTCAATATCGAGAAAAACCTTTAAAGCATCCAATTCTTCTTTGTTGTTACCTGTAAGTAAAATGTCATCGACATATACTACGATAATAGAAATAGAAGAACCACTGCACTTGTAAAATAAAGAATAATCATTGAGGGAATGATGGAATCCTTTGTAATTGAGAGCTGATGTTAATCGAGAGTACCACTGTCGAGATGCGTGTTTAAGCCCGTATAGTGATTTCTTTAATCGACAAACTAGTAAAGGATCAGAGACTTATAAACCTGCTGGGAATTTCATATATACTTCTTCATCTAATTCTCCATGAATAAATGCATTATTAACATCCAATTGGTAAAGCCCCCATCCCTTTTTCACAAAGAATTGCAAGAACACATTGAATGGTTGTAATTTTGACCACTGGACTGAATGTCTCAGTGAAGTCAATCCCCTCTGTTTGTACATCACCCCTAACAACCAATCGTGCCTTTAGTCTTTCAACAAATCCATCAGAATTGAGTTTAACCTTATACACCCATTTTGAAGGCAATGCCTTCTTTCCGGTAGGTAATGGAATGACCTCCCAAGTATCATTAGAGATCAATGCCTCCAATTCTTTTGTCATAGCATCTTGCCAACCAGGGGATAATATAGCTTGATAAAAACTGTTAGGCTCTTTGATGTGGGAAAGAGAATTTATATAATGTTGATTAGTAGAAGATAAAGAATTAAAAGAAAATAGAGTAGCCATTCTGTTACGCCCTATTTTGAATGGGTCTAAGATAGTTTGCAACTTCACGATTCTTCTAACTGACTTTAAAACGATTAGAGTCACCACCTTATTTTTTAGGAAAATCAAGAAACCTATATGTATTTGTGTGTCTACTCCATTTTAGTCCACGAAACATATGAGATTCTAGATAAGGGTTTTATTTACCCCAAGGAGAAGGTATTAAGCATCCCTCAGAGCCCGTCCGAAGACAATCCTTAAACTTAGTTTAACTGAACACTAGAGGGGGATTATTTATCTGTTTATCATTATTATTACTTGTTTTCAAAATGTTGTGATTTCATGAAAAGCTACACTAGGTGATAATATGCTAAGTGTATACAAAGGTATAAAAAATGTATGTATATCAAGTATCAAGAATTTATGAAGAATGTATATCGATATGAATGTACAATGGAGTGTAAAGAAAACATACCTTGTTCGTATGGTAGTGTATTTGTTAGTAAAAACAAGTGTATATCTATTGGTACAAAGGTATATCAGTTGGTGTAAAGAATATATACAACAATATAGAAGATGTATAAAAAATATATATAAAGAATGTGTGTCTATGTGTAATGTATGTATATTAAACATATAAAGAACATATTTTAAGTATAAAAGAGTGTATATCAAATATAAAATGTCTAAAGAATTGTATAACTAGGTATATTAGTGCATAAAGAATGTAAAAATAATCTACGAATATTCATTGGTGTAAAGAGTTTATATAACAAAATTATTAGAAAAAGTGAAGTTGATCTGACTTGTTTCTACCATTTAGTTAAAAAGAGTATTCATTTAATGAATATCCTATCAAAAGAATAAGGAACAAAAGGATAGTAAAAAAAAATTTGGTAAAAAATAAGTATAAGGAATAATGTATAAAAAAATGAGTGAAAAAGATATAATGCCTTAAAAAAATGAAAGATTTGTAAATGGACATCCTAGAATTTACCTAGCGTCAAAAATGTGGATTTATTAACTAAAATATATATTTGTGTATACGAAACAATACAAAATGTGTGTTGTATTAAAAGTGTATAAAGAATATAAAATAAAAGATAGACTAGTATTTTTTCCTAAACGCCAAAAGTGTGAATTTAATTAACAAAGTATTTATATCGAGTCAATCTAATCAATTTATGAAAGTGTAGACGGCCTAAGTCTTGCCTAAAGCGAATAACGAACTTTAAATTAAACATATAAGCGACAAGTAGTTAAATATCCCCGCCCAACATTAAAGTGAAGTTTTCACTACTCCAAGTTTATGTTTTGTACAATTTTAAATAACTCACGAAAGTAAATACAAACAAGGATTCGATGAAGTCTTCGGGTTCCTTCCGAGTGTCGTCTTCGGGATGTGTCTCCGGACACCTGTATAAATACTTAGTAAAAGTGTTAGTAAGAGAATAAATAACTATCGAATGAATCAAAGAAATAATGAATAAACTTAAAATAAAAACCCGTCTTTTGTACATGGGAGGCCTTACAAATCGACGAAAATTTCTTCATCGGCCATAAATATAGTATTTGTAATAAATTGCAAGATGAAAGAAAAATGTGTTAGTTAAAATAATTTAAAAAAGTCAAAAAGTAAGTGACATGACATATAGTCTTTAAAAGAGTGATTTGACAAAAAAGAGGATGAAACTTGATTTGACCCTAGGATTAGTGTAGTGTATGTAATGTAAAAGTGTATATGGAAATGATGTATATAAAACAAATAGTATATGAATATAAAAATAAAAATATATGTAAATGTAAATATGATGTAGAGAAAATGTAAAGAGCAAAATGTGTAGAGAAAAAATAAAATAGGCATGTAGTGTGATGCTACAAAAAATGTAAAAGAAAATGCTTGAAAATGTATACATGTAATTGTAGAGACAATATAACAAAAATATAAAGATAATGTAAAAAAAAATATACAGATAATGTAGAGACAATAAAGTGTATTCTCTTTAATGAAAAGTTTCTCCCTTTACTTTTTGGTCAATAAAGTGCACCCTCTTTTTATGAAAATTTTATCCTTCTTCACTTAGTGGTTAAGTAAAATAAGTATGTACATGTATATGTATATAATGTATGGTATAAAAATATATAAAAGAGTATAGAGATGTAAAATGATGTAAAGGAAAAAGTGAGGGTTGAAGTGGAAAAAAGATGTATGAAAAATGTAGAGAAATATATGAAGAAAATGTAGAGACAATGTATGAATAAATATAAACAAAATGCATGAATAAATGTAAAGACAATACATGAATAAGTGTAGAGACAAATGCATGACTAAATATAAAGACCAATGCATGAGTAAATGTAAAGACAATGCAAGAATAGATGTAAAAATAAATGTATGAATAAATGTATAGACAAATGCATGAACAAATATAAACACAAATGCATGAATAGATATAAAGTCAATGTATGTTATGTATATAAAAAATTATAAAGACAATGCATATAATAAATTTGAAGACAATGTATAAAATATAAAGACAATGTATGAAAAAAGAAGAGAGAAAAAAATATAAAGAGAGGAGGAAGATGCTAGCCTTGCTAGTCTTCCTACGAAGAAAATATGAAGAGTGTAGAGAGAGAAAAAAATATATGTGAGGTAGCGTGACGTGGTCTTTGTGAGAGGGAAGAGAGAGATGTTGAGCTTGTTAGAGAAAACTAAACCTAAACAAAAATTTGAAAATATGTACCTAAAAAATAGAAATGCCCCCTCCCTTTTACTTATAGTATAAAATGACCCCATTTATTATCCAAAAAATAAAAGAATGCCACCCCTTGTCCCCTTTACCCATTTTAACTCATGTGTAAAAATGTATTAACCAATGAATCAAGAACCCAACTCATCACCTCAAATGTCAACTTTTTAAAAGGTGACGAGACCTTGACTTGATCGAATTTTTTCTCTGCGTAAAAAAGTTAATTGCTCCAGTTTTCTCTGCACTGACGGACTGTACTAAAATATAGTTAACTAGTACATGTATAAATAATAATATATGTATAAAATATAAATATTAATTTATAAGATACAGGCTATAAAATTAAGAAACGATTATGATCTGCACAAAAAATGGTAGTATTACGCTGTACATGTGCAAAAATAATGTTTCTCAAAAATGACAATAAATTGATAAAATTCCTAAAATAAGGATAATTATCGAAAAATTGTCGAAAAATGCAAAAATGTTGTTCCGTCCTCTTTAACGAATTAAGGCCTCCCAAAACTTAAATTTTAAGCACGGCGAGCCAAAATTAGGTGTCAACAGCAGACACTAAAGAAGTAAAACAAGAAGTAGTAACATCAGAGAGATGGATAGAATTATAGACGTAGTCTTGTAAGTAGGATGGAGTATGAACAACTCTGGTGGATCTTCTTAGAGAAATAGTAGTATTTGGAGATGAATCAGGTGAGTTTGAAGAAACAGCAGTATCAGAAGGTGAGTTAATTGAATTGGAATGTGTAGGTGAGTTTTGTGAAGAATGGTTAGGAGATTTATGTGAATCAGGAGGTGAAACTGGTGGAGTATGAGGAATTTGATTATTAGAAGGAATGGTAGTAGGGGGATCAAAAGAAGAATCCGGTAAACTAGTGTCAACAATATCATGTAATGGAAAAATAGAAACAATAGTTTTAAGAGAACTAAAAGGAAAAATATCTTCATGGAATATCACATCCCTAGAAACAAAAAACTTTTGAGTTTTTAAATTGAAAAGCTTGTATCCTTTCTTCCCAAAAGGATAACCAAGAAAAACACAAGGCTGAGCTCTAGGTTCTAACTTAGCTCTACCATGGGAAAGAGTAGAATCAAAACAAAGACAACCAAAGCATTTAAGATTAGAATAAGTTGGTGGATGACCAAACAATTTATCATAAGGTGTTTTAAAAGATAGAATTCTGGTAGGGCATCTATTAATTAAATAAGTGGCTGTCATAAGACAGTCTCCCTAGAATTTTGAAGGTAAATGAGATTGAAATAATAAAGCCCAACAAACTTCTAAAAGATGTCTATGTTTTCTTTCAACTACACCATTTTGTTGTGGTGTAGTAACACAAGAAGTTTGGTGAATTATTCTTGTAAGGATAGAAAAGAAGAAGTGGTTAAACTAGAACCCAATTCCCAAGCATTATCAGACCTATTATTTTCACCTTTTTAGAAAATTGTCTTTCAACCATTGCAAGAAAAGATTTTAGGATAGGAAAGGCATTGGATTTAGTAGAAAGTAGAAAAGTCCAAGTGCATCTACTAAAATCATCCACTATAGTTAAAAAAAAAAAATTGTATCCATCATAGGTAGGTGTTTTATATAGTCCCCAAGTATTAATGTGTATGAGATCAAAACAGTGTTGAGAAGAAATAGAACTATTAGGAAAGGGTAACTTGCTCTATTTTGCTAATGGACAAATAGTACAAGGAAGAAGGAATTTAGAACAAACATTGAAAGAGATTTCATTAATATTCTTCATATTTGACAAAGGCATGTGACCCAATCAATGATCCCACAATTTACTCTTAGAATCAGCCAAGGAAATACAATTAAAATTGGATGATACATCCTTCTGGGAACTTAAAACAGAACTAGAAGACTTAAAACTAGGCTTGGATGATACATCTTTCTGGGAACTTAAAACAAAACTATAAGACTTAAAACTAGGCTTGGAAGGGAATGAAACTGCTTGATTCCTATTGTTCAGCACATAGAGTCCATTTTTAGCTTCACCAAGTAGCATTGGGCTCTTCATTGAAGGGCCCTACATGAAACAATGAAAAAGAGAAAAAATGATGAAGTTAGCAAGCTGTTGACAGATTTTATGGACATATAAAAGATTGAAGTGAAAACTGGGAATAAACATAACATTATGAATGGTGAGGTTAGTAAACAAATTGACTGAACCAAAATGGGAAACTGAAACTATTTGAGAATTTGGTAGTTTAACAGACACAGTATGAGGAAGAGGCCTAAGATTTATAAAAAAAATCTTTGATATAACTCATGTGCTCTGTTGCACCTGAGTCAATAATCCAAGTTTTGTTAGTGATTTTGGAAATATCAACTTTAGAGTTTAAAGGGAAGGGACTTAAGCTTATACCAGCATAGTTTGCATTAGCTATGACTTCAGAATTGTTGCTTTGATCATTTCCTTTGACTTGTTGGAGCATCTGCATGATCTGGATTAGTTGTACTCAATAACTTACCCTACTCATCAAATTGAGCATCAGAGAGAAACAGATTTGTAGTAACATTATTGTTAGTCACTACATTACTTTGAACAGAATTTTGAAAGTTTCTCTGTTTAGTAAACTTAAAGTTAGGAGGAAACCTATGTAATTTATAGCACTTCTCAATGGTATGACCAGGTTTCTTACAATACTTGCAAACCATACTAGCTTTCTTGTTGTTATAGTACCCCTTTGGTGACTTGAAATCAGTTGTAAAAGACCTCTGTCCTGCATTACTCTGTTGTGCAGCAATGAATGAGGAACTTTCACCAGGGAACTTAGGTGTATTGTGCATTTCTCTCTGTTTTTCCTCTTGCACCAAAAGAGCATAAGCATTAGCAACAGTGAGAAGGGGTGAAATCATAAGTATATTACCCCTAGCACCACAAAAAGAGTCATTGAGTCCCATTAAAAACTTGACCAGCCTTTCATCTTGTTTGAACTTAACATTTTTCTCCTTTGCTCCACAGGAACAAGCACAAGAGCATGGAATAAAAGAATCCAAAGTGTCCAACTCATCCCAGAGTTTCTTTATTTTGGTAAAGTAAGCAGCAACATCAGATGCACCTTGAACAAGGTCACTGGGTTCTTTTTAAAGCTGATATAATCTAGCCCCTGAGCTTTGTCCAAACCTGGCCTCTAACTCAGACTAAATATCTTTAGCAGTAGCATAGTATAAGACACTTTCAGAAATATCCCTAGAAAGAGAATTTAGTAACCAAGAAATTACCATATTGTTGGACCTAGACCAAGCAGCATGAAGTCAAGGCTATCCACATGGCCCTTTTCCAACCACCAAAACTTTTCCCATCAAACACTGAGTTAACTAGAAGTGCACTTGGAGAATCAGATGGTGCAATGAACAAAGGATGAGCTGAGTTAATGACATCAGTAGAAGAAGTATTCCCAGAGGTATTCCCAACGGCTGGAGTTTGAATTTCCCCCATTTTTGTAGAAAAACGGACTGAAGAAGAAGATGATTAAATTAGAAAAGCAAAGAAAAAGTTCACTACTCTGATACCATCAAGGAAAAAATATAAGAGAAGATTGTATGTTGAAATTTTATGTGTATATTCCTCTGTATACAGTGTTGTATAAATACTAAAAGAAAAGAATCTAATACTAACTAACTTGTACACTTGTCTAAATTATATTGGTTCCCTATGTAACAAACTATCCTATAAAGAAAAAGATACAGAAATGTATATACAAGGAAACTTCTAGAGTATGTACAAGTGTATATTGACAACTATATACATATATGATTTCCCGTAGGCCAGGTGAAACTTGTATGTATATGGGCTTGGCACTGTATCTCTTGTGTCAACCCAAATAACCTTTTCTGAATGTTGGCCCAATAAACCAACAAACCCATTTCTTCTAAATATCTCCTTCACCGACAACATAACATAGTTGTCATGGAACTTGTCCTTTGTCTGAGAAAGTTTCTAATTTCTCCATTGTTGTTTCATTCTTTTCATCAAAGTTCGCCGGAGAAGAGTCTTTTATTCCAATAAATTTCTTATTAATTGAAACAAATATGTTTCAACTTCTACATTAAATTCCAACAATGAATAACCAACGGTTGTAGAGGGGAATGTAACATATCATGGGTGAATGATTTGTAGAGTAGAGAAAGAGGTAAACGGTTGGGAATTCATTGATTCAACACAATTAAGAGAATTAATTTGTGACTTTTGAGTTTCTTTTTAATATTAATATAACATATAAATGGTTAAAAAAATAGAAAAAAAAGTCGAAAAAAGATAAATGTGAATGGTGACCTTAGAGAGGTGCCACATCACCTTGTCTATACCTAGCTTTATATTATAGATAGATAGATTAGCCTTGTTACTTTCAAAGAAACGGAAGACCCAAATTAAGATCCTAAAATCTTAATTTGATAGAATTTTATATTTTTATAATAATGTTTATTATTATTTATCCCTTGCAATATTACTTGAGATATATTGTCTAAGTTCATAATTCTATGTATTAATGATGAGTAATATCCTAAATTTTAGTATTATGTGCACTAATTATGATGAATTGAATCCTAAATAAATAAATTTAATTATTGATTTTATTTTTTTTAGATATTTTTTTAAAAATAAATTATAACTGCCACGTCATTAAATATGTACCGAAAATTATATTTTCGGCTAAAATGACTATGGATGCCAATTACCCAAAGTTGAGTGACTATAGAGGCTACTTACCCAAAGTTGAGTGACTATAGAGGCCACTTACCCAAAGTTGAGTGACTTTTGGAAGACAAAATAAAGTTGAGTGACTATAGAGGTCACTCATCCAAAGTTGAGTGACTTTTAGAAGACAAAATAAAATTAAGTGACTATGGTGGCCAATTGAGTGATCAACTCGTATTACCATTAAGCACATCGAAATAGTTCTCCTAACTCAATACAGTTGCATTCTGCGTGCTATTCTGACCTCTTCTCTTGGAACCTTAACAGTTAAAAATATTCCTCTTTCTAAGGTTTTCCTCGAAAATATCTTCATAGTATTAGACAATATATCGATAAATTGAGGATATGTGTACATACGTTTAGTCCAAAAGACTTGCACAGCTAGCGGAATCACTGAACATTTCTACTTTCCTATTTCCTCGTTTGTCATTTTTACTGCATGCAACAGCATGTCAAGTATTCTGCTTATCGAGCATCCAGTGCTTAGATATATTTTGTTTGTCCCGCAACTTGTCTTCCTTTTAAGGTTTAAACCAAAAGAACTTAGCAGCACCCACTATAAATTAGTATTCGTAGTGGGAACTATAATTCTCACTAAGGGGATTCAAAATTGTATAAAGAAATAACCACACCAATAAGCAAAGGGGATTCATATATATATATATATATATATATATATAAAAGCAGGCCAAAGGCCCGCTTACGTGGCATCACAGAATCACAGGGTTTCTATTTATCTATTTTTACAGAATTTAGAGGAGAAAAAACTATTTTGAATGATTAAAAGTGTTCCAATAAAACAGATATTCTAACCGTCACATCTTCTCCTAAACACGGTAACTCTTACTACACCGATTAAAAGAGAAGCGGTTACAAACCCTGCCACTTATTACCATAAACTAAAAACAACGTTCCCCCACTCCTTTCTTGCACACCGATTCTTCAATTGTCTCAACTTTCTTTCATTCCCCTCCTTTTATTCTTCCTTTTCCAACCTTTTTCGATCTGTTGTTCCCTTTCTTCAATTTTGCTCAAATTATATGGTAAATGGCCCTTACAATTTGTGACTTGTCAGAATCAGAATGTGGAATAAATGAATTTGGTTTCTGGATTTAATGGGAGTTTAAAGTCAAATTTCAAATTGACCATTGTTATATTTATAACTTCTGACAAATTCAACCAATTTTAGAAGGTACACGAAGATTTGCTTATAGTACATATTTTCGACGTGTGTGACGCGGTATTGTTGACATCTTTTTCAATTATATATTATACGCACCTATTTTAAGAAAAGCCTTCAACTCATCTACTAATGTCTATATCTTTAATCGTTGTCTTTTTCCTGTTTTGGGTTTCCGTTACGTTCGTTTTGATGTTTTTATTCTAACATGTCTTTGAATTACTCCTTCACTGTTGTTGTACTACCAACTTAATTATTCTGAATTTAAAGTTGTTGTACTAATTATTAGCCAAGAGATGAAAGCAAAAAGAAATCGTGGAGCTTGTTATCCGTCCATCAATATATTTTCAAAACTTGCCGAGGTATAAAAGAACAAGTTGTCTGATCGCTTTCATGTTGCGTGTTTCTATTATTCCCGTTCTGATGTTTTTATTTTAGTTTAGCCAGGAGATGAAAGAAAGAAAAAAAACGAGGAGCTTGCTATCCGTCCATGAATATATTTTCACAACTTTAACGAGGTATAAAAGAACAAGTTGTCTAGTGACTTAATGTCAATTGCAGTTTTATTTGCTCCATTATGATGTGTTTCTGCCTTCTTTGAGTGTTTGACGTTTACATAAAGCATAAACGCAACCTATACGATGATCAGTTCTTATAGAGTTCAACTTAGATTTAAACTGCTCAATATAGTTCTCCGTATATATGTTAAGATCTTCATAATACAGCTTATCTTCCATATGCAATAGAAAAAAAAAGATCATGCACATCAAATACCTTCTTGATTATTAAAAAATTATTTATTTTGGACTAAATATAAAAGCTAAAAATGCCCATATAATATGGTTCGGAGGAAGTATGTACTAATTTAAATTTCTATTCTAAATACTTTAGGGAAGTGGTCGCCTATTTTAAGAGATTGTCTTAACCTCTAGCTTATTGCACGTTTTGGTTATTTAATTTTGTGACACGGCTATGCTATTCCTCCATCACAATCCCATAATGAACTGACTGTGTGCTTGTCATATTTTAAATGTTTGTTAGCTTGAGAATATTCCATGGGAAGTGACTGATGAAGAGGCTAGAAGACAATAATAAGTGCTGATGGAACTTCAAATGCTCACAGGTTTGGTCTTTCCGGTCTTATTACATGTTAGCTTATTCATGCTCAAAATCCTTCAGTACTGTCATTCTTTCATGCCCTTCAATGTAATGCTTGTACTCCTTCCATGTTGAAAAATCATTTATTTTGGATTAAAGGTAAAAGCTAAAAATACAATATAACATGGATCGGAGGTAGTATATACTAAATCACCACTAATGTTGCACCGGTTGAAATTCTGCCAAAAAAAAAAACTTCTTCAAATTAGGTGTTGAGCCTTTAACGTGACCATATTAGAAATCTGTTGGACGGAATGTTGGGTGCAGTGAGACAGTTGCCTTGGTATCGGTTCCATCTTGAAGGACTTGGAGCCTGGTGCTTGACAGAAACATGATTTATGTTAAGAGAGAGATTAATTTTAATAGCCACTGGGGATTAAGGCTGGCATAGGCAAATGAAGCCTTTGTTTTAGTCCTCGAAAAAAAGATTATAATTACTAGAGAAATAGACTTTCAATGAAAATTTATTAACTAAGTCTAGGCCTCATTAGAAGAACATTCTTGGAGTAACAGTAAAGTTGTCTTCGTATGACCTATAGGCCACGAGTTCGAGTCGTGGAAGTAGACACTAATGCTTGCATTAGGGTTGCCTATCTACACCACACCCCTATAGGTGCGACTCTTCCCCGCTAACGCAGAATGTTTTGTGCACCAAGCTGCCCTTTTCCCCCTTTAGTTTAGGCCTTATTATGAGGCTTGGCTTTAGGTCATTAATACTATTGAGCCACCCTGGACAATCGGTCGTCGATCCATTGTAATAGGTCATGGTAGAAAAATAAAGAAATATTTAATTAGTACCTAATATTCATTTATAAAAATTATAAATTATAACCACGCGAAGCGCAGGTATATTTACTAGTATTATATAAACTTAACCGTAGTCATTATAAAACATAAGGGGGCAGTGGCCGCTAGTCATTAACATAGTACTACCTCCATCCCAAAAAGATTGTCTTCCTTTCCTTTTTAGTCTCTCCTAAAAAGATTGACACCTTTCTATATTTAGAAACAATTTAACTTTATGAGATGATTTGTAGCCACAATAATATCTAAGGCTTGTTTTGGACCACATTTCAAAAAAATTCTTTTGTTTCTTAAACTTTGTGTCAAGTCAAACTAAGACAATCCTTTTGGGACGGAGAGAATAGTTGTTACATTGATCATGATAGGATGTACCATGATATTTCTGACAAAAGTAGTTCCTAACATGCCTGACCAGAAAGCTTTGACAGTAAACACAGGAGGAACGTTAACCGCCAGTTGGTGCATATTATCAAAAAGTTACTTCATTATCTCTTACAATTTGAACCTGAACCATGATTAAATTGTATGAAACTTAAAGACCGATTACTGGTTAGTTCTTATTACGCTGGATGATAGGAAAGCTTAAGACGAATACTTATAGAAGAGCTCAGATAAAATGAATAGTCTGAAATAGTTACAACGACTAAATTGAAAACATACTCTTTGTTTTTTTAACTTTTGTTGTTTGTACTTGTCGATGATTTGTTCATGAACATTAGTCAATTTTATTTTATTTTTTTTAGAATCCTTTTAATCATAGATACCTAGAGGAAGAAGTGGATTTCAAAAATTGAAACGGATAATAGTGGCTTTTGAAACGAACTGTTGCACCTCTCACGTAACTCATGTTTAGAGACATAGTTACGGCATACCAGCCAGATAGTCAAACAGTCTGATAGATTGATTAGAGATCTAGAGCATGTTTGGATTGGCTTATTTGGTGCTTTTAAGTCAAAAGGGGGAAAAACATAACTATACAATAAGAGAAAAATATTTACAAAACCTTAACAGAATTATTTAATCAACATTGAATGGCAGTGAGGAGTTACATATTGTAATGATTCCTCTATTAAAGGAATGTAGTTGGGTGAGATTATGGCCACTCATTAACAACCTTGATTCTCTTCCTACATTTTTGGTAAAAAAGTTATCTTCACACCAACAATTGTGTTCCTACTTTCTTTTCATATAAGTAATTTGATTTTGCCATATATTATATTTATTAAATTATACTGTGTACAAAATACATCAGTATACATCTTAAAATGAATTATACCATGTATATTATATTTATATAAGATATATTTAATAGTATACCTTAATATCATAGTATATGTTAAATTATACTATATATAAAATACATCAGTATACTTCTAAAGATGAATTATACCATGTATATTATATTATACCTCAATAAAATTATCTTATAAATGAATCATACCATGTATATAAATACATTAGTATGCATAGAATATATATAAGAGAATTAGGGAGTGTATAAGTTAAATAGAGAGAGAGAGAGAAAAGATGACAAACATGAAGAAAATATAACTGGATCCTGGAATACAATTTTTACATGTTCCAATTATCCGTAAGTTTTTTTTCTAATATTTTTAAAAAGGTAATAAAAACTGCTATTTTTGAGGAACTTTAAAAGTTGTGCTAATTATGTTCAAACTCTTAGAAGGGTGACAAGTCACGTAATTTTCCCTTGTTTTGAAGCCAAAACATGAGTTAACTAACATGAGCTTTTGGCAAAATTAAAGCGTGTTTCATCCAAAGCAGCTCCTACTAGTGAGCCCAACTCCACCTCTTTTTCTTTGTTAAGAGTGATGTCATATTTCTTTTTATGTTATTTATTTCAAAGTATCACGTATCTTAACTTTGAAAAGTCTTTGAACCAAATTTGTTTTGTTCCTATCTCAACGAAAAATTTATGATTTGAGGTTGAAAAGGTCTTGAAAGGAAAATAAAAGACAAGAAGAATGTCCGCTTTAGCAGATATTTATGAGTGTGCCAAGTTACGCAATAAGGCTAAAGTTGTAGCTGCTGAACCCATTTTCTCAAATGGCTCAAATCAAGAACTATTTGGATAACAATTGTACATGATTTTGAAAGAAGTTGGAAATATCTGTCCAACTATTGTTGAATGAACTGTTTCAAAAATAGAAAGGTATGTGACATTAATTCAATCGTTAGCGGATGACAAATTATAGATGCAATAGGAGTATTAACTTGAGCATAAGGAATATAATAAATTTTCGTTTGCTGGAGCTACAGTGCTAGGGCAATAATAGATAAAACTTAGGGTGTGGGGGTTGGCGGGGTGGTGAGTGAAGAGATAAATATATATAATGGAACTTGATGTATAACAAATATTAATGATGCATAAATTATCATTCAAGCATAGAATTTTAAAAAATATCAAACAATTTTTTGCGGAAAATTTTACAACACCATGCTATTCGTCATCGAGGAAAACGAATTTTTTTGGACATCAAACACTACATTGAAGGCTACTTGAACATACCATGTATATATGATGTGAATTTTACTATTTACTCAGTGTATACACATGATAAATTAAAGATACACAAAGTAGAAACTGAGTTTACGCTACTTATATACATTATACATTTAGCCTATAGTGTATAATCTATATCTACATATCTGTTTTCCCTCAAAAGAGAGCAACAATTAAATTTGTACGCGGTTTAAAAGATATGTGACCGAGCTTGTTAACAAGATAAAACGAATAATCGAAAAGTAACGAATAACACAAAATTAAGAGAGGATAGCCTGTGTAACGAGTGCAAATGATGGGTCCGAATGGGAGAAGGATTTATCTCCTTGTTTGGACTAAAAATAAAATAAGAGTGACAAAGCTTTTCTAATATTGGGCCTTTACTGTGAAGGAATCTTTTATATGGTAATTGCTAACTCAGAGATGGAGATGGGATGAGGATACCCTCTAATGGGGTTGTTACACATGCGTTTATAGTGCTAGTGTCCTATTCTAACTAAATGACACGAGCTCCAAAGTGGGTAAATGGTTCAGAAAATATCGGACACGTCTGTTGTGGGCGTGGCTTTCGGAGATAAATCTGTGAAGGATAACCTTCCTCAGATTTGGACTTATCTTCTCGGACTCCCTTTGAGCAGGCTTGGTTTGTTCCCTTCGTCTTCTCGAACTGAATTTCGCTAGTATACAAATAATTTTGACCTTATATATACAATGTAATTTTCCAGCAAAGGGATTAAGATGAACCTCTTGAGCCCCCTAGCTCTGCCCCTGACTATCTGTGCTCTCGAGTTCTCTGTTTTACATTTTGTAGTCCAAAAATAAGCACATAGTGTCTTTTTCTTTTGCAAAATCTTACTGCCCATCAATAACCCCGATAAATAGGCAATTTCTGGATAAATGAAAATATTAGTAAAAGAATTTCTCAGCTTGACAAGAAGAGCGATCGTCATAAAGTAGTGTTTAACAATCAGATATCGAGTTATGTAAAAGAAGGTAAAGCTCCTAATATCCTGTCTTATATTGCAGAACCATGATAAACTTTACAGGTTTTCTTGTTTTTCTTTCATAAATAAGTAATCCTGGAGTGACATGGTGAAAAAACATGTCCGCGAACGCCATACAAACACACACAGAACACTAAGAATATTAAGACCGACTGAGACAAATAGTAAAACTGGAGTTTTGGTTAAATAAGTGGCCTAGATAGAAGGTAAGTATAGTTCTGTTGAAGAATATTCCATATCTATAATATAGGAGTCACCACATTACAAATTTACAACCACCAGAATCACGGTTTATCACTACATGTTTTAACTTTACGCACTAAGATTGTAAAAGTTAGTAACTAGTTACAATCAGTTAAACTGTACACATAATGTAAGAAATATATCCACTATCAATGTATGTAAGTTAAATCCTACCACTAAATATCTTCGCGCCCAAGCACCTTCAATACTGCTAGCTATAGACAAGAAGATTAAAAAAATAACAATACATGCTCATGCCTAATTTGATTGAAATAAGGAACAAAAGAGCGTAACTGCAGAGAGGCAAAACACAAATCCTTACCAAAAGATAACATAACCTGTTCACAAGAAATTGAAACGAATCATGCAATTTAGCATTGGAGTTATGCAATATGCTAGAAACAGGGATGATGCAGTTCTTGCTATGAACTGAGCTCCACCTATCATGATGAAAGGGGTTCAATTGAATCACTTCACCGAAAAATAACACTGTGCAAAAAGGGTAAAATTAAGTCTCTTGTATATCTATAAACTGTAGAACCTCCTTGACAGAGGTTCATATCTTAGGTGTAATATTTTTATACAATTTTTTTCAATCCCCTCACTCAAGCTCTTGGCTCGGCCACTGATTTATGAGGCAGAATCGATCCAAGTCAAACGTTTCTCCTCTTTGATGCCCTTACATGCTCTGCTTCAATATATGGAGATCGCCTCTTTGAAGTTTCACATGTTATACCTAACACGATCTTTCACACTTATTGTCATTCTATTCTTGAGGAACAACAAATGGGACCTATGTAATTACAGGTCAGTTAGATTAAGGTAATTCAAATGCCTTGCAAAATAGGATTTATTAGTATCCTTAGTCTTGGTAAAGCAGCAGACATTAGGAGAGCAGTTGCCTATGAAACATAATGCTTAATTCCTCCTACTTATTACAGAAGAATCAAAGTTGAATATACATATTCCATCCTGCTCTTTAGGTAGTACCTCCTGTTGAAGAATGTTCCATATCCATAATGTAGGAGCCACCACAGTGCAACCACCAGAATAATGGTTTTTTTTAATACAGGTAAGTGTAAAAGTTAGTAACATGTTATACTCAGTTAAAATACACTTACAGTGTTAAAATTCCAAACACAGACGATGTAAGTAAGTAAAACCTTACCACTAAATAACAAACTAGATCGGCCGCCAAGCACTGTCTATACCGCTATAGACAAGCAGATCGAGAACAGAACAGTACCTGGTCATGCAAATTTTGATCCAAATAAGGAACAAGTGAACATTTCTACAGCGAGGCAAACAAAAACGCTTAGCTAAAGATCACTTGTCTACAAGAGTTTGGAATGGATAATGCAATTTACCATTTGATGTATGCTAGCCAACTTAGCTTCACTCATCATGATTGCTGTTGTAGAAGAAACTGAGTCGCAACCTTTCCCGAGCACTTCAATCTAATATGGAGCAGAGTTGATTCTGATCAAACTTCTCCTCTTTGATGGCCTTACAACCTTCAATATCATGGAGATTGCCTCTTTGATATTTCACATGTTATTCCTAAAATGGCCTTTCCCACCTGTCGTCACTCTACTGCAGGAAGCAATAAATGAGAAATACGTAACTGCTGGATCAGTTAGTTGAAGGTAATCAAATGCATTACATGATGGGATTTAGCAGTATCTTTGGTCTTGGGAAAGCAAGGGACGCCCCAAGAGCAAGTTGCATACTAAACATCATGCTGTATTCATCCTAACTGTAGGACATAAGAATCAATAGTTGAGTACACAAGCATAGTCACTGTACATTTTGTGTTAGTGTTCTGGTTCCTATATAAAAAAAATCGAGGCAATTAAACCAATTAATGAGCGATTAATCACAACTCATAGAATGTCTATCATGATCTGTGATCCAAAGTTCTAGCCTTGACAGAATCACTATCTACTAGGGGTGCCTCGCGCTCAAATATGTATGGCTGATAGCCTGTGGCAGTGGACAGATTACCTGAACCACCAGGACTACTGCTAACAGACCTTTCAATGTCATCAAGATCAGCAGTGAGAGAAATTGGTCTCTCCGGTATGGTTGGAACAGGAATTTCAGCATCCAACATGTTCACAACCTGGTCCATTGTTGGCCTCGCATACAATTGCGGATGCAAGCAAAGAACAGCGACCAATCCATGCTTCTCCATAACTTCTGGAGGGCCTAAATGCGGAATATTGTCTTCAAGAACATCCAACACTCTGCCTTCCCTGACCAATGACCAGGCCCTATCAGTCACAAGCATCGGCTGCCCATCATTAAACTCTATTATTCTATCTTTCCACTCAAAAGCTCGAGAAGCACAACTCCAAAGCTATAAATGTCGCTCCTTTCTGTCAATTGACCATACAAAGCATATTCGGGTGCTACATATCCCATCGTCCCTGCTACACGAGTGCTCAAATGTGTCATCCCTTCAGGAGTGTCATCCCTTTAGGAGTGAACTTTGCCAATCCAAAATCCGCTACCTTAGGCTCAAAATCGTATAAAAGTATATTACTAGCCTTAATATCCCTGTGAATAATACCTGGTTGTGCTCCATTATGCAGGTAAGCCAAACCTCTAGCGCCTAGCAGTGCCAATTGCAACTTTCTGCCTAATACCCCAACTCAATTTTTCACGCCCTGAACCAAATAAATGATCATAAAGACTCCCATTCTTCATCACATCACAAACAATGATCCCCTGGTGACCCTCAAAACGATTCTTTGCAGTGCAGTACCCTGTCAAAGCTACCAAATTTACATGCCTAACACTAGCAATAACCTCCACCTCATGTGTGAAATTTGAAACCCCAGAAAACGAAGAATTGTTGAACTTCTTCAACGCTACTTCAACCCCACCAGGCAAAACACCCTTATACACATTCCCATACCCTCCTGTCCCAACTATATTCGCCCTAGCGAAATTCTTCGTGGCAACCTTAATTTCATCAACAGTAAACCTAACCAAAGTAGTACTTCCACTAATTGAATCCAAGCGAGAACTCAAATTACTCTCTAGTCTCCTAGTATTCCACTTGTGAGCCAATCTAATTTTCCTCCTCCTCCACAAAAACCAATAACCACACACAAGTAGTGCAAAAACCAACACACAAACTACCACCATCACATTGATAATAATCACATTCTTCTTACCTTTTCCTGAACTAACAGCAGTAATATCAAGAAGAAAAAACATTTTGCAGTACCATTATCAGTTTGGAGAAATCACTTAGTGTTTTTTCTCTGCTGGGATTTGAACCTGAGGCCTCATGGTGCTCAACTCACTTTATTGACCACTAGGCCACACCCTTGGATGCTCTTTCACACTTATTGTCACTCTATTCTTAAGAAACAACAAATGAGACCTATGTAATTGCAGGTCAGTTAGATCAAGGTAATCATATGTATTAAAAAATAGGATCTATTAGTATCTTTAGTCTTGGTAAGGCAACAGCCATTTGGAGAGCAGTTGCTTATTAAACATAATGCCTAATTCCTCCTACCTACTACAGAAGAATCCAAAGTTGAGTATACATATTCCTCCTGCTCTTTAGATAGTACCTCCTGTTGAAGAATATTCTATATCCATAATGTAGGAGTCACCACAGTACAACCACCAGAATAATGGATTTTTTAATACGGGTAAGTGTAAAAGTTAGTAACATGTATACTCAGTTAAACTAATAGTGTAAAATATGTAAAAACTGTGGTTCCCTTGTTGTCAAAGGAAGGAAAAAAAAAAAAAAAAGAAGACGTAAAAACTGACAATGTAAATAAGTAAAACCTTACCTCTAAATAACAAACTAGATCTGCTGTCAACCACTGTCTATACTGCTATAGACAAGAAGGTAGAAAGCAGAACAATACCTGGTCATGCAAATTTTGATCCAAATAAGGAACAAATGAACATTTCTATAGCGAGGCAAACAAAAACGCTTAGCTAAAGATCATTAGTCCTCAAGTGTGTGGAATGGATAATCCAATTTACATTTGACTTATGCTAGCTCTAGAGGTGATGTAGTTATTCCTAACATGGCCTTTCCCACCTAACGTCACTCTATTGTAGGAAGCAATAAATGAAACATATGTAATTGCAGGATCAGTTAGTTGAAGGTAATCAAATGCATTACATAATAGGATAAACAGTATCTTTAGTCTTGGTAAAGCAAGGGACATTGGGAGAGCAAGTTGCATACAAAATATCAAGCTTTATTCAGCCTAACTGTAGTACATAAGAATCAAAACTGAGTATACATACATAGCCACTATACAATTTGTGTTAGTGTTCTGGTTCCTAAATCAGAAACAAATTCGAGGCAAATAAACCAATGAATGAGCAATTCATCAAAACTCATAGAATGTCTATCGAAGCAGGCAGTAAAAATGATACTGTGCAGCTCTATCACTATCTGTGATCCAATGTTCTGGCTTTGATGGAATCACTATCTGCTAAGGGTGCCTCACGCTCAAATATGTATGGCTGATAGCCTGTAGCAGTGGACAGATTACCTGAACCACCAGTACTACTGCTAACAGACTTTTCAATGTCATCAAGATCAGCAATGAGAGAAATTGGTCTCTCCGGTATGGTTGGAACAGGTATCTCGGCGTCCAACATGTTCACAACTTGGTCCATTGTTGGCCTCGCGTACAATTGTGGATGGGAACAAAGAACAGCTACCAATACGTACTTCTCCACAACTTCTGGAGGGCCTAAATGCGGAATGTTGTCTTCAAGAACATCTAACGGTCTGCCTTCCCTGACCAATGACCAGGCCCAATCAGTCACAAGCGTCGGCTGCCCATCATTAAACTCTATTATTGCTTTCTTTCCACTCAAAAGCTCCAGAAGCACAACTCCAAAGCTATAAACGTCGCTTCTTTCTGTCAACTGGCCATATAAAGCATACTCGGGGGCTACATATCCGATCGTCCCTGCCACACGAGTGCTCAAATGTGACATCCCTTCAGGATTGAACTTTGCCAATCCAAAATCCGCCACCTTAGGCTCAAAACTCTCATCTAGAAGTATATTACTAGCCTTAATATCCCTGTGAATGATACCAGGTTGTGCTCCGTAATGCAGGTAAGCCAAACCCCTAGCAGTGCCAATCGCAACCTTTTGCCTAATACCCCAACTCAATTTTTCATGCCCCGTCCCAAATAAATGATCATAAAGACTCCCATTCTTCATTAAATCACAAACAATGATCCTCTGGTGACCCTCGAAACGCGTCGTAGCAGTGCAGTATCCTCTCAAAGCTACCAAATTTACATGCCTAACACTGGCAATAACCTCCACTTCATGGGTGAAATTTGCATCACCAGAAACCGAACAATTCTTGAACCTCTTCAAAGCTACTTCAACCCCACCAGGCAAAACACCCTTATACACATTCCCATACCCTCCTGTCCCAATTATATTCGTCCTTGTGAAATTCTTAGTGGCCAACTTAATTTCATCAATAGTAAACCTAACCAAAGTAGTACTTCCACTAATCGAATCCATACGAGAACTCAAATTACTCTCCAATCTCCTAGTAGTATTCCACTGGTTAGCCAATCTAATTTTCCTTTTCCTCCACAAAAACCAATAACCAAACAGAGCAAGTCCAATAACCAACACACAAACTACCACAACAACAACAATAACTACATTCTTTTTACCTTTCCCTGAACTAACACCAGTAATATCAAAAAAAAACAAGCATTTTGCAGTACCCCTATCAGTAGGTCCAAAGTGGTTAGCAAAAGCTGCTGCATATATCGAAGGATAAGAAGCACAATCAAAAACATTCCCAACAGAAGGACCAGGTAGAAATGAACCAAGACTAGATAAACTAGTAGTACACGTGGCACAAGGAGAATTATTCTCCAAAGACTGATTACAAGCAGAAACAATATTTGAAAGTGCAGCAGGTGAGACTTTAGATTCAAATTCAAAACGAGTTGTAATATTCATACAACCTTGAGATATCCAAAAAGTTTGAAAACCACAAGTGTTAAGGATATTGAAGTTAGGGACATAGTTGTCGACTAAAGATTCGTAAGACTTCCAACAAGAATTAGCAGAAATGAGAGGTGGAAAGAAAGAGTTTGTACGTTTAAGATATTCAGATTGGACTAAACGTAAGCCTTGACGAATGTATTGACACTGTGTTGTTGAGTTTATAGTTGGTCTTTTTGGTATTTGATCTATCAATCCACGAAGTGAGTTGAAGTCAAGAGGACATGATGAAGAGTTTGTACTAGGTTGTTGGAGCAGAGTACGATGATGGGGTGTTCCATGGCAAGTTAAGGATAATTGGAGAAAGATGAAGAGATGAAGAAAAGGAAACATGGTTGAGAGTTGAAGAAACAAGATTAGTAATGGAGTTTGTTTTTTATGGTCGCTTTGTTCAGTTGTCGATAATCAATACACATGCTCATACATCCGTCTATCCACTTGACAAACAGAATAGAGGGCAACTCGAGGGGAACACTCGATCTAATGAACCGGTTGCTCAATAGTGGTGTTGGTTATGGAGGAGAAAGAATTGTTGAGTTGGAGTTGATTATAGAATCAATAATCATCCACTATTTGCTAGTTATTGTTTAGTGGTATTATTTTAATGCAATGAATCTATATTTATATCTGGCAGGCAGCCTTGGAATTTGGAGTTTTTAAGTTCTTGAAATTGTGTAGGTTCTGGGAAATGTCGGTTGAGATTTGAGATATATTCTGCCACGCGGAAGAATTAGTCATAGGTGACTTTTTAGTTGTGAAATTAGTATAGGTGGCTCATCGGTGACTTGAAAGTAAAATTCAATTAAATTTGGGATTAAAAAAATTAGGATCTAAAATATTTTTTTAAACTTCTTAATCTTTTTACAAAATATAAAAAAACCCAATTTAATCCAAAAAACTCACCAACCAACTTCTCCTCCTCCCACCCCTCCCCGCCCCCACCCCCGCCCACTATTTTTTTAAAAAAAAAGTTTTGAATTTTTTTTTGCTTTTTTCAACAACCTTCCCCTCCTCCTCCCACCTCCCATCCCCCACCCCCTCACCCCCACCAAAAAAAAAATTTGAATTTTTTTAACTTATTTTATTTTCTTTTTCACCAAATTATTCTCCTCCACCCACCCCTCCCCCCACCACCTAACCCCAATTTTTTAAAAAAAAAAATTGAATTTTTTATTTGCTTTTTCACTAGACACCCCCTTCCCCCCCTCCAAATTTTTTTTTGAATTTTTTTAACTTATTTTATTTTCTTTTTCACCACCCGCCCCATTCTCCTCCTCCCACCCTCCTCCCAATTTTTTTTTAAAAAAAAGTTTTGATTTTTCTCTTTTTGTTTTTTCATCCCCCCTCCTCCTCCTCCCAACCCTCTCCCCACGCCCAAAAAAAAAATTAATTTTTTTTTTTTTACCGACTCCACTCCTCCTCCTCCTCCCACCCCTTCCCCCTTAATTTTTTTTTTTAAATTTGATTTTCTTTATTTGTTTTGTCACTCCCCCTCCTCCTCCTCCCAACCCTCCTCCCCTCCCCCCCACCCCAATTTTTTTTAAGGTTTGATTTTTTTATCGCCCCACTCCTCCTCCCCCCCCCCCCCCCCCACAAATTTTTTTAAATAAATTTTTTATTTCTTTTTTTTTTTAAATTTTGTTTTTTTCCAACCCCCACTCATCTTTCTCGCCCCCAATTTTTTTTTTTTTAAATTTTGAAAAGTTTTTCTTTTTGTTTTTTAGCACCACCCACCCTTCCGGAAAAAAAAATTGTTTTGAAAAAAAAGTTTTGAAAAATTTTATTTTATTGCACCACCCCCCCCCCCCACCACCACAAAATGATTTTTCTTGAAAAGAAGTTTTGATTTTTTTTTTTTTTTGGGGTTTCTTACTTCCCCCGCCCCGCCCCAAAAAAAAAATTTTTTGCCCCCCCAGCCGACTCCACAAAAAAAATCTTGAACGGAAGTTTTGAATTTTTTTTTTTTTTTTTTGGTTTAGGAAAAGTTTGGATAAAATTCATGTTCTTGTTGTTATGTGTTTGTAGTGAAATAGATGGTTTTTCTGTTGTTATCCTAGTATGGTTCAGGGTTTAGAAAAATATATCCAACAGATAGTTTTTTTGTTCTTGTCCTGATATATCTTGTTCTATTTGTAGAAGATAACTAATGATTTGTAGTTGTTGCAACAAATTCTACACTTTTTTGCAACAAGGAGACAATCTGTTCTGCAACGACTCCTAATACATTGGACATAGCTTGATTGTTTAGCCTTTGTAAAAGATATCCAGCCATTTTTAGTTGTTGAACAAGTTCTACACTTGTTGTAACAAATAGACAATATGTTGCAACAACTACAAATATGTTGGGTATAGCTTCAGTTATTTGCTTCTGTTTGTAGAAGATATCCAATAGATTTTTAGTTATTGCAACAAGTTCTACACTTGTTGTAACAAGTAGACAATCTGTTGCAACAACTACAAATCTGTTGGACATAACTTCAGTTATTTCGTTTTGTTTGTAGAAGATATCTAACAGATTTTTAGTTGTTGCAACAAGTTCTACACTTGTTGTAACAAGTAGAAAATCTGTTTACAAATCTGTTGGACATAGCTTCAGTTATTTGGTTCTGTTTGTAGAGGATATCCTACAAATTTGTAATTGTTGCAATAAGTTCTACACTTGTTGCAACAAATAGACAATTTATTTATGAATCAGCAAATGTTGAGGAAAGATATAGTCAAATTGGCGACGGCGACAATCAATCCTCGAAAAGAGATGAAGAACGAGCCAAGAAGCGGTATATACAAATGAAGAAAGTGAAGAAGAACTAGAAGATGAAGAAAGCAAGATGGAAATGAAGGAGATGAAATCAAGGAAATCCTACACCACGAGAAGGTAGTTCTTTGAACAAATTATTACTTAAGTTGTGGTATTTGGAGGTACGTTGAACAATTTCTGTTATTTTTTTGTCTTTTATGTTATTTGTGAATGATGTTTATGAACTTATTTATTTTGATTAGTTGTGGTATTTGGAGCCAAGGTGGCTATTAAACAATTTCTATTTATGAACTTATTTATTTTGCTTACTAATTGTTGCAATAGATGCATACAGTAGAATTGCTTAGTTGCTTAGTTGTTACAACAAATTACTAACCTTGTTGGAAAAAATCAAACAATTGCTTAAATTATTGTAAAAACTAAAAATGTCGTAATGAATGAGTTAATTGTTGCAACAGATCATACACTTGTTGAAGAAGTTGCAACAAGTTACTAATCTGCTTCAACAAATGGACCAGTTTAAACAAGTCACTAATCTATTTAGACAAGTTGCCTAAATGATTGCAATAGATCATACAGTTGTTGAAGTTGCAATAAGTTACTAACCCATTCCAACAGGTAACTAATTTGTTTAAACAAGTTACTAATCTGTTTAGACAAGTTCCCTAAATGATTGCAACAAATCATACAGTTGTTGAAGAAGTTGCAACAAGTAACTAATCCTTTTGAACAAGTAACTAATGCAAATCATACGATTTTAAAGAACAAGTTGCCTAAATGATTGCAACAGATCATCTGATTACTTGAAGAAGTTGCAACATATTACTAACTGCTTATTACTGAACAAATTACTAATCGTTTCAATAAGTAACTAATCTTTTAAACAAGTTACTAATCTGTTGCAACGAGATAGTACGATTTGTGGAAGAAGTTGCAAAAAATTACTAATTTATTTCAACAAGTTACTAATGCTATTTCCAAACAAGTTACTAATCTGTTCCAAACAAGTTACTAATCTGTTTAAACAAGTTACTAATCTGTTGCAATAGATCATACAGTTGTGGAAGAAGTTGTAACAAATTACTAATGATTTTAGTGTGTGTGTGTATATATATATATATATATATATATATTATATATATATATATATATATATATATTGCTAAATATCATTTCTAAATATGGGTGAATCAAGTAGTTCACTCCAATGATCACTCCATTTAGTGCGTATTGGACTTAGTTGATCATCTATCCTGACCCGAAACACCATCAAATTGCTTAAGTACATATATTGATCACTAAATTTGGTCGATCTCCATTGTTTATCACTAAATATGGGTGAATCAAGTAGTTCACATCAATTCACTCCAATGATCACTCCGTTTAGTGCGTATTGGACTTAGTTGATCATCTATCCTGACCCAAAACACCATCAAATTACTTAAGTATATATATTGATCACTAAATATGGTTGATTTCCATTGTTTATCACTAAAGATGGGTGAAACAAGTAGTTCACATCAATTCACTCCAATGATTACTCCGTTTAGTGCGTATTGGACTTAGTTGATCATCTATCTTGACCCAAAACACCATCAAATTGCTTAAGTATATATATTGATCAATAAATATGGTTGATTTTCATTGTTTATCACTAAATATGGTTTATTTTCATTATTTATCACTAAATATGGTTGATTCCCTTTATTGATCACTAAATATAGGTGAACCAAGTAGTATCTGTTGTGGCAACTGTAGTATCTGTTGGAACAACTGTAGTATCCTTTGTAACAACTGTAGTATCTGTTGTAGCAAGTGTAGTATCTGTTGCAACAACTGTAGTATCTGTTGCAGCAACTGTGGTATCTGTTGCAGCAACTGTAGTATCTGTTCTAAGAATACACTTAGAATTGCCCATCTAATCCATGAAATTACTATCTAATCCATTAAGGATGTTAGTATATATATATTCATCACTAAATATCGTTGATTTCATTTGTTTAACACTAAATATGGGTGAATCAAGTAGTTCATATCAATTCACTCTAATAATCACTCGATTTAGTGCATAATGACTTAGTAGATCATCTCTCCTGACTCAAAATACTATCAAATTGATTAAGTATTATATATTGATCACTAAATATCGTTGATTTCATTTTTTTATCACTAAATATGGGTGAATCAAGTAGTTCACATCAATTCACTCTAATGATCACTCGATTTAGTGCATATTGACTTAGTAGATCATCTTTCCTGACTCAAAATACATCAAATTGATTAAGTATTATACATTGATCACTAAATGTAGTTGATTTCCTTGTTTATCACTAAATATGAGTGCATCATGTCTTTGTAAAGTTCAAGGAAAAAGTCAATTCAGTTACTATAACGGCCAAGGGCCGGCCAAAACCAGCCCCTCGAGCTTGGTCTTGGAAAAATATTTTCTCCTTCTTGTTTCTCTACTAATTGATCCTTATCTTGTAGAGTAGTTGTTGGAAGAAGAAACCACTTGTTTTGTACAACCTTAGTAGATCATCTTTCTTGAGCATCAAAATATTTGTTAAAGTGTAGCTATCCGTGTGTGTGTGGGTGTTGTAAATTGATTAATGTACTATATATTGATCACTAAATATCGTTGATTTCATTTGCTTATCACTAAATATGGGTGAATCAAGTTGTTCACATCAATTCACTCTAATGGTCATTGGATTTAGTGCGTATTCATAGGGGAAGTCTAGTTACCGTCAAATTGATTAAGTATTATATATTGATCGAAAAGGTATGTAAGGCTTTCTTATTATTGATTTCCTTTGTTTATCACTAAATATTATTGATTCTCTTTGTTGATCACTAAATATGGGTGAATCAAGTAGCATCCATTGCAACATTTTCCTTCTTAGGAGTGTAATATACCAAGTTTGATGATTTTGAAAGCCTTTATGACAAAACGACGAACATGTTGTTATGATACAAGGATGATGCAGGATGATTGTTACGACAATATGTTCTTACCATGGTAGTATGGAATGTTAATTGCGGTTCCAAATGACATAGTTGTTGAACAAGTCTGGCTTATAGTCTTTATTGTTGGATAAAACACCGCTAACAAGTTACCTACTTTAGGTCTGATTGAAATCACTCGGGGGAGGAGGGGATTGTTGGAAAAACTGACGAATTATGTAACTTTTCGGCGCTATGTGGGCGAGCCGACTTATTCGGCGCTATGACAATAGTTAAGGCATGCATTATCCGCCTTGTTGCAGACGGCCCTCGTTTATATTTTTACATTTGTTCCAAAATCTTTTAGCCAAATTGGATAAAACACAAGTTACTAGTTGTTGCAACACAGTCTTGTTACTTGTTGGATAAAACCCAACAAAGAAGATTATAGAAGATGACCCGATGTTGTTGCTTCTTGGATAGTCGGCATTCCTATTACTTGTTGAAAAGCTTTTGACCGACCTTACGTCACTCCGATATGTTTTGTATACATTATGTTAATTTATTAACAAATTTTGAGAATACGGGGAAGATTTTGACTATGTATTTTACTTTCGTTTGACATTTGTGATTTGAAAGCGATCAACATATCATATAAATCAAGTTCACTCGAAGCACGTAGATCATCTTATCCGCCTCGAAATTACCATTCTAAATTGAACTAAATATCGAATAACATTAAAAACATATCATAAAGTTCCAACAAATAACTATTATTATATGATCAACATCACTAAATTAATTCAACTATGGAGCATTTCGGCTTGGACAACAACTGACAAATCATTTGGATATTTTTCTTAAACGAAGTTGGCAAACCAAATAACGTGCTATGGTATCCTCGATCGTAAGGCGAGAAAGACGAGAGTGCTTATGTCAATATAACGTTGTTGGAACAGTCTTGTCTATTTGTTGCCAAAGTGTAGAACTTGTTGCAACAACTATAATCCGTTGGATATCATCTATAAACAGAACAGGATAAATACCAGGACAAGAAAAAAAAATCATCTATTGGATATCTTTTCCTAAACCCTGAACCATACCAGGACAACAACAGAAAAACTATCTATTTCACTATAAACACATTACAACAACAACTTGAATTTTATCCAAACTTTTCCTAAACCCAAAAAAAAATCAAAACTTCTTTTCAATATTCTTTTTGAGTGGGGGAGGGGGGGTAGTGCAAACAAAAAAAAAAAACAAAAAAAACTTTTCAAAACTTTTTTTTTTTTAAACAAACATTTTTTTTGGAAGGGTGGGGGGTGGTGGGTGAAAAAAAACAAAAAGAAAAACTTTTCAAAACTTTGTTTAAAAAGCATTTTTTTTTGGTGTGGGGGGGGGGGGGGGGGGGGGTGGGCGGGAGTGAGGGGTGGGAGGAGGAGGGAGAATTTGGTAAAAAAAAAAAAAATAATCTAAATTTTTAATTTTTTTTTTGGGTGGGGGGGGGGGGGGGGGGGTTTGTGAGAAGGAGGAGGACGAGGGGTGTGAAAAAATAAATTAAAAAAAATTTGATTTTTTTTTAAAATTTTTTTTGGGGGGGGGTGGGGGTAGTGAGGGGTGGGAGGAGGAGGGGGTGGTGAAAAAACAAAACAAAATCAAAACTTTTTAATTTTTTTTTTTGGGGGGGGGGGGGGGGGGGGGGGGGGAGAAGGAGTGGAGGGCTAAAAAGAAAAAATCAAAATTTTTTTTTTTTTGGGGGTGGAGGGAGGGTTGCGAGGAGGAGGAGGAAGGGGGGGGGGTGAAAAAATAAATAAAGAAAATCAAAAAATTTTAAATTTTTTTTTTTGGATGGTGGGGGTGGGGGTGAGGGTGGGAGGAGGGTTGCGAGGAGGAGGAGGAGGAGGAGGGGGGGGGGGGGGGGGTGAAAAAACAAATAAAGAAAATAAAAAAAATTAATTATTTTGGAGGGGGGGGGTGGGGGGTTAGGGGTTAAGAGGAGGAGGGGGGTGAAAAAAAAAAAAAAATAAAAATTGGCGGGGTGGGGTGGGGGGGGGAGGGCGTGGGGGCATGGGGTCGGGGGGGGCAGGCGGGGGTGGGTCAAAGTGTTAAAAATAAAACTTGAGTGCAAAGTGTTAAAAATAAAATTGGGGGTCAAAGTGTCAAAATAAAAACTTTTGGGCAACTTCAAAACCCCTTAATCACTAATAGAAAATTATCACCTCCACCTAATAATTAAAACTTGAGTCACATCTCCTAAAATAAAAAACTAAAGAGTCACTAATAATTAAATGCCCCCTGTCACATAGGGACGTGGGTCCCACTTTAAGTAACTGTTTAGTCAAATGTCAAAAGAGTTAAAAGTCAAGAACACCAAGTACTCCTTCCGTTCACTTTTACTTGTCATTTTACCATATCAAGAGAAAGACAACTTTTTTTTTCTTGTTTTACCCTTGACATTAATTACTCATTTGCAAATCATCTTCAAGTCTATTGAGACTATACACTAATTAATATAGGTATTATGGCAAAATCTATACTTAATATATTACTCCCTCTGTCCCATATTACTTATCTGCTTTTCTTTTTACACGCCCTTTAAGAACTCATAAATAAATTTGTATTTTTATTACAATACATTTATCTCTTTCCAATTAATTATACTCTAATCAATATTGGTTACTTTAAAAAAATAATTAATGTTAAAGGCAAAGTAGGAAAAATTTAATTAATTCTATCTTGATTTTGTAAATGGACAAGTATTTTGGGATAGATATTTATAGTAATGTGGACAACTAATATGGAACAGATGGAGTAATTCTTAAGGAGAATGCAAAATTAAAAAAATGGACAAGTAAAAGTGAATGCCCTCCATCCCAATTTATGAGACATTGTTTGACGTGACACAAAGTTTAAGAAAGAAAGAAAGGCTTTTGAAATTTGTAATTTAAAACAAATCTTAGATATTTGTATGTCTATAATCATTTTATTAAAGGTAAAAGAAAAATTTTCAAGTTAAGTAAAGGGTTAAAAATACCCCTCTACTTTGGAAAAAGGGCTAAAAATATCCTCTGAACTTATTTTGGGTCAAAAATACCCCTCCCGTCCTTAAAGTTTTCAAATATACCCCTGCCTTGACGGAATTATTCTCCAAAATAACTTCCGAAATCATTTTTTAAACCCGCTCCATCATTTAAACCCGTAATTTAACCCATAAAACATTCCCCAATACATAGGTATGAAGCTTAGAGAGAATAATAAAGGGATCATTTGGTTGGCTATAAATGATTTTTAAATAATAATTTGGGTTATTTTGGCTGGAAAGAAAAATATTTGAAAACTTTCAGAGTTTTTGAAAATAAAATTGGATGTATTTTTATTTTTAATTATTTTTCCTATTTTTAATTATGAAAATATCATTTTTTTGGGGCCATACTAAAAAGTAAAAGGTAACATAAATTGAGACAAACTACCGACGGATTAGACACGCAGTGAACGTACTTGATAAAAAAGTATTGGTAAGCTGTTTTATTGCTAAAATGATTAAGATATTTTTAAATTTCTTAGAAAAACTTTTAAATATAAGAGCAATAAGAAAGAAAAGCAGGAATGACGGGTATGAAATGGGGAGGAGAGTTAGGGGTTTTGATTTGGAGAGCTAGTTAGAAGAAAAAAATCAAGGATAAAATTATAAAATTTTGATCAAATTAAAAATACTTATATGAGCTGAAAAATTATAAGTTGAGGGTGGCCAACTTATGACTTTCAGATCATTTTATAAGCACTTTTGAAATTTACCAAATTCTTGGATAAGTTAAAAGGTATTTATGGGCAATTTGACCGGCTTATAAGATTCCCCAGATGCGCTCAAATCATTTTATATATGTGTTGATGAAAGGTAGCACGTTCCCAATAAATTAATCTAGAAGTGAAAAAATAAAAGCAAATTAACTAACTAAAATACAATAATTTTGTTATACTAGTATATTATAAATTGAAGTAATCATCCAAGTATCTTGTATAATTTCCAAACAACACCAGTAGGGCTGGTTTGGTATGAGGATAAGGATAAATAATTTCGAGATTATATTTGAGATGAATTTATTTCACGTTTGGTTGGAATAAAATAACAGTATAATTAATCTCGGGATTAATTATCCCGAAATTATAATGTTATTTTATTTCGGTAAAAGAATGAAATAACTAATCCCAAAATAAATTAACATAGGATAACCTGTTTCCAACCAAACGACACCAGGTATTCATGAAACAAATTAGGTATGCACAGCCAAAAAAAAAAAGTCAAAAACATCAACTTATGCTACTACTAGTAGTACAAAAGCTGATTCAAGTCTTGCTAGGATTGGCCCAGCTATACGTAACACCAACTCCCACTCTGGAATTTAATGGCTGTGGCTGGATTCTATAGTAGGACCTTGCTAATGGTAGGAAAAGTCAATTTGATATTGTAGTCATTTCTCATTTGGATGCTATAGTCTGCATATCTGTTTACTATAAAATGATTTATCAACGAAAAGTCTGAACCCAGTAGGTGGATTTGAATTTGCAGTAGGTTTAACTGTTGCCAAATTCACCTTTCTTGGAACATGTAGGACTTTTTTTTTTAAACGTTTAATTTCATGTATTAACAGTATAAAAAATGTACACAATCAAATCACTTATAACGATAATTATATTTAAATATATAGATGGTCGAATCAGTGCGCACCATTATTTTTAAGTAAAGAAATGTTAAAGGACGAATTCATTATTTTTCAATGTTGGAAGTTGGAAATAATATATTTCTCAGTTATATATAAAAAAATAAAAAAATAGAAAGGAAAGAGAGTCCTCCATATCAGAAGAACCCCCAAGTGCTTAAGGTAATTGCACGGTTTTCCCTTCAAATGGACTGGTCTTTAATTTTTGCCTTTTAAAATCAAACTTATATTTATAGGGACATAAGCTCTTTAAGGATACGAGCATAAATTGTGAAAATTATAATGTGTAACTTATGTCCTTATAAGCATAAGTTCGATTTTGAAGGACAGAAACTACATACCTGCACAAAACAGGACAAAAGTGCAAATGACCAACCAGGCTTCATGGTGATCCATCCATTCCTGTATTTGCAAGACTTTTTCGAGCCCAAATCACTCTGCTCCAAAGTACAATGGCCCAAAGTTTACCACCTTTTCTTTCTTTTTACTTGGGTATTTTTACACTATACAGCAGCTAAATAATATCCAAATTAAAACTAACTTTAATCTTTATCTTTCAAAAATCTTAGTTAGTACAATCACTACATAATAATGAGTGTATGCACTTAGTATAATTTTGTTATATATTGAATATATACTGACGATAATTATAAACAGTTACAGTTAAGGGGTAAAAAGTTTTTAGCCGCATCGCTAAAGATGCTCAGAACCCTTTTTACTTACTCTGTAGAATTTAGATTAATCTTGAATACGGACTACATAAAGTAGTTAAGTCAACTATCCACCAAATGAAGCGTAAACACTAATCACTATGTGTTGATGAATCTAAACGTGAAATTTGTATACTTCCTTACGCAGAACCCCATAACTAAGAAGCTGATGGCCAAGAGTTTGATGACAATCCAAGTGATATACTTTTCAAAGCTAGTTACATATTCTGACTATTTATAAGTTATAACCAAATAAAGAATTTGTTTACTTTAATACAAGTTGTATTGTATTTCTTGAAATTTTAGGCGACTATATATAGTGTGTAAAACGTGAGAAAATAAGGTAATTATCTACGTAGTTTATTTCTTTAATTAGCTTCTAGTTTCTCGCTGGCTGTGGTCAATTAGTTATATCATACTAGCAACTTGTAATTTATTCATTTAGTATATTAGGATAGCTATAAATGGACAAAGTGGTGGTCAAGATCAAGGTTCTTCGTAATTGAGGCTAGCTAGCCACAATTGGTAAAATTTAAGCATGACTTAAAAACCTAATTAGGTGGATTATAATGACACCGTATGCATTGTTTTACTATCAATCACGTGAGAGACTAACAAGAAAATCATATAATCAACCAGTGAGTTTAAAATTTGTGTAAACATGCCAACCATCTTCCCAATCTTGGATTGCCAACCATCTGCCCAATCTTGGATAATTGTGCTTGCTCCCCGATGACTAATTACTAAGTAATAATCTTCTCGTACACATTAATTTCTTAATTAATTGTCTTGGAGTTATACACATGTGCTAGTTTGTAGTTACATGCTTCACATGTGTACCTCATATAGTCATATCAAGAATTATTTTGTTTATACAGTAAAGTAAAATGCTTATATTATCAGTGCATTCTACCCAAATTACCTGGCCTGTTTTTAACCTGGCCGTCTCATTTTACTTATTTTTCCGCCTTTCTTTTGTTATGATATACAATTCAAAGTAATGTAGCCCTACCATATATAAGTCAACAAAAACACAGGTACTTCGATCTTAAACTATTAGTGGTATAAAGAGAAATCTTAGTAAATGTTTTTAGTCTATATATTTCAAATTAAAAAATTACTTAATTTAATTAATCTGAAAGTCCTAAATATAAATTAATGTTGAGTAGAACAAGGACTAAATTCATTCCATGCATGTGGCGTGGTCAGGGGCGATTTTAGGCACTATTTTTGGAGCACGTAAACACATAATCTCGCCATAAAACTAGGTATTTTATGTATATATTTTCTAAAATTAGTATAATACTACCCACTAGAACACATACTTCAAAAGACTAAATTGTGCACTTGGTTGAAAGTTGAGTTTTTACCTAAGGGACTAGGGATCAATTCCCATTTTTCTTTTTTTTTTTTTTAATACATTTTTTTTTTTTTTGTGAATGGTTTGGCGCATGGTTCTAGATGCTTTCAAAAATCACAGATTCACTTATGCTATCTTATAAGCTAAAAATAAGTTGTGGTCATTATACTATGTGGAGCCAGCTAAATGAGTTTGGTGCATGGTTCTAGATCTCATTGGCAGTAAGATGAGTCCTCTTAATTAAAGGCTGCTAGCTGATCAAAGGGAAAGGAAAGGGAACATACATATGTATATTAATAAAAGGAAATGACTACTTAAGTACACACGAGAAAACTTAGTTAACGTTGCAATACCTTATATATCCCAGACAAATTGTTGTGAGTTGAAAAATAAACGCCAACCAAAAAGTGTCTCCTAACACTGACATAACTTATACCAGAAGTCTATAATCTCCACAGAAATCAACTGAAAGCAACGACGTCCGCATATCCACTAAAGATCCATAATACTGTATTGATTTAGTAGGAGTAGTAAATTATTTATTAGTCGTATTTGCAAGGTTTACATTCCACGTTTACTCCTCTTTTTACCTATATCTGCTCATAATTTGATAAATGGTGGTGGAATACACATAATAATTCACAAATCTTCCATCATGCATGGAAGGGACTGGTCCTGCTTTTTTAATTTTAATTTTAAATTTATTTTTTTGGACTGGTGCAGCTTATAATGTTGCATGGAAGGTTTTTCTTTTCTTTTCTTTAATTTTGTATAGAATTCAAAAGAAAGTAACCATGGAACAAACAGTTTATCATTGCGATAAATCATAGTACTCACTCTGTTCCGTTCTATATATGTAGCAATATTTTCTTATTAGACAATCTAAGAAAAAAAAAAAAAGCAATACCTTTTTATATTTGAAAGTAAAATAACTTAAGTGTTTTTTTTTTATTCTACCTGAATGATACACTTTTATAAGGATACAAATATTGTGATACGTTCTATTCTGCCACGTAAATTGAAAAAGAGTTGGAGTAAATTATACTAGCAGAAACACGTAGTGGACATGATGATGATGATTGATGAGAACTCAGAAGCAATCACAAAATTGTAAAATGTATACTATATAGTTGCGTACGTGTGAAGAGGGATCGAGTGAAGCATTCTTGCTTTCTTAATGTGTTAAGTGTAGGAATAATGATGGAAGTCATTTAGATTGCATTTATTATGACAGGATGCTTCCCTCACAACCCAATTATTTTTTCCCATTTTTTATCGAGTCAATTGCAATCCTTTTTTTTTTTTCAAGTTAATTAATTTTCCTCCTTTCTTTATTATTACTGTCTAGTGTCTAGATCTCTGTTAATTATATTATTTAACCTTCAACAAATTACAAGTGCCTTTTAAAGGTGGCAATTCAATGTTCACATTTGTTGAGACTTGCGGCGTACACGGCAATGGCCATTTTGTTTTTTGTCTGTTATTAGTATATAAAACTGATAACAAATTTGATTTAGTGGGTAATACTATTATAGAGTACTATTGCACCTATATATCTCTTTTTGTTATAAATACGCCGTATTATGGATGTCTATTCAAATACACAGTCATCTAGATAAGCTTACAATCAAGCAGACAGCTTGCAAGCAGCTCAAGCAAGTAGCTCAAGCAGACAGCTTACTAGCAGCTTCCTGAAAAGCCTTGCAGCAACTTCCTCAGGCTTGCAATTAAGCAGATAGCTTGCAAGTAGCTCAAGTAGGCAGCTTGCCAGCAGCTTCTGAAAAGCCTCGCTGCTGCTTCCTGAAAAGCCTCACAACTACCTCTTTTCCTCTATAAATAGAAAGTCAGTTCAGTTCAAAGTTGAATAATATATCAGTCTCTCTCTATATATTTGTCTCTGGTCTATTTACTTTATAGTCTTTAGTTTCTAACACGTTATCAGCACGAGACTCTGCCATCTAGGGCAAATACTTTAAAAGCTTCGAAGGTATAGCCTTTCTCTTTCTTAATTAATGGCAAATCTTTCTAAACGTGAATTTGTTGCCCTGGATATATCGGGCAAAAGCTACCTGTCTTGGGTACTTGATGCTGAAATTCATCTTGATGCGATGGGTCTGGAAGACACCATCTAAAATAAAAATCAGGCATCAAATCAAGACCGTGCCAAGGCAATGATATTCTTCCGCCATCACCTTGATGAGGGCTTGAAATTGGAATATCTCACTATTAAAGATCCTCTTATGCTATGAAATAATTTAAAAGATAGATATGACCACCTGAAAATGGTCATTCTTCCACAAGCACGTTTTGATTGGATCCATTTGACGCCACAAGATTTTAAATCTATCTGTGAGTATAATTCCTTAAGGTTTAGAATTACATCTCAGCTGAAATTATGTGGTGAAAATATCACGATAATGATATCTTTGGAGAAAACTTTCACCACTTTCCATGCCTCGAATGTGCTCTGCAGCCAGTAATATCGAGAGATGGGGTTCAAAAGTATTTTGAACTAATTTCACATCTTCTTGTAGCCGAACAAAATAATGGGTTATTAATGAAAAATCATGAAAGCCGACCTACTGGTTCTAGTCCATTCCCTGAAGTGAATGAGGCTAATTTTCACCAAGCTAAGCATGGAAAAGGTCGTGGCCCCAATCCTCGTGGCCCTAGCAAAGGGTCATGACCGTGGTCGAGGGAAAAGCTATAATCATGATGATCGCCTCGCACCAAATAAATCCCTTCAAAAGAAGGATGAAACACATGAAGCGGTGTAAAGGAGAAACCCAGAAGATAAATGCCACAGATGTGGTGGTAAAGGGCATTGGGCACGTGCTTGTTGTACGCCAAGGCACTTGTTTGAGCTTTATCAAGCCTCCCTAAAAAGGGCAGAAAAGAATGTTGAAGCAAATTTTATTTATGAAGATAATGATGACTTCATGCATTTGGATGTAGCTGATTACTTTGCACTCCCAGAAATAGATCTTGTAATCAGAGATGAATCTGTAGAAACTTAAATGTTTTAATTCATGTTGTTTGTATTATCTAGTATAATCATGTTAATACTTAATGATAAGTCATGTTTTGTTTTAGTAATCTGGTTTATACGGTTATGAGATAAGTCATGTTTTGTTTTAGTAATCTGGTTTGTACGGTTATGAGTCTTGTAAATAAAGTGTAAATCATGTTTTGGTAATAATATTCACTACAATGTTCACTTTTTGTATATTTTTTTTCATTTTGAAGAAAATATGGACGTTCCTCAAATATTTTTAGATCAATGATCGAAGATATTTGTGTGATTGATAGTGGAACAACGCATGCCATATTCAAAGACGAGAAATATTTTGCTTACTTGCTTAGAAAAAAGGCAAATGTTACTACAATTTCCTGTAATTCAAAATTGATTGAAGGCTCTGGAAGAGCTACTATATTTCTACCTAAGGGGACGAAACTTCTTATATAAGATGCATTGTTCTCTTCTAAATCCCCAAGAAACTTGTTGAGTTTCAAAGACATCTACCGGAATGGGTATCACGTTGAGACATTAAATGAAATGAATGTTGAATATCTTGGTATTACCAAGAATGTCTCTAGCCAGAAATATGTTTTAGAGAAATTACCAACTTTGTCTTCTGGCCTGTATTATGTAGAAATTAGTACAATTGAAGCACACTCTATCGTAAACCAGAAATTTACAGATTCGAGTACTTTTGTGCTTTGGCATAACCGAATGGGTCATCCTGGATCAACAATGATAAGGTGAATCATTGAAAATTCAAATGGGCACCCACTTAAGAACCTGAAGATTCTTGAAAGTGGTGAATTCATGTGCCGCTTGTTGTCAGGCAAATTGATAACAAGACCATCGCCAATGAAAGTTAGTATTGAATCTCCTACCTTTTAAGAACGTATACATGGTGGTATATGTGGACCAATTCACCCACCTTGTAGGTCATTCAGATATTTTATGGTCCTCATAGATGCATCTTCAAGATGATCTCATGTGTGCCTCTTATCATCTCGCAACCTAGCGTTTGCGAAATTATTGGCACAAATAATATGCTTAAGGGCACAGTTCCCAGATTATCCCATTAAGGCTATACGCCTCGATAATGCTGGAGAATTTACATCCCAAGCTTTTGATGATTATTGTTTATTAATTGGGATAAAAGTTGAACATCATGTGGCTCATGTTCATACTCAAAATGGCCTTCCTGAGTCATTTATTAAGCACCTACAATTAATAGCAAGACCACTACTTATGAAAACACAGTTGTCCACTACTGTCTGGGGTCATGCTATCTTACATGCAACATCACTTATTCGTCTCACACCGACTCATTATAATAAATACTCTCCGTCACAAATAGTATTTGGCCATGAATTAAATATTGCTCATCTCCGAATCTTAGATTCTGCTGTATATGTGTCGGTTACACCACCACAATGCACTAAGATGGGTCCCCAAAGAAGTTTAGAAATATATTTTGGGTTTGAATTGCCCTCTATTATTCGCTACCTTGAACCTTTGACGGGAGATTTATTCACGGCTCGATTTGTAGATTGTCGGTTTGATGAAACAAATTTCCTACAATTAGGGGGAGAGAAAAGGGAAATCAAAAGAGAAATTGCGTGAAAAGTTTCATTGCTCTCTCATTTTGATCCACATTCCCCTGTTTATGAAATGGAGGTCCATGAGATTATCCATTTACAGAAAATAGCAAATTAGATGCCGGATACATTTACTGATTTGAAAAGGATAGCTAAGTCGCATATTCCTGAAGAGAATGCACCTATCCAAATTGATGTCCCAAAAGGACAGTCTTCTAGTGCCATAGCTTCTGAATCCCATACACGTCTGAAGCGTGGAAGGGCATTAGGTTCCAAGGATAAAAATCCTAGAAAAAGAAGCATGAAAAATGATCAAAATGACACTAGAAAAGGATCTCACGGAGAGATTCAAGATCTGATTATTCCGGATATTCCTGAAGATATCAGTGAACCCGAGACTCAAGTGAATAAAGAACTATCATTAAGTTCTACTAGTGATGAGATAGATTTGAATCGATCAAAAATTATGGTGGATAATGTTTTTGCATATAATGTTGCATTGAACATTATGAAAGAAAATGAGGATCAGGAACCTCAATCTATCGAAGAATGTCGACAAAGATGTGACTGGCCAAAATGGCAAGAGGCAGTTCAATCAGAATTGAACTCACTTGCTAAACGTAAGGTTTTTGGACCGCTAGTCCAAATGCCTGGTGGTGTAAAACCAGTTGGCCACAAATGGGTCTTTGTGCGAAAAAGAAATGAAATTGTGAGATACAAGGCACATCTTGTTGCACAAGGATTCTCTCAAAGACCCGATGTCGATTATGAAGAAACATATTCACCCGTTATGGATGGCATAACATTTCGATATCTCATTAGTTTAGCTGTATATGAAAATCTTGAAATACATCTAATTGATGTGGTTACAACTTATCTTTATGGCTTATTTGATAATGAAATTTATATGAAAATTCTAGAAGGATTTAAAATATGGTTTAAAACAATCAGGGCGCATGTGGCACAATCGCCTTAGTGAGTACTTGATAAATGAAGGTTATATAAATGATGCCATTTGTCCATGTGTTTTTATTTAAGTAAACAAAAATAGAGTTTATTATACATGTTGTTTATGTTGATGGCATAAATCTCATTGGAACTCCAGAAGAGCTCCAAAAGACAATTGAATATTTAAAGAAAGAATTTGAGATGAAAGATCTTGGAAAGACAAAACTTTGTCTTAGTCTGCAAATTGAACATTTAGAAGAAAGAGTCTTCATCCATCAATCTTCCTATACTGAGAAAGTTTTAAAGCGATTTTACATGGACAATGCACATCCATTAAGTATTCCTATGGTTGTTCGCTCACTTGAAGTGAGTAAAGATCCATTCCGACCTCAAGAAGAGAATGAAGAGCTACAGAATGAAGAGCTACTGTTAGGACCCGACTAGTGGGCCATGACGGGTATCCGGGGCTGGCTACCGAGCACCACTCACAATGCTATCTACCATACTCAACCTGGACAACTATCTCTTTGCAACATATGACTCGTCATAATCCAATTCCCGAATTTCCCAAAAACATGTATATATATATATATATATACATACATATAAGCCCACAAGGCTACAAAATAATATACAAAATACACTGAAGTGACCATGAGACATCTATTACCCCACATCTATATCTACGAGCCTCTAATTGGGGTGCTAGAATCATAAGGACGGGACAGGACCCCGCGATGTCCAAATATGTATACAAAAGAATATACCAATAAATGGCAACTCCGGAGAAGTGGAGTGCTCCGATGCATCCGCTGATAATGCTCCTAGGGATCTGGACTGTCTCTCTGTCTACCTGCGAGTATGAACGCAGCGTCCACAAAAGCAAGGACGTCAGTACGAATAATGTACTGAGTATGTAAGGCGTGAATAATAACATAATAAAGGGATAAGGGACATGAGATAAATAAATAAACTGCACATACGATTGCCTCTTAAGGCGGATACCATGCATGCTAACTTTTACTTTTAAAACCACATCATAACATATGTATATGTATATATATATATATAAGTAAGCTGTCTGAGTCATATATCATTACTAGCCCGCGTCCGGGTATCTAACGCGTCCGGGATAGTCATCTTACGCTGCCCACTAGTGGTGACTGCCCGACCAATTAGGCCCGGTGCAACTATCATTATCCGTAAGCCGCCCACTTACGCCCAGCGTAGTGGTGTTTGCCCGCCCAAATAGGCTCGGTATAACCATATATACAATTAAGCATGCAGGTAAGCCCAATTAAAGCTACAATCATACCGGAGTGACGTAAGGTCGGTGACCTCCGGTTACATTATGGAATCATCATCGTCGCTATGTCCCACCTTGAAGGAACTAATATTAAGAGGTGAGGCAACAACATGAAATAACATCATATCTTTAACTTCATAAGAAAATCATATCATGGGCTTTGGAATCTTTAGACTTAGACTCATCATCATCATTATCATGCTCGTAACGTATCTCTTATATTATCTCATATGAAGTTCTTTATCAATAATGACTCATAGTTTTCGGGATGTGAGAAAGTCATGAAGAAATAGGGAGAATCATGTCATAAGAATTATGCCTTAGAAAGAAGGGACTAGCCTCACATACCTTTTCGCCTTTCTAACTTGCCGACTATACGCTTCCTTCCAAGTTCGTAATTCTACCTTCAAGGAAATTCGTACTAATATTAGATAATCAATAACATAAGAATGCTTGAGCTAAAGCTAGAGAAACTTTCTCCATATCATATATCAACTCCCAAATGTCAATAAAAATATTCATAATATCATATCCAACAATCTTCATCAACCATACATTATTCGATTCTCCTACTTCCATTTCAAGGGCATCCATAACCGTGGTCATAATACAACATTTCATTCATCCCTGTATAATGTTTCTCCCATGTTCTTAATATCATTTATAACATAATTATAATCACAACATATCAAGAATCATGATTCATATTAATCTACTACTCACAAATGCCACTAATCTCATATTTGTAATCCATTTTCTAGTTCCTTCCATAATTCAAGTCTTTCAATCCCTCAATAGTCTAAATAGCATGGAAGAATCATAAAACTTACCTTTGATTGTGTAGAAGCAAGTTTTGGATGATAATCTTTCACTTGAAGAAAAATCCTAGCTTCAATCCAAAGAGTTTTCTTGTCTTGTATGAATCCTAGTGAGTCTCTTGCACTTGATTTTCTTGGTTTGATGAAGTTGATCTTTAATTTCTCTTGGATCCTTGTAGATGAAGTGTGGAGAGAGTTCTAGAGACTTCTTGAGGTGTGGAGAGTGTTAGGGAGAAGACGGAAAATGAATTAAATGAGCTTGGGTCCCTTATTTAAACTTAAAAATCTGTCCCGACTCGAACCTACGGCCTATTATACGGACCGTATTATTTATACGGTCCGTATAAAGGACCGTACATTCCTTCCAGAACCTCGTCCTTCTCTGGTAGAATTCCACGGCCAGACATACGGGCCGTATATTTTATACGGTCCGTATATAGGATCGTACAATTCCCGGTTTCCCGAAACTTGCCCTCGTCGACTCGTTTAATCTCCAATCCTTATGGAACCTTCTTAACACTTGTTTAACACTTCATTAACAATATAAGGGGCGTTATAACTTTTCTTTAGAACATCATTAAGCCAACATTAGCTCGGGACTCTGCAAACCCTTTTTCAAAATGCGGCTTATACTTTACATTCTTCAACTAACTTTCTTCTCTTATCTCGAATGTCTTTGAAATCTCATTTAGATTCATTAAGTGGCCTTTCTTACTGGTAGGAACATCGTATACTTCTCACCCCGCATTAGTCTAGCTATCATACGATGACATGAAAGTTTCTGAGGTGTAACAGCTACTTGGTCCAGAAGTACCATATCTTAGTACCATTGGTGCACTCATGTATCTTGCTAACTCTACAAGCTCTGATATAGCATTTTCTGTTAATTTGCTAGCAAGATCTAGCTCTTCTCCTACACCGAGACATTGGAACGGAATTAAGCATATACTGCGATATCTAAAAGGTACTATTGATATAGGTCCGTTTTTATGCTAACAAAGGTAATACGTATCTTGTTGGTTATGCGGATGCGGGTTATTTATCCGATCCACAAAAACTCGATCTCAAATGTTATTTATTTACATGCGGAGGTACCTGGCATATAATGACGATCTACACAGTCCATTGTTGCTACTTCTTCAAATCATGCTGAGATAATAGCTATTCATGAAGCAAGCTAGTAGAAAATGTGTGTGGTTGAGATCAGTGATACATTTCATCAGAGAAAGATGTGGCCTGAAGTGTGATACCAAAATACCCACAGTCTTATATGAAGACAATGTTGCATGCATAGCCCAATTAAAGGGAGGATTCACAAAAGGAGACAGAACGAAACACATTTCACCAAAGTTATTTTTCACACACGATCTCCAAAAGAATGGTGATATTGATGTACAACAAATTTATTCAAGTGATAATCCAGCATATTTGTTCACTAAATCTTTGCCAAACTCAACTTTTGAGAAGATGGTAAACAAGATTGGAATGCGAAGACTTAGACATCTGAATTGTGCTCTTCATCAGAGGGAGTAAACTATGCGTTGTACTCTTTTCCCCTTAACCAAGGTTTTGTCCCATTGGGTTTTCCTGGTAAGGTTTTTAATGAGGCAGCTTGTAATGTGCATTACTAGATTTGTACTCTTTTTCCTTCACTTGGATTTTTCCCCAGGGTTTTTCTAACGAGGTTTTAACGATTAAATCTATTAATGAACATCCAAGGGGAGTGCTATAAATACCCGTGTTGTGGATGTCCATTCAAATACACGATCGTACGGATAAGCTTACAATCAAGCGGGCGGCTTGCAGCGGCTCAAGCGGATAGCTCTTTTTGCAAGTAGCTCAACGAACGGCTTCCTTTTGCGAACTCAAGAAAAGCTTGCGACGGCCGACAACTGCTTGCAATCAGTTATGCGAATTTTCAAGTAGCTCAAGCAGATTCGCTTGCAGTAGTTCAAGTAGGCGAAATTTGTGACTTACGAAAAGCCTCCATACCGCTTCTTTTCCTCTATAAATAGGAAGTCAGTTCAGTTCATTTATATATCAGTTCAAAGTTGAAAAATATATTAGTCTCTGGTCTATTTACTTTATAGTCTTTATTTTATAACACCTTTTTCAACTCTCAATCTTTGTTCAACTATTAATATTTGAAATATTGAAAACGAAAAAGGACTTATTTGAAAAGAACAGATTTAAATCCTATGGTAACTATTTTGCGGATCCATTTTCAGGGATGAAGGAAATAAATCAATTAACAATGGTTTCTCCCAAGATTCGTTTTATTTATTCACTAGTACAATGAAATTGTGCAATTACATGTCATAACAACGCAAAACTTACATCGTAAAAATTTATAGATAGTACTTATACACATTTCAAAATTTCGATGAATATCACTTTTGTTATTCTTGCGATTCATTCACATAAAATTTATGAAAAAGAAAAACGAAAGTTGTATATGATGTTTGGTGAAGAAAAAGCCACGTTAAAAAGAGAAAAAAGAATCCTAAACTAAACAAGAGTTAGTTCAAATTAATGACTACACATTTACTGGGCAATGCATATGTCTTTTTCTTCTTTTTATTTGTTTTATTATTTTAATTTCAGAGTTGATTCATATAGGCCACCCATATTATTCTCTTTAAAGAAATATATAATCTATTAAACTTTTAGTAACTTAACGAGCTCTCAAGGATCAACTCATAATTTATACAAAATATGAGGAATCATATATAGAATTTGAATTTAAGTAATATACAGATGGTATAATTCTTTTACGTTATTGGTTCAATTTAACTGTATAAAGTATGTTGTTATTACATTTCTCAGTACCGTATAATATTACATATTAACTTAATTTGATATACTAACAATAACTATGCTCAATCCGAATTCATTTGAGACCTCAATATCATAATTATTCTGTTTAAGTCCAAATTATTCGATATTTCGTACTTAATAATTACCTAACACTAAAATTCTTCTAATCTAGGCATAATTTAAATTTGACATACTTCTTTTTTAAAGCAAATTTGAAATATATTTATAAAAAATAGTTCAGCTTAAGTGGGTCAACTACCTTGAAATGAAGAGCAGCAAGTGTTTAAGAACCAAATATTAAATCAAATCCAAATGGATTGGAACTCAAATTTTGAAGTTCTTATCTTATCCCATTACAGAAACTTCCAATAAAGCATGATAATCACGACTCACACATGACAAGTGACAACACAAGTGGCTTAATTAAAGCAACCACATTAGCTTCAATAATATTTCGTCATTGTTCCTATAGTTCTTTTAGCAGCTTCTATATACTTTATTTCATTTTTCTCTAGCTAATTTTCTATTTTATTTATCTATTTTCTTCTTTGTTCTTAATAGTTCTTTTAAGAGACCAGAAGGCTGGTATAAGGAACGTAAAATAATGATTACTATTGAACCTTACGCTTCTAAATATAAAGCAACAATTCTAAGGGGTAATTTCTTGGTGGATCTCATTCAATTTTGTTCTATCGTACTAGAAATATTAAATTATTTTTTATAACAAATATCATTTTAGTTTTACTTAAATATTATAAAATAATCATTTATTTCCTCCTAGCTAGTCAATATTTGGTATTTAGACAAAATTAAATTACAAATGTAGTTATAAAAAATAATTTAGTTATTTTCATGTCATGCGTTAATAAAATTGAGTGGCCTTTTTGTTATAAAAATTAATTTGATAACTTCGTTATAATAAAGTAAAACCTGAACTATAATTATTCAAAATTGTACAATCGAGCTACTGTTTAGCTCTTGAAAATAATTGTTTTTTCTTTTTCCTCTCCTTTACATTGAAGCTTCTCATTTTCGTATTTTTCCTTTTTATGTGTTATCTTGGTTGGTGAGGAGTGGGGTAAGTTAGGCAGCTTGTTTGTGAAGAAAATAGAACAATAACATCTGCCTATTGCGTGTTTCATAAGAGTAATAATATAAAGTACTCCTTTAGGAATAACAACAAAAAAGACATAAGGAACCTTAAAATTGAAATTAGGAGCCAAACTTGAATTCTCCTTTATTTCAAAAATACACTGCCAATAAAAAACAGGACAAAGAATTCTTTATTTATTTCCTACATGTGTATATGATCCTAAAACCCATAAATATATTTTTGCTCCAATATCCATATTTACAGTACTATTTATTATCTCTTCCACCGTTCAGTTCTGTTTCTTGAACTTTGTGCTTCCTTCTTGTTCTGGAAAAGGTCTGTCAACTTCTTCTTCTTTCTGGTATGTCATCATATTATGCATGTCTTATGAAACTTATCAATGAACAAAAATTCTTGGAACACGTACTTTTTTAGCCTGTTTCAATATTCTGTAAGCTTAGCTTCGTCCCAGTCTCATATATAATGAAATAAAAGAAATACTAATAGTTTCTGGGAAATGCTCTGTTTTACTTGTTGATTTCCTCGTTGTTCAGGCCAGTTTCAGCATGTTTTTATCATAATATTTTGCTTTTTGTGCTGTACTAAAGTTCCAAACTTTTTAATTTGTACTGTCATCTATCTTAGTTTCTTTGTTAGGGATTAGTCAGTTTAGTAGGTATATGGACATGAATGGGTGATATTTTTAAAAGTAGTATTAATAAAGGTATTTGGAAGTCGAAGTTGTGTTTAGACATAGTTTCAATCTAAAAAATGTTAAAGATTTGTGAGGGAATTTTATTTTAATTTGAAAATGGGAGTGAAAATTGGCACAATGTATAACCAGACAGATTTTTAGGGAAAAGAAACTTGAAAAAGCAAAAAAAGTATGTCCAAACGGACCCTTAAAAGCTGTTATTGTTCTTCATTTGGTTTTGTGTTTCTACTTGAATAACGTTGGCAATTGGCAACTATGCATGGTTGGAAAAAACCATTATATTGTAGGTTTTTAGTCCATTAATCTTACAAGTGTTTTCTACTTTATTGTAGACGTGTGAGCTTTAGACATGGAGAAAGGAAAAGTGAATTCATATTCTCCAGATACAGTTCTTGAGGACTTTTTGAGAACTGCAGAATCTGAATCAGACTCTTCAAAAGCAAGCACATCAGAATTAGATGGCTCGAAAAATCAAAGATCTGGTTCGCGATGGGCTGGTTTTCTCGAGCTATTTAGAAGTAAATCGAAAGGACATATGACGAAAGATTCTCTAATTACTAGTTCTCTGAAACTGTCCAAAAGATTCAGCAGAAGCATGAGAGAGACAAGTAGCAGTGTCATGCCCAATCCAATTCTGGATAATGGTTTGCACTATTTCAAACCTCAGTGGAAACTTTTCACCCTCTCCGAGCTCCAAACTGCAACCAACAATTTTCACCAAGGTTAGTAATCTGCGCGAAATTTCAATTAACCTCAAATTGTTGTACTCCTTTTGTTACATTTTGCAGTGACACAACTATTGTTAAGTTTTAGTCATGTTTATACCGTTACTTTAGGTGCAGTGTTAGCTAGAAGTCTTTCAGGCTTGTTAAAGATTTATATGCTAAGTAGAAAATGTACAGAACTTTTAGTGGGTCGGGTCAGAGATGGATCGGTTTTAGGGTGGGTTGGGTCTTAAATAAATCCAACTATTTATTTTTAAATATTTTTTTCTAAAAACTTGATTCCATGTCACTAAATAGGCACTAAAGGTTATAGTTCCAGTTAAAATGATCAGGGAAGCTAACTAGGTAAAGTTAAAAGATCTTTGGCTATTATTATAAGTTGAGTGACTATTCAGGCAACCCACTCAGTGCTAAAGAAACTAACTTTTATAATATTGGACTGATGCGAGCTTAAAATGGAGCGACATGTCTAGTGCGGATTCATATAGCCGACTCCAACTCGCTTGTGATGGAGGTATAAGTAGTTGTATAGATATTGTTAAGTGAAAATCTTATATTTTGAAGTTTCTGATTGTTAAATCTTTGGCGTGGCTTTGTTGTAGAAAATTTGATAGGAAAGGGGGGTTATGCTGAAGTTCATAAAGGATGCTTGCGAAATGGCCAATTCATCGCAGTTAAGCGGCTGATGAGGGGACCCCAAGATGAGAGAATAGGGGATTTCTTATCTGAGCTAGGGATAATGGCACATATCAACCATCCAAACACTGCTAAATTGATTGGTTATGCTGTTGATGGAGGACTCTTTCTTGTTCTTGAGCTATCTCCTTATGGAAGCTTGACCAATATGTTGCACGGTTAGTGCTTCAATAGATCTGTGTATTGTGTCTTTTTTTTCTCGTTCTGTATTTTTTAACTCTACATTACAATATGTCACAGCATCGAAGCAGAAACTAGAATGGAAAATCAGGTATAAAATAGCCATAGGGATAGCTGAAGGGATACTATATCTTCATGAGGGTGGTCAAAGAAGGATTATCCACAGAGATATTAAGGCAGCAAATATATTGCTCACAAAGGACCTTGAACCTCAGGTATTCTAATTGTTAAGTGCTTTAATGAAAGTATACACAATGGAGACAGAATCCCATTTTGTTACTTCCGACTTTCTTGGTATCAATAAAACCTGAAATTCTTTCTGCTTTAAATTCAGATATGTGATTTTGGGCTTGCAAAATGGCTACCAGAGCGATGGACTCACCTCACTGTAGGGAAATTTGAAGGAACATTCGGGTGTGTACATGTTTGGAGTATAAGGCTTCTGATTCTTGTGACTTTGTCTTACTAAAATGTTCTCATATAACCTTGTGACTGCAGCTATCTTGCTCCCGAGTTCTTGATGCATGGCATAGTGGATGAAAAAACTGATGTTTTTGCTTTTGGAGTGCTACTTTTGGAACTTATCACTGGACGCCGAGCCCTTGATTACTCACAACAAAGCCTCGTCATTTGGGTATGCCTTATTTCTCCACCATCATTATACAAGTTTAATAGAAAATTTACACTATCCAGATCCCCTAATAGATAACTACAAAAACCATCCATAATAAGTGGATTTAGGTACATGAAAATAAGGCAGGTAACCTGCTGCTACTACAGGTTAAGATACATTGATGATGTATAATTCTCTTTTGCATGGTCAGTGCATATAAATCAAGTCCTTACAATATTTCCCTCTACATATCTTATCCAAAATTTATATGGCGGGCAAACATGACGAATGCTTTTTTTTTTGCTTATTCTAGGCTAAACCCCTGCTGAAGAAGAACAGGATTAGAGAACTTGTTGATCCTTCACTTGGCGATGACTACAACTTACTACAGATCAACCTCATGGTCTTAGCTGCTTCTTTGTGTGTGCAACAGTCTTCAATTAAACGACCCCGAATAAATCAGGCAAGTACTAAAAGTTGTTTGATCAATTTTAATTTTCAAGTAGACATTAAGGAATATTAAATTGAATCTAGGCTTTTGACGTTCTCCTGCATTTTATCCTCCATCGGCCATTTCAATTTTGTCACTAGCATTGATCTTAAGTAGTCCGTCATGAACTAAGATCATAACTTTGCATTGATACAGATTCTGCAGCTTCTAAGAGGCAACAGCGAAAGCCTAGATTTAATCAGGAGAATTAGAAAACCTTCGCAGTGGAAGAGGTATTATGAAGAACTTTTTAATGCGGAAGAAAGTAAAATGAATAGAGGCTTAAGTGTTTTAAGTCTGCAGGAACAAATAGCATTGGAAGTCTCTAAGATAGTTTGATGAATCTGGCTCAAGGCTCAAATGCTTGTTCGGTTTGTTGAAACTGACATCATCTTTTGGAAGAGGGAAGGAATTATGGTATAACAAGGCTTATGTTGGTACTCAGAGGCGAATTTAGGACTGGTTCCGTGAGTTCAACTGAACCCAAGTTGAACCTGTTACTTATGGATCGAATTTGTATATAGATGAAAAGGCATTTAAAATATATCGATATGTTCATTCTGCACTTACTGGCTCTAAATCTTTGTTTCGCCTCTCTTGGTACCTACCTCAAGAAAAGAAGCTTATAGCAAGAAAAACACGATGATAGATGGGAGGAGAACTTGTGTCATGTGTATGACTGTACAAGATCTTCAATCCCCAAGTCCTAAGCTGTCAAAATCTATGTTCAGTGTATCAATGTGGGGTGATCAAGCAACGAAATTGATGAGATGCAGAAATTTTTTGGCAAGGTAATCAGCAGCTGTACAATAGATATGCCTGTACATTTCTACGTGTAAATACTTTAGTATAATCAGAGTATGTATTGAAACTATTTGCCATATTTTGGTTGTTCTTTACTTCTTTCTACTCTATTTGTTTCCTTTAAGGGGAGCTTCAAAATTTTTCTTAATAGATGAAAACCAACTTTATCCTTGAGCAATTCACCTTATTCAAAATTCTATTTATAGATTGTGGAGGTTCCAACAGTCACAAATAACCCAAGCAGAAGAGTTAAGCCTATTTGAATTTTTAGCTCTTCATTTTGGATTTTAGGCCCTAAGAAGATTGTATGTACAAACAATTTAGGCCTGTATTTTCAGTTTTTCTGGAGTTGGTAAGGTAAAATGCGACCACCTTAGCCCATTAAATATGTTCACTTGAATTTTCCGCGGCGAAACAAGCCTACAAGCCAGTGCAGTAAGGCTATAGGTTTGAATTTTTTTTTTTTTTGTACTCCCACATATTGTTTCCCTTACTTTCTAGTTTATATCTTGTCTAAACTTGGTAGATTTTTCACATCCGCTGAATTGAATGAAATCCTCAATAGGGCTATATTGAAGATGAACCTGTAGCAATTTAAGGGGTTTAGGTGATATTTACTCTAGACTGTAGATAATATGTGAAGTTAGGAGTGGGGTAGGTATGTCCTAATCACAATCTTTGAGGGTGATTCTCCATTCCCCTCAAATCTCCGAACATGTAAATCCAACAATGTTAGGGTGATACTGTCCCAATAAAAGTAGATAGAAAGGTGGATTTGTCCAACTGTCAATAAAATCTTGTGTCTTAAATTAAACTTCACTTAATTAAAATTGTAAAGTGGCATTAACATGGACCACACATTCCACCGATTTGGACGGTGGCCCTACCACGACCTCACACCGCAGTTGTAAGTGTTTTTGCGTAACGCATATACTTATTTTTTTTCTTTTTCTTGTTTTATAATTAGATAAGAGACTCTTTAATTTTATTTTTTTGGAAAAGTTTATCATATTGAAGTGAAGAATATTTCAAGATACAAGTTGGCAGTAAGATTTAGCCAAATAATATAAGGCTTCTTTTGTTTTTTCTTTTTCTTGTTTTATAATTAGATAAGAGACTCTTTAAATTTTTTTTTGGATGTATATTCAGATACAAGTTGGCAAAACGCCAAACAATTAATCTTTTAATAAAATAAACAAAACGTAAGTGTAATTAGAAACTGTAGCTTCATGTGGTGTATAAACTACCACATTTCAAACTTATTTTTTCGAACATTACTAACTTGAGCTCAAAATCTAATTTCTTGGTGTTAATTCTTGCACCAATTCACCCCATTTTTTAAAATTATTTGACGAGGTATAAAGGACGAGTTAATTCAATGCACAACTGTTAGGACGTTGTAAGCGAAACAAAACCGGACTTTCTTTGGGTGCACCCACTTAATTTCATTAAATTGGGATTCATCCTCATAGTCAGCACTATTGATCTTATTTAACATTTTTAATAACAATAACGATAACTACTGCTACGAAGTAAAAGGAACAATTGATGTAAACAAATCAACTTGGAGTTTTTAGTTACGTAACTAGCCAAACTTCTTTGAATTCTCATCAATATCAATCGGATAACACAGAGTTATCTTTCTTAGTATTTTTCAAAAGTATTAAAAGATCGATATGATGTGAGCAGCACAAAGTTGTTGTAGCTTTCTTTTCACTAAGCAAGCGAATTATCTGAATTACTAAAATATTTCCCTTCTTCACTTTCAAATCCAAAACTAAATCAAGGGCATTTTTTTCTGCTTCTTGCTTTATAAGGGGATTTTTATTACTTTTACGCCCATAACTACCATCTACGATAGATGCTAATATGGCTAATGGTTACATTTTCACCATATTTTTTTGCATCAGACAATATTTGCACCATTAACCATCCATTTTTCATAGCGTTTTTCTACGCTTCACGAATTATTAGTGCTTTAGCAGTGATGGCCTTCCCGATAAATTGAATTGGAGTACCAAAGGATTGAAGAAAATGACCACAACTATCCATAGCTGCCACTCCAATGCTTGCCGTCTTTTTTTTCCTTTTGTAAACTAGCATCTGCAAACATAACAACATAGTGTTGTTATGTTTGCAAATGCTAGTTTACGAAAGGAAAAGAAGATGTCAAGCATTGAAGTGGCGGCTATGGATAGTTGTGGTCATTTTCTTCAAGCTTTTGATATCTCAATTTAATTTGTCGGGAAGGCTATCACCGCTGAAGGACTAGTAACCGGTGAAGCGTTGAAAAATGTTATGGAAAATGGATGATCAAGGGTGCAAATCGTGTTTGATGCAAAAAATGTGATGGATATGATACTGAAAAGAAGTGTAGCTTCATGGGAGATAGAGACTATTTGTGAAGATATTTGAAAGCTTATGAGTTCACTTGAAGATGTCTTGAAATATGACAGCACACAATTTAGCCAAGTACTCTATTTCGTTGTTACCAAAAGTTATTTGGTTGTTTGTTTTCCCTAGTTGGATTGTAAGGGATGTTACTACTTTGTATAACTCTATTCTTTCTTTTTCTCTTCATTCTTTTCCGATCGAGATGTATAGATCATGTTCATGGATTAACGAAAATGTGCAAAAGCTCTATTTGCCTCTGCCATTGAGTCTCTTCCATTCGTGGCATCGCCACTCCCTTTAACGACATCCACTAATTTGGAACTTAATTTGAAAGCCATATTTCGAATCCAAATTTACGAATTGTTATACAGAATTCATTGGTAGAATGGAAAGAATTGGGGGAAGAAGGGCACACAGGGAATGAATGGGAAGATCGAAAAGTTGGAAGAAGAAAGGACTTTTGTAACTGTTTATGCATTAATATAGCAAGGTTCTTTAATTTGTTGTAAAAACAAAATTAAATCTAGCAAGTTTTATTGATGTTACTAATTAAAAGAACTAAAATTGACTCATGTTGTGCAAAACAAATACTAAATGCATTTAGGGGTTGTAGTTGGTTAGAGCTATGCAGGTATTAGTGATGCTCCTTCCGTCTCAAAATATTTGTCGCATTTTTCATTTACACGTTCATTAAGAAAGCATTTATAAGGGTAGCATTTTGACTATTTTACCCTCTTAAAAATTTCATCATGTTCCCTCTCCTCAATAAATTTGTAGTCCATTAATAACGAAACCTCTTAAATGTTGGTGCGTGAACTCACAAAATCAACAACATCTTAAATGTTGGTGTGTGAACTCACAAAATCAACCCACTAATGTAATTAATACAAGAGTAAAATGGGAAAAAACTACTTAATTTTATCTTGGGTAAATAAAATGACAAATATTTTAAGAAAAATATTTTTAGTAAGGATGACAAATATTTTGAGACGGAGGGAGTGCATGAAATATATGAGGGAATCTATGTATTATTTTATACATGTATTAGTTGCGCGGGGTTTAATTATTCATGTATTAGCTATTCCACATTTTGCCTCTGTTTAACCCTAAAGAAGTAAAAGCAACTGAAAAGTGTGCCAAAGATACGCAATGCAACTAATGCAAGGGTATGAACAATAAAACACGCAGGTGGCCAAAATAAATAAACCACCCCGTATCGTTTTAAAATCTGGGGTTAGGGAAAAAGGGTCGGCCCCTTTTTCTCGAGCTTTGGAAAAAAAAGCAATCTTATGAACAAAATGAAAGAAAAAAAATTCGACTTATTTTGTCTCCA
>NC_081342.1:13331960-13374833 GCF_029784015.1 Lycium ferocissimum | reverse complement strand
TTCTGAATTGATGATCTAAAACAAATGTGGATCTTTGTAAGCTTGACTAGGTCATGTAAAATAGGGTGGAGTTCGTGTGAGATTTACCTATGGCAACGTGGTGTATATCTTAGTTGTGTGGGAATATATGCTTATGGACTTGTATAGGGCATTAATCTTTTTGGACATAATCTACAGCTAATCTAGGTCTCTAGAACTTCCCAAAATTTTCTTCGATCATAATAGCAAACAATCCATCTTTGCCTCATCTCAGTTCTCACCTATGTTGCTCGGACTCGGGTGCGGGTGTCGGATACGGGTACGGATCTAGAGGTCAGATTCGTCATGATCTAAAATTTAAGATTCGTGGGTATGGATCCAGGTATAGATACGGGTGCGGGGATTCGGCAAAAAATAATTTAGAATTCTAAAAATAGAGTTATAAAACCTACTTTATGAGATATTACGTGGAAAACTTCAGGAGAAAATATTGATCAAGAGGAGAATCTCGGAAGGAGATAAAAGGAAAAGGAGCGACATAGAAATTTCTATATACAAATTATTCCATTTTCTTCAATTTCACCATAGCTTTTGTTTTGATTACATAAATCATTGAATCTGTCCGGAATTTCTTCCTCGATTTTGGTCAAAGTACCCAAAATTGGTTGACCAGATCGGGTACGGATCCTACACCCACACCCATGTCGTGTCGACACGGATGCGGCACCGAAAGTGAAGAGTCCCATCACTATAACTCCCAAAGAAACTATTTTTTGTCTGCTCTTTCTGTCTAACAAATTTAACCTCGTCGTTTAACAAAGTGTTTTAATACTGGGACCATTTTTGGAGTTCTGTAGAAACAGTTCTTCTTATGTCATATTCCCTGTTACCATTCCTTGGGGCCAGGGGTCTCTTATCTCTAAATCATTTATTTGTTTTATCATTTGGACTCCAGGAAGAAGATATCTCTAGCTTTAGAAGATGAATTGAAGTTTTAGACCAGCTCGTACTTGCTTATATCTTAGGAATTTTATTTCTTCAAGTATCTTTGCAGTGCCAAAATTAACACCAAGTTTCATGTTTGGAGTTCTGAATTATCATATTACGCCAGCATTCTCGTTATATCTGCTTCTATTCCCAAGTGGATGACATTATGGAAAATCTGAAAGGCAACATTTCAACTTTGTGTGGCTCACGTTTGCTCAAGACAAGTGTGCATCGGTTTCTTCGGATTATCATAATATTCATCGTACCATGGTTTAAAATAATATGCTGGCTAGGTTGAAGCATTAAATTGCATAATCTATGCTATTAAAACTAAGGAATTTAGATATTTCAGAAAACGGTATCTATCATGATGCGCTTAGTATCTATCGTAGTGCGCTCAGTACTATATTGGAAGAAATTGTTGGGAGTACCTGTAACCAAATGTCACGTCAGCGGAGTCATCTGACTCAACAGTTTGGACCATATGGAGCCAAATTGGGCGTTATTGGTTTCTTGACTTAAACATATGGTGAATGGGTATTTTAGTTATCTATGGGATAACATAAAACATAACATTTAATATTTTGTGTTTATGGTTAATGTACATAGCTCCCGATTCCAGAATAAAGGTTGAACTACATAGTTGCAGGATTTTTTTCATAAATGACTGATTCCAGTCTTAACTTGCTTCATTTGGGGTTCAAGTATTCATGTTATCTTGTGACTGTAATTGGATTAAGTCTTAAGTTTTGATTTTCAAGATTGTGTTTCAGACCATGATAACACACAATTCTGTGCTTCTGAAATCACTAAAGTTCTTTTCTTTTGTTGGGTGCAGGTGTATGCAATGTATGCAGCATGCAAAGCATGAATATTTTCTTGTGAAGAATAAACTTGAAACTTTGTTTAGGGTAAGTGCTCCACTAAGAATGCAAAGGATTTCCAGATCAAGCACCATTTTGCTAGGTTCTCCTGTGCTTAATCGATTTGTCTGTTTTAAAAATGAGATCTTTGTGTCATAGCTGACGAACGTGTGCTTTAAGTTAGGAATTTAATAAACAAACATGAAATTTAACTTTAAGGCACGGTGCTTGGCAACCAAATAACACATCAGCATCTCGCCATTTTCAACCCTTTTCAGCCAAGTATTGTTTGGATCCTTGATTCTCCCAATGAGGCATCTTTTATACCAGAACTTACAACTGATTGGAAAAGTTAGCTCTTCTTGTCACCTTCATTAAGCTGTCAAATATTAGATTTCTGGCATCAAATTTCTTCTATAGAGAGTATGTTCATATCCTCGTTGGCTTCAGAAAAAGCTATTTTGTTCCTTAAAAGTCCCCGAATTCAGTTTATCTTCGACTTTCTTCGATAACCAAAGACATTGACCAGTGTATTTCATACATATATAATTCTTTCTAAAGTAGAAAAGATTTCAGCATCAGAAAGTCTGCAAATCAGCTCAAGAATTCAATCTGATAAGTCTTGTTTGATAATGCAGCTGGAGCAACAAATCCTGGCTGCTGGTGGTACGATTCCTATCATATCTTAAGGTGCTAATACCATGAAAGGGATGGCGAGAACAAAAAAAGATAAATTAGGGGTTTGCTGCTGCAGAGAGTTTCAAGATTTTTCATGAGCTCCTTTGACTGCTAGCTTTTAATTGTTGAAGGTCTAAAGAATTTCATGTGAATAACATATTTAATCATCTTTGTTGCTTCATTTTCATAGGTTTTCTCGCGATCTATGTTATGTTCGACCTGTCATTTCTTTGTTTTATAAACTCAAATCTCACAATTCAGATGTTGGGTGAGTGTTTAAGACAGTATTAGTCATTTGTAGAACTTGAGATGACAACGTTGTAAGTACTATAAATAGAGGATTGTGTTTGATGCCCAAATTGATGATTGCTGTTATTTGTCCACTTTCTTGTGAGAATGTAGACTCTTGTTTAGGAGCCAAGCTAACCTGTATGTGATTGCACCACAAACTAAAGATTTCACAGGATGGCAAAGTGGCTTATAAGAACAGGGGACTACTAAAGTATAAAGGGTGATTTGCAAGAATGACCCCATAAGAGGTGGTCTTGAATTTTTTCCCCCCAATTATAAAAATTTACAAAAATGACTCCTGCTTAAAAAATTCATTGGGCAAAGCTTTTGTTGCCTATTGGGCATAAATTAGTTTTGCCTATGAGGTAAGAGTTCTAGACATTTCAGTACCCCACCCATTATCATATTCATTTTTTTGCACGGACTGTCCTTCAGATGCGCTGGTCTTTAATTTTAGCCCCTCAAATTGTTGATCTTTAATTTTTATCCTTTGCCTAAAAGGTGGATTTAAAATAATTAAAGGTTACGGGGTTCGAACCAAGCTCGACCAAAAAAATAAACAATTTTGCAAAGCAAGGTTTTTTTTGCGAAATTTGCTACGAAACTTTGTCTTGTGAAATTTTCTACTGGGGTTCGAACCTAGAATCTCAGGGGTATTTTTTGCCACTTAAAGTTTCGAAGGACAAAAATTAAAGACCACTTAAATCAATTTGAGGGCCAACAATTAAAGACCACCTCCGGATAAGGGCATTTGTGCGAATGACCCTATCGTATTTTATTTATGCAATTTTCACAAATACTGTCCAACCTACTTAAGCTTAAGCGGATATATGAATTACATTCATGGGGAAGTTAGCCATATGTACCATCCAGCTTAACAGTTTACACTCTCTATAGCCTTATTTTTAATTTGCTGCCTGCAGAGCCCATAAGACTTAATCAAATGTTCAAACATCTATCCTCTCTCTAATAATTCACTCTTTCCGTCCACCCCTCTCTTAACACCTTTATTTTCCTTTATCTCAAATCCTAATCCCTTTTCATTATTATTTTGGATAATAATTTTTTAACAAATTGTAATCCTTTTTCATTATTATTTTGGATAATAATTTTTTAACAAATTGTCAATAAACACAAAAGCACAACAATACCGATGCAATATATTTTTCAAGCATTTTTTTCAAGTATTCTATAACTTTGTTCTTCTCGGAGCATTACCAGCAGTGGGGGAGCCACATTCATTCCAGGGGTGTCAACCGACAGCCTTCGTCAAAAAATTACACTATGTAAATACATAAAAAGAATTTTTTTATGTATATGTACTATGTGCTGAACCCCTTAATTTCTTCGTATATTTACTTTTTTTATATTTTGACACCCCTTAGTAAAAATTCTAGTTCCGCCACTGATTACCAGTCTATTACCTCATCAAGAAAAGGTACAGGGCAGAAAAAATAGAGATGCCTATCACCACTACACCTTTATAGCAATCTTCTTTTCAACCACCATGTAAGATTTTTTTTTTTTTTTTTTTGATTAAACGGACATTTTATTTAATACTAAATAGTTACAAAAGACGAACTAGGTACATAGTTGCTATCATGGATAGCTAGAGTTTTAAGGTTTCCCAAGCTAAACTATTACACACACACTTATAGATACTAATTTAGTAGATGTCAATCCTGCTTTATCTGCCACCAAAATGTCATTTACGCTTGCTGGAGGTGCAAACAAAAGAAATAGTTGATTATATGTTCCAAGCTTGATGCCATACTTTGATAAAACATCTGCTAACTTGTTCCCTTGCTTGAAGTTATGCCGTACCACTGGACTCCCCAACCTCCTCAATAGCGACCTGCAAGAAGTAAGAATATTATGGTAAATAGGTTGAGGTTTTTCTAAAAGTTGTATTACTTCGACAGTCAGTTTCCACCTCAAGTGAAAAGAGATTTTTATCGAGAGGTAGTTGAAGGCCTTGCAGTAGGGCTTGTAACTCTACCATCGTGTGGTTTAAACTATGTATGAGTTGACAATAACCCAAAATCCAATTTCCACTTGACTCTCTAAAGACTCCACCTATCCCTCCATTTTTTGAATTTTTTGAAAAAGCACCATCAATATTAAGCTTTGTATAGCCAGTGGCGGGGGAATGCCAAATGATATGAATCTCTTTTTTGGTCGGAGGACTGGGAGTATTTGAAGTAGAATACTTATATTCAGTGGCTCTCATAATGATTGTGTGGGTGTTGATAGTAGAAGAGTCCTGATTAAAGGTATTATGGTTTCGATTAAGCCAAATATACCAAAGGGCAAATGGATAAAATTCGGTCCAGGTTAGGTGACTATTAGAGATAGGGGCATCTAATTCATGTAGGTTTTCTAACCAGTGAGCAGGATTATTAAGAATATTATTCATGTTAAGGCCTAAGTCGAACCAAAATTGCCTAGCAACTCGACAGTCTAATAGAATGTGAGTTATTCTAATAGAATGTGAGTTATACTTTCTTCCAAGGAAGAGCATAAAGGACATGTTGCATCAGGAGTTAATCCTATATGATGGAGGTAGGCTTTCGTGGGAAGTCTGTTATGTGAGACGAGCCAAAGAAAAAAAATTTGAGTCTTGGTAAAGGTGCGAAGAGACCGTATCCAGTTGAAGGAGTAGGTGGAAGTGGAACAATGTTGTGGGTGAGTAGTTTAAGAGCAGATTTAGTAGAGAACACACCGTTAGGTTCATCTGACCAGTAAGGGGTATCTTCTTCTCTCATTTGTAGTGTAATGGTAGAAGCAGCAGCCTTAATCTGATCGGGGATATCAAAGGAAAGGGTGTTCCAGTTCCAACTAGTGTCAGTCCAAAGAATAGAGAGGGTTAGCATGGGTTCATTGCGGTTGAGAGGGCCATAAATAATAGACTTCAGAGGAGGGGACAATGGTATCCAACTATGGTTCCAAAGATTAATAGAATCCCCTCACCCAGGGAACCAAGGTACTGCTTGAGAGCACAACCTACTACCATTTAGGATATTGTTCCAGATAAAGGAGGTGGAGGTCGAGGAGAGTTTCATACCATATTTATTGATGAGGGTGCGGGCCCATAAGGTCTTTCTATTCGTATAAAGGCGCCATGCTAAACTAGCAAGGAGGGAGAGATTTTTGTTGTGGGTTTTACAAAGATTCAGTCCACCTTTAGTTTTTGGAAGCGTAACAGTTGAGCTTCCTCTTATGCTGAGTTGTTCCCCATAAGAAATCTCTTTGAATTTTGTCTATGCAATTGCAAATCCTTTTGGGTAAAAGAAAATATTGCATAGCGTGAGCCGGGATAGCCTTTAGAGTAGATTTAATAAGAGTTAGTCGGCCAGCAGGACTGAGGAAGTTTATTTTCCAGCTTGCCAATCTATTTCTCATATTATCCATAATGAATTGAAAGTTTGAAGGTTTGGGCTTTCTACTTAGGATAGGGAATCCTAGATATCGTCCAAAATTTTCAGTGCTAGTAATGTTCAGTAGTTGATGAACAATATAAGGTTACGAACATCGTTATCATAGGATCTAGAGAAGACGGCCTTTGACTTTGTAGGATTTATCTTTTGCCCTGAGAGTTGGCAGAAAGTCGACAATACATGATGAATAGTGTAAATGGATTTGGGGTTAGCCTTAGCTACCAATGTCAAGTCATCCGCAGAGAAAAGATGAGAGAATAGAGGACCCTTTTGGCTAAGGAGAATGGGGTCTCAATTGAGGGTGTCAACTTGGTAGCAGATATAGTTGGATAACATTTCCATACATAAAATAAAAATGTACGGCGACATTGGGTCTCCTTCACGTATACCTCTAGAGGGGGAAAAATAATTTGTCCTTGTACCATTAACAAGAACATCAATATTACTAGAACTAATATAATGCACAATGAGCTTAGTGATTTTGGGAGGAAACTTGAAAAAAAAAAAAAAAAAAAGAGTACGATAAACAAACGACCATTCTATACGATCGAAGACTTTTTCTCAATCAATCTTTGGGATTAGATTCCCATTAATACTCTTACTATTCTTATTGTGGTTTAAAAGTTCTTGCACGAGAATAGCATTATCGCTGGCTCAACGACCTTTTAAAAAACTGGTTTGTTAGGGGCCAATATGGTCATCTAGAAAAGGCTTAATACGATTCACAATAATTTTGGTTATAACCTTATAAGTGGTGTTACACAAACCTATTGGCCTAAAATTCCTAAGGTGATTAGCATTTTTTAACTCAGGAATTAGACAAAGTATGGTATGGTTTAGATGAGTAGGAATCTGTTGGGATAGTAAAATATCATGACAAAAATTTAACACAGAATCACCAAGGATATTCCAATATTTTTGGTTAAAAAAAAAGGTGAACACCATTAGGTCTCGGAGCCTTAAAGGACTGGAATGAGAAAATAGCTTGAATCACTTCTTGATCATGTAAGGGTTTAATTATCCAAGGATGAAAGGTCAATATTATGGAAACTAGTAGGTGAATATATAGTATCCTTTAAATTGCTATTTTGGTGAGAAGTTGTAAAAATATTTTTGAAAAAGGATAAAGTATGCTCTTTAATTTGATCTGGATAGGTGACCCAGTTATCTTGATCGCCCTTAAAATAGCAAATCTTGTTTTTCCTTCTTATATTAAAAACTGATAGATGCTAAAATTTTGTGTTAGCATTACCATCGTTAAGCCAGTTTAGACGGGATCTTATTCTCCAAAAATCTTCCTCAACTTTAAGAATATTATTATATTCAGAAACAAGATTTTGTTCCAAGATTTTGAAGGAAGCTACTATGGGGGTAGGATGGGGACCGTTGAATACCACCTATTCTAGCTATTAGACGACCCTTTTGGTGGAAAATGTTATCAAAAGTGGAATGATTCCATTGAGTGGCTCTAACAGTAAAAAGATTGATAGCGTCTGTTAGATTTCTATTGAGCAACTACCTTGAACAATTCTTTTAAACTCAGGACGATCAAACCAAAAACTCTCTACCTTAAAAGGTTTTTGACCCACAAGAGGATGATTATTAGTGAGCTTAAATAAAATAGGATTATGATCCGAATGGGTCTTTGGTAAATGAGTGATAGAGACATTAGGGTAACAATCCAACCATTTATCATTAGCAAAACACCGATCTAATCTCTGCAAAGTTAATCCACTATGTGTTTTTCTATGATTTGACCAAGTGAATCTATTTCCTTTAAAACCCAAATCAAATTAGTTTGCAGCGGTTTATGCAGGATCAAAATCTAGAACTTCTAGTAGTATTTATAAGCCTCCCCCCCCCCCCCCCTCTTCCTTTCAATTTATCATGTTGAGTTAGAATCTCATTAAATTCACATGCGACAAACCACAATCATTAATATTCTCAGAAAAAGATTCAAGACTATTCCATAACAAAGTTCTCTTAAAGCTCTTAGTACTAGCATAAATGACACTAGAAACCCACGATTTATGGTTGGATGTACCTGAATCATAGCATGTAACTCTTACTGTTACCATTCCAAAGCAGCACTATACCGCCAGATGCTTCTTGAGCCGGCACCTCTAAGAAATCATCAAAGTCAAATTCATCTCTAAGGCTAACATGACTCGCCAGCCTAGCCTCCAACAGGGCTACCAAGCATGGCTTATGATGCTCTATCAGCTCCCTAAAATTCCTTTTAAAAGTGGTATTATTGCCCCCCTAATATTCCAAACAATAAAACTAAAAAGATTTGTCATTGGGGTATGGGTCAAGTAGGGTTTGCAGTCACCCAATTTTCCTTCCGAGCAAAGGGGCTCGGCCTCAATGTTGGTGTCGTTACCACCGCGTACTTCGTTATTGCATGGTTCACCGCCGGATGGAGGTCGAACGCACATTTCACTAGAGCCGCTAGCCATATGTGGATATATTTTTTGTTCTCGTGTTCCAGGAAGATCATAAGAGACACCTGTCGGAGGGTCGATATTTCAGTGAAAGAACCCCTCGGAATTTCCTCCGGTTCCTCTATATTCTGTACTTGGTCTGGGGGTGGTATTTCTAATGGAATTTCGATTGGGTTCTGTGGTGGTGGAGGTTGTACTTGTTCCAGTGGGATTTGCATTTGTTCATGTGGAGGATGAAGGTTTTCTAATGGTACTTGGACTGGAATTTGTGGTGGTGGAATTTGAATCTTCACTGGTGGTGGTTTGTGGAGTTGCAGTGGTGGTGCATGTGGAGGTATCGGTATTGGTTGCCAGTGAAAAAGGGAAGTTGGAGTATGGGGTTCATATTTATCGGTGGGTTGAAGTGCGGCAGCAAGTTGAAGTGGGGGTGAAAGTTGTGATAAAGCGCTGGTGCCAAAGGATCTAGAACATTGGCCATCCACTGGTGGTTCATAAATCCACTTATTCATCACTGCAAACACTACAACTTCATCCTCACCGTCATACTTTCTCTTCGCACCAAGAAAATAGTCGCAATTCACAATTAAAAAAAAATAAAGATCTAAGTAAATATCTACCTACAAACCAACAGAAAATGTATATCATAACTTTCATCTCCACTGCTCTTACAATAATCATAGTGAAAATTCTAACAATTCGAAAAAGAAAAGGAAAACTCAAATCCAGACAAGAAGAGATGAAGAACCAAATACCAATCCCTCACAGACCCGTCTATAAGTAATATAAAAATACAATATATGTAACGTATAATAGTGTATAAATATGCATGTACCCTTTTATACATTGTTATGTAGTGTATTTACGTTACCTTATACGTTTATTATATTGTACAAGTAGTGCACACACATATATATAAGTAGTGTAAGAGGGTGTATATATACTGTATAACAATGTATAAGGGTGTATATACACCTCTGATACATTTTTATACAATAGATATATACTCCTAAGACTAAAAGGACTCATAAAATCCACTCAAACACCATCGTATTTTAACTGGTACACCATTGCCCATAGATTTTATTTATTCTCAATCTTCACCTCCATAAACGAAAAAAATAAAAACTTCACTAAAACCCTCCATTGGAACAACAAAATTGCTTTCTTCATTCCGAAAATATTAAAAGCTCATAGGGAAGAGATGTCACCAGTTGAAAGGATTTCACCAAAGTAGTCACTAAGTGGTGAATAAAATTATGGCTCTGAGATGTCAGAAATCTGAATTAGAGATTACATGAGTTAAATCAAAAATTAATTTTAGGTTGAAGCAAATACACAGAGATATAAATAGAATCAAAGAGGAGAAAATATAAAATAAAACATTGCCATATATATATTTTTTTTTTAATCTTGTTAAGGTATTTGAAGGTGTTGGGATAAAATAGAAGTGGGGGTAAGGGGAAGAAGAAAGAGAAATGGATTGTTTCTTCTACAGTATAAGAACAATTCCTTTAGGACTAGAAGAAGAGTTAGGAGCCGTTTGGACATGGTTTGAAACCATGTTTGGACATGTAATTTGAATATCTTAAGTTGTATTTTCTCTTATCGACATAAAAACCCCACAAGTTCTGAAAACTATCAAAACATTCCCAATTCTTATACAATCTTACTAAATGCGCAAGTCATAGTTCATAACAAAATTAATACGCTACTAGAAGACCTTTTTAAAAAATACAACATCAATTGATTAAACTTTAGTTCAATAAAAAACGAAAATTTAACATGAATAGTAATGTAACTACTCTTTAATATAATTCTTCCACATGATAGACATAAATAAAGGTTGGTGAAAGTTAATGAGGTTGTTAAATAGTTGGTGGGAGTAATTGTTAAAAATATTTACCAACTTATGGGTCTTTTTTTTTATAAAATATAAACTTATGAGTCAAGTTTTATATTAAAATTTTTGAAACCATGGTTTGGAATCCCAAATCATGCCTTTTTGGATGATTTGGGGTTCCAAACCATGGTTTGAAACCATGAGATGAAATGCATGTCCAAACGCTGGTTTCATCTCATGTTTTCAAACCGCATGTCCAAACGCCTACTTAGCAAGAACAGAGTTAACATCGGCTAAAATGTAATCCTATGGCTAAACTAGGTCATAAATAAGAAGTTGGGCCAAAATAGGTATACTAGATGGCCGAATGGATCTGGCTCGTAATTATCCCTATATTCATTGGTATCAATTTGAGTGATAATTTAGTCAATCCATATAATGTTTGGGTCAATTTGCACATATCCCAAGTTAAAATTTGGGAATTGTACCGCTAGGGAACTTATGTATGGTACTTTGGAGTCATGACCTGATTTCTACTTGTGTTGCAGACACATACCTAAGGTTGACCCCAGTTGACACACATATTGTACTAATCTATAACAACTAGTACCTATTTATTTGTAATGCTCAAAATATTGACCATAACCACATAATGATCTTCCTAACAAACTCCTCAAACAACAAGAATCCATGAGTGGGAAGGATGAGAGAGTGATGTGTATCTTTTTATCCTTACCTTGTGAAGGTAGAGATTGAGTTGTAAAAGTGACTTTTTTGTGAATATTCCCCAGCTCCCATTTCAAGGCCCAGGGATGTTACAGATCAATATTGGGCTCTACTCTGGTCAAGATAGTTCTACTGGCCTCAGAGGTGTTTGGCCTTTAACATATGTTTGGCATTTACTATTTAACATATAATGTCTTATATATAGAAATGAGAGTTTGTGGAGTTTGTGATGGACAAACAAGGGTAAAAGTGAAATTAAGCATTTCCTCATGCTTAACAATGCTGTACTCTTTGCTTTACATTTCTTTTAATTCCTGTTTTATCCCTCTTAGTGTGGGACCAACTTTCCTTGCTAAAGTTGACACGTACTTTCTCCCATTTTCTCCTTATTTTGGGACCTTCTCTTCTTTTAAGTCTTTTTTTTTTTAATCTTTTTAAAAAGGAATCTAATTATGTAATACAATTTTTAGGAAATAGTATGCATATACTCTTATCACTAAATTTTACATGTAATTGTATATGTCAATTACATTTTAAATTACAAGTATCTAAAGAAGAGAATAATTTAATTAAAAATAAAGTCTTTGTTTAATGATAATTATTCTTCAAAATAAAGTTGATTTCAAATTTAGAATACAATAGGGAAACCATATTAAAATATTTAGTTAGGTAGAAAGATTTTTGCGGATTAAAATTTGATCGCAATAATTCTAATTTACCATTTCATTCTCACATAATCAGAGACCAACAATGATACTTACCACATCAAGTGCAAATTCTATAATTAATCCTTTTTAAAATGTATTCTTTAGAATATAATAAGTTAATGATGATAAAATGAACTTTAAAGTCCATACTAGAAAGAATAAACTATTTGAAAGTATCTTACAAGAAAATTAATACTCCCTCGGATTCAAAAAGGGTGTCCACCTAGCCTTTATTTTTTTGTTAAAAAAGAGTGTCCACTTATCAAATCAAGAAAGAATTAATCTTATTTTTTCAAATTTACCCTTATTAAGTGTTAAGTGACCAAATCTCAATACCTATTGAATTAGGAATAATTTAATCAGATTACCTATTTTGTCTAGGAATTAGTTTTTTCTCAAAGGTGTGCATATGGCTAAGTAGACACTCTTTTTGAACCGGAGCGATTAATGTAAAAAGAGAGCAACAAAAAAACATTTCTTTCTTTCTATTTTACAACATATTGCATTAATTCTGAAATAGAAATTATGTGCATGAAATAGATGAAAAAGATATGACTACATAATCATGTACTTTATATATAAGCATGAAACAGAAATTCATGTGTATATATTTATTAAGCAAGTGAAAGAATATTGATGATAATGATGTATATAAATAGCAAGAATAAATATGAGGGGATTAGTTTTATTTAAAAATAAATCTTCTCCAAAATGCTCACAGCGTAGGTTAAGCTATCGTGCATCGAGTGAGGTTCCATGGCGGGGAAGAGAGGTCATGGATGACCACGAAAGATTCCACTAGAAGTAATCGGAAGCTCTATAAGCTCTACGATACAAGGACTGAATATTAGGGCAACACCGAATTAGATAACGCAAGGTTTGACTTGGAGCCCAGCCCATTACACTAGTCATACTCCAGATCTGAGAGGCAATTTGCCGCAGAGGATGAGCCTAACGCCAACTTCAATTCTGGCTATCGCAAAACGTAATTCTGGTCAAGCGACGGGCAACAGGGATGCTACAAATCTTAATTCTGGGGTGGAAGAGTCTGACCCTAAACCAAATGTACCACGTCTGATTCCAATTGCACCGGATGGTATTGCACAATCAAATGAACTAGAGGTGACTAAAGCACCGTGGGTCAATCTATTTGCTGGAAATCGTGTTGCTACTAATGGTATGGCCTTATCCTATATTAACCCTGAATTGTAGATGGCAAAATGATTGTCAAACTGGAAGAGGATGAATTAAAGAAAGAGGAACTGAAATCGAGAAATGCACTGATAGTGCATGTACTGGGGGATTTACCGGGCTATAATTACATGAAAAGATACATTAATCATATGTGGTACATCGCCACTACTATACCTGATATCTACTATCATGAGGAGGGATATTATATTGTGAAACTTCAAAGTGAAGAAGATATGCATGAAGTTCTCTTCTCAGGACCATATAGCATTAATAATAGACCAGTAATACTGAAGCAATGGTCACCAGAGTTTGATTTTAGTACTGAATTCTTATTTGTTGTTCCTTTATGGGTAAAATTCCCTGACTTACCAATAAGTTGCTGGAGTTGTAATTCGTTGAGTAGAATAGCAAGTGCCATTGGGATCCCTCTATTCGTTGATGAATGTACCACAAAACAGACAAGAATCTCATATGCCAGAATGCTGATCAAAATTAATGTGACCAAACCACTGCTTAGTGAAATTGAAGTGTTGGGGACTTATGGAGAGATATTTCAGCAGGCTGTGGTCTACGATTGGAAACCTGATTTCTGTGCAACTTGTTTGAGTGTGGGACATGACTGTGCTAAAGTGCAAGCTAATAGACAACCACTAGCCAGGGTTCCTATTCAACAACCTCAGGGTCATGCCAAGCAACATAAAGTCCAGAACAAAAGAAAACATAAGAGGGTTGTGCAGAGGTGGCAAGCTAGAGGAGGAAATGACAATGCAACTACCTTAGCAAATGTCAATGCTCAAGGTGTATTACCCCCTGAACTAAGGGAGGTTGAGGATCAGGCTGTAGGCATCCAGGAGATAAGCACTAATGAACATTTAGTAGATATAAGAAACAACCTAGCAGGGAAAGGAAATGACAAACAATCAGTCAATAATGCAAGTAGTAGGGAGAGTAATGGGGTTAATGCTAAGGACAAATCTACTATTCCTGCTCAACAACCAGTTGAAAATTGTGATGAGAATATTCAGGACAATCCTCCCTTAGACAAAGAAGGATTTCGTCCTTTGCGAATGAGTAAAGCTGTGATGGCTAATTTACTGCTTTCTGAGCAAGGTGGCGGTTTCTCTATTCATACCTGATGTCATGGATGGTATGGAATATTAGGGGCACTAATAAAAGGTACAAGCAGAAGGAATTGAGTGCCTATATTAGAGAAAATCAAATAAAGTTAGTGGGTTTGATAGACACTAGAGTAAAACAAAATAAAGCTAGATCTGTAGCTAGTAGAATAATGTCTGGCTGGAATATGGTGCACAACTACAATACTGCTTATAATGGTCGAGTATGGCTATTATAGGATGCTAATTACTATAATGTAGATATGCTGATACAAGATGGTCAGTTCATACACTGTCAAGTGTTAAGCAGAGATCAGAAAATGGACTGTTTGATGACAGTCATATATGCATACAACACAGCTGAGCAGAGAAGGTCTTTATGGAAACAGTTGGGAATCTTGGCTCAACAGAAGAATAAGCCCTGGTTAATCTGGGGTGATTTTAATGCTCTTCTCTCCATTCAAGATAGATTGAATGGTGCACCAGTTACAAGGATAGAAACCAAAGAATTCTCAGAATATGTTCAAACACTGCAGCTCAATGAACTAAACTGGGAAGGAGAGTTCTATACTTGGTCTAACAAACAGCAAGGAACAGACAGAGTTTATTGCAGACTTGATAGGGCATTGGGGGATGATGATTGGATGCTACATTATGGGCAACTGGAGGTGGATTATAGGCTACCATTTATCTCAGACCACTCCCTTATGATTCTAAATGTAAAAATTAATTAGCAGAGGGTGAAACTCCTTTAAATTCTTTAATGTATGGGTTGCACATGAAAAATTCCTTCCCCTAGTAGAAGAATATTGGAGATCTAGGCTAGATACTAGTGCCATGCAGGAGATATGGTGGAAACTAAAGACACTCAGACCCTCTCTTAGATAGTTGATTAATGAAGAGTTTAAGAGAACTACAGAAACAATTGCTCAATCCAGGACTGAGTTGCAGACTATACAGAAACCTCTGTCCACTTCATATTCAGATGTTATGGCTCAAGCTGAAAGAGAAACTCTACTAAAACTTGAAAAGTGGTCACTAATTGAGGAGAGTATTCATCAACAGAAAGCAAGAGCAATGTGGATTAAGCTTGGTGACTCTAATGCCAAGTACTTTACAGCAGTCTCCAAGGAAAGGAAGTGCAGGAAACAAATTATGGAGCTGACATCTCTAAGGGGTAATAAGCTGGTGGAACCAGAGGATATTAAGCAGGAAATTGTAGATTTCTACAAATCACTCATGGGGACTGCCTTGTCCAACACCATAGCTGTTAGTAAAATTACAATGAAGAATGGTCCTAGCCTAACACATGCTCGACAACTAGGCCTATGCTCTAAGGTATCTGATACAGAGATTTGGGATGCATTAAGCTCTATAAGAGATGACAAAGCTCCAGGAGTTGATGGTTTCAATGCCTTATTCTTTAAGAATGCATGGCCAGTGATCAAAGTGGATGCTTGTGAAGCAGTGAAGGATTTCTTTGCTACAGGAAAATTACTCAAGGCTATAAACTGCACAGCTGTGACTATCTTGCCTAAAGTTCCTAATCTTTCAAGTATAAAGGACTATAGACCATTGCATGATGTACAGTTCTTTATAAAACAATTGCCAAGATTTTAGCAGGAAGATTTCAGAAAGTAATTGCCTCAGTGATTTATGAAACGCAGGCGGGATTCATTCCTGGGAGAAAAGTTGCAGATAATGTTATCTTGGCTCATGAAATGGTTAAGGGCTACAACAGGAAGAATGTCTCGCCTAGGTGCATGATTAAGGTGGACATCCAAAAAGCATATGATACAGTAGATTGGGTATTCTTAGAACAAATATTGGATGGGCTTGGTTTTCCTTGGAAATTCACTAGGTGGATAATGGAATATGTTACAACAGTGAATTATTCCATTCTGATTAATAGGGAACTCACTAAGCCTTTTGATGCAGCAAGGGGCTTAAGACAAGGAGATCCAATGTCTCCATTTCTATTTGTTGTGGTCATGGAATACCTAAGGATAAATCTGGCTGATCTCAAAACAATAAAGAGCTTTAAGCACCATACAAGATGTAAGAATTTGGATATCACCCACTTGAGCTTTGCTGATGATTTATTATTATTTGTAAGGGGTGATCATCAATCAGTATCCTTGTTGCATGAGAAATTTAATATCTTTACAGCTGCTTCTGGTCTCAGGGCTAACCTTAGCAAAAGTGCAGTCTATTATAGAGGTGTAGGTGGTAATGTTCAGTTGTAAATTCAACAAACACTTAGATACAGTCCTGAAGCACTCCCATTTAGATATTTGGGGATTCCTCTGGAAACCAAAAAGCTTAGTATGATACAATGGCAACCTCTAGTTGATAAAATAGTGACTAGAATCTCCTTTTGGACAAAGAAAAAAGTTGTCATATACAGGCAGAGTTCAATTGGTGCAATCAGTCATCTTTGGGGTTCAAGCTTACTGGGCGCAAATGTTTATTATCCCAGCCAAGGTTATGAAAGTAATAGAGGCGTATTGTAGGAGCTACAGTTGGTCAGGGGCTAATATTATTAACAGGAAAGCACTGATATCATGGGACAAGATGTGTACACCCAAAGCAGCTGGTGGACTGAACCTTACAAATCTTAAATTATAGAACAAAGCAGCCATAACTAGGATATGTTGACTTTGGATTTGATGGATTCATAGTGTTTACATCAAGGAGGAACTTGTGGAGATGATGCAAATACCAAAGCAGGCTATTTGGATGGTTAGGAATATTATCAATACCAAGGAACACGTACAACTCCATCAATTATCTCAAGTAAGTAATCGAAGTGTCATAAAACAGATCTATCATACGCTACTTGGAGATTTACCAAAAGTTGCCTGGAAAGGATTGGTGAACCACAGTACAGCCAGGCCAAAGGCAGTGTTTACCCTATGGGTGCAATTACATAGTAGATTACTCACAGCAGATAGACTACTTCACTGGGGAATGCAAGTAGATCCCATGTGTGTACTATGCAGTAATAATCAGGAGTCCAGAAATTATCTTTTTGCAGAATGTAGTTTTACTCGAAATATCTAGGCAAGACTCTTAAAATGGATCAACATCCCATACAGTCCTCAACCATGGGAATAGCTTCACCAATGGGTTCTCACCAAGACTAAAGGCAAGACGCAGATCGCCCATGTCACACGCCGACGAGGAGTATGACGGGCTCCCCCCCGTGGGCCAAAGACCACCTAACTTAATGGTTACTTTGAACATCATATACCATAATTCAAAGAATACCTGCACGCAGAAAAGGCCCAACATAGAAATATCCAATAATCCAACATCTCTCTATATATGCGAGCCGACAAGGTCGCTACAACATCACCAGTTTCATAAAGCCTGCAAGGCTAACAGGATAGTATCAAAGACCAAAACAATGTCAACATGGCCATATATAATACTTACATACCCCACTATGTCCATGAGCTTCTAAGAGTGTACATATAAACATCTATTACACTAGCAGATAAGTACCAAAAGATAGCAAGTCCGGAGTAATGGCACTTGCTAACTCTGGGTTACGAAAATTTGGACAAAGATTTCCCCTATATTATCTACTTCCTCCAACTACCAAAACAACTCCCAAACAATACCAACAACATCGACAACAATATCATCAAGATTCTACAAGATAAATATGCACAATTTCATCCAAAACTTTCTTCAAACCTCAATCCATACGCCAACAATACCAACACAATAATTATAACTCGTATTCTCGTAAATATTCCTAAATCAATATTAATAAAAAGAGATTCATACCTTACTTTTGCTAGAATAGCAAAATCTTCAATGTTTACTTGAATCCAAGTCAACTCCAACACAACACAACACAAAACAAAACTATAATCGCGACTATACATTACCCGGACCTCGATTAATACTCCGTCACTTGAAAATTATGTAAAATCCTCACTTTGTGGTGTATATAAGCTCTCCTATGTTGGCTGAGCTTTCTAGAATATTTGGGAAATTTTTTATGGAGAAAAAGAGGGGTTTTAGCCCTTATATAGTGGGTTAGAGTCGGTTGGCACTGTAGCACTGTAGTACTGTAGCACTATAGCACTATAGCACTATAGCAGCGCACCCTGCTCTGCCCGCCTAACTTGTAACGTCCATAATTCTCTACTCCGCTGTCGTATCGACGAGCGGTTTATTGCGTTAGAAACTAGACTTCATGAACTTCAATTTAGGCTTTTGCTTTGCTTCAAAACTCCTCATTTACTAAAAGATATTCTTTCTCAAATTTAGACCAAAATTGTCTCTCATATTTTCCATAAAATCCAACAAACTTAATTTCCTTGATCCACTTGCCCTCCAATTCTTCTGTAGCTTATTATATGAACTTAAACCCTCGTAACCATGAGATAGGTGCATACAATCTCACATATCCTAGGAAGTCCTCTAGGTCTACACTCAAAACAACTAATGCCTAATAGATTTCACGTACAAAACTACGAGGTGTAACATTCTCCCCCTTTAAAAAACATTCGTCCTCGAATGTTGGAATACCCGAGGGTTAATCAAACTTTCATGAAACGTTAGTAAAGTATCTCTTGTGATTGGAGCACCATTAATCTCTTACATGTCACAAGTCCTAATCACCAGCCCTACATGATACCGTAATCAATGACACGCAGTCATGCAATGATTAGAATAATATTTCTCATCTTATTAACTCTCAAGGGTTGGGGTATGACATTTACCTTGTGGGTGATTTGCGGAGAAGGCAGAATCTTGCAAGACTTCTTCTAGGACGGTATTAGCTGGGGCAAGGAATAAATGAGGGTACTTGGTGTCACGCCCCGAACCATGGCACGGCGAAACACGGCACTCGGTGCGCTTCCATCGTACGCGACCGAATGAACCACGAAGCCACGAATCATCGCGAGGCATAACATGAGCGGAATATAACGTGAATGCATGATGAGCCTTTATAAAACGTAGTAAGTCATAATACTTAATAAAAATACTTGTTTAAACATAAGTGCGGAAATAACATGAATGAGCCAAAATGGCTATACGACTCCGAATGTCTGACATAACATAATTGACTTGTCTAGTCTATGAAACCTCTATCATGAGTCCGACCGAAAAACATACTTATCGGGACAAGGCCCCGAGATACCTTAGATGCATAACTAATCATAAAATAAAGAGTTGACTAAACCCCGAATGAGATGGGGCTCACCAATATAGGCCGATACGAATGCTTTGTCCTGCGAGCGTATGTGTCGTCCGTATATCGCACTCGCATCGCGAAACGCGGGCCCCGGGCAATAAAGGGGACGTCAGCACATTGAATGTACTGGTATGCAAAGCAACTGAATGAAATAACGTGGGACATGAAATAGCATGATAAGGACTGAAACTAAAAACCTGGACATGAACATGAGCATGAGTATAAGCATGGATACATATATATATAACATACGTAAAACATGATAAGTAAGGAGAGCATTTCATAAACCGATTACGTGATATCACCACGTGGGTACGTGGAGTCTCGTCCTCGCCGCGACCGCGTAGCCTCATACCTTGCCGGGGTATAAGATGGTATCGTGCACGATGGATCCATTCAAAGGTAAAATTAAGGTATCGTCCTATCTGGGCGGAGCGATCCTTGTCCTATGGTGGCTACATAGTTTCAGGCTATCTGAGCCTTCTCGGTAACTCGTGCAACTCCCAAAAACATAAACATAATATAGTTGGCTAAGAAGCCCATGATTTTCGTGAATTAACTTGTACTTGTCTTGTAAATCATGATTTCACGAAATAGCTTGTAAACATGGTTTCATGAAATAACTTGTACATATGGTTTCATGAAATAACTTGTAAATATGGTTTCATGAAATAACTTGTATTTAGGATGTATGTATCTTGTATCATAGCATGAAAGTAATTATATAATACAGTTGCATGAAAACTTGTAGACATGTAGGATATTCATGAAACAATCATTCTTAGTCAAAAACATGCATGCAAGAACCCATGGAATATAAGGTATGGGTTTTCATAGATTACGGACAGATTCTCAATAATCATAAAGAAATATTAAGAACTCAATGATGGAATTATAACAATTCGTACATAATATAATCATGGACATGGACCTAGGGTTATCATGAGCATAGTATAGAAACCCTAGTTTTAGTAGAGAATCATAATTTTATGGATTATGAGGCGTGGGGAAGAACAAGGATGTTCCCACACGTAGATAGTAACTCCACATACCTTAGTCGCTCCAAAACTTGAATTAAAGACTTGAGCTTTGAAGAGGATTTCCAAAATCTTGAATTCTTGAACTTTGAGATGGGTTTTCTTGAAAACCCTATGTTAAGAATGATGGATTCTTGCTTAATGATCATGAACGTATGTTGGAATTGACTTGGATTGCATGGAATAGGCTTACCTTAAAGTTTCTTGAAGGTTGGGAGAGAAGAGCTTAGTCCTTAGGGCTTGAGAGACTTCTTTAGGGTTCTTTACCTCAGAAAAATTGGTTTAAAACGAAGTGGGAATGAATATAACAAAATTTGGCTCTTAAAACATCGTGGTCGGTGCGCGGTCGCTCAGCTGGAGGTTACTTCGCGTAGGTGATCGCGCAGCGAAGAATAACTGCTTCGGTGCGCGATCGCGCGACTTGCATAAAACGGGTATAACTTCTAGCACAGAGCTCCGTTTGAGCTTCATAATATATGGTTGGAAAGGTATTTCAAAGGCCTACAACTTTTATGTTTTGAGTTTTCTCAAATTCCTAACGTCACTACCTGAAAACTGACCATAAGTACAACTGTCTCAGACTTAGATGAATTTAGAAGGCCTTAAGAACTTCACTTTTTTTTTTTTTGTTTGACTTCAAAACATCGTTTATCACCCGAATGGATTCATATAGCTAAAATATGATCTTTATACTAGTTTCATACGTTCACATCTAACTCGGATTTACGGGATATTACCGATATGGTTTAGTATGAAAGTACGAGGTGTTACACTTGGACTTCATTTCTGCTTCAGCTTCCCACGTCATCTCTTCCCTATCTTTACTCCTCCATAGAACCTTTACTGAAGCCACATCTTTATTTCTGAGTCTACGGACTTGTCTGTTGAGAATAGCAATTGTTTCTTCCTCGTATGTCAGATTCTCTGTGACTTAGATGTTATCAACAGGTACGACTCTGGAGGGAACTCCAACACATTTTCTCAGCATGGATATATGAAAACTGATGAATCGCTTGCGCTTTGATGGTAGCTCCAATACATAAGCTACCTGGCCTACCTTTCAGACGATCTTATAACGTCCGATATATCGGGGATTAAGTTTCCCTTTCTTACCAAACCTCATGATGCCTTTCATAGGTGATATCTTCATAAACACCCAATCACCTATTTGAAACTCTAATTCTCGTCGTCGTACATCTGCATAAGATTTCTGACGACTCTGAGTTGTACGCAATCTTTCCTGAATAAGCTTTACCTTTTCAATAGCTTGATGAACGAGGTCTAACACAAACTTAATTTTCTTGATTCACCTGCCATCTGAGAATGTACAATATACAATGCATGAGTTTAAAATCATATGCAAGCATACACATATATATAAATAGTATCATCATCATAACATACTCGACCTTTTCAGGACTCAGTGTATAACATACCCGGCCCTTTAGGGACTTGGTGTATAACGTACCCGGCCTTTTCGGGACTCGAGGTGTAATACTTGACTCGAGGTGGTTGCCAATGGTAAGTGCAGACCCGACCGACTGGTTACTCGATGTAGTAAATAGTGCATACATATATATATGGCCAAACCCATCGACAGTACACCCGACCGAAACACTTCGGGTATCATTCTTATTCCACTTAGACTCGATGTAGTAAAATAGTCCAATCGACCAAAAAGCATAAAACATATATATATACAATTTAATTGCATAATGAGCCAATTTAATTGGCCACTAATCAACGTAGCCTAGTGTTGGTTTTGCGAAGTGACATAAGTCGATAACCTCCGAAACAATTTATGGATACCTCACGTATCGAATTAAAGAAATAATTAAACAATTTATAAACATGATAAAGAAATGTTTCAAGTTTCAATCAATCAAATAATTAAGGCTTTAAGATTTGAAACACATAGCATAGGAATGGAGTGAATTTGTTCTGGAACGCTCATGTTCATGTTCTAGTTGGATTCGTGCCAAAGAAAGAGAGAAGCGAACACCTTACATACCTTATTCGTCAAGCCACCACTTAAAGTATCCTTTACTCCGATGCTCGCACTTCACCCGAACCTACATAGCGAGGAACATATCTTTAATCATACTTCCATCATATTCCTGTCTCAACTTAGATGTACTAGTTATTGAAGACTAACTTTGGGTTACGAAAATTTGGGCAGCATTTCCCCAATATTATCTACTTCCTTCAAATACCAAAACAACTCCCAAACAATACCAACAACATCGACAACAATATCATCAAGATTCTACAAGATAAATATGCACAATTTCATCCAAAACTTTCTTCAAACCTCAATCCATACGCCAACAATACCAATGTAATAATTATAACTCTTATTCTCGTAAATATTCCTAAATCAATATTAATAGAAAGAGATTCATGCCTTAATTTTGCTAGAATAGCAAAATATTCAATGTTTACTTGAATCCAGGTTAACTCCAACACAAAACAAAACTATAATCACGACTATACGTTACCCGGACCTCGATTAATACTCCGTCACTTGAAAATTATGTAAAATCCTCACTTTGTGGTGTATATAAGCTCTCCTATATTGGATGAGCATTCTAGAATATTTGGGAAATATTTTATGGAGAAAAAGAGGGGCTTTAGCCCTTATATAGTGGGTTAGAGTCGGTTGGCACTGTAGCACTTTAGCAGCGCGCCCTGCTCTGCCCGCCTAACTTGTAACATCTATAATTCTCTACTTCGACGTCGTATCGATGAGTGGTTTATTGCGTTGGAAACTAGACTTCATGAACTTCAATTTTGGCTTTTGCTTTCCTTCAAAACTCCTCATATACTAAAAGATATTCTTTCTCAAAGTTGGACCAAAATTGCCCCTCATATTTTCCATAAAATCCAACAAACTTAATTTCCTTGATCCACTTGTCCTCCAATTCTTCCGTAGCTTATTATATGAACTTAAAACCTCGTAACCATGAGATAATTACATACAATCTCACATATCCTAGGAAGTCCTCTAGGTTTACACTCAAAACAACTAATGCCTAATAGATTTCACGTACAAAACTACGAGATGTAACAACCCAGGTGATGAAACTGATGTATACAGAGTTTATCCATGAGATATGGAATGAGAGAAACAATAGAATTTTTGAGAAAGTTGAGAGTATAGAAAGTATTATCGCAAAAAAATAGCATGTATTTTTTGTGTAAGATCTTCCCCAGCTGGGAAAAGTTTACTAGATAGGTGTCAGTTTTGAGATGAGTGTCATAGGAAGGTAAGACTTCTGTTTTAAGAGGACTGGCTAGTTGAGTATGCACTAGTTTGAATTGTAATTATTTCCTTTGGTGGTTAATGAAATTCTGATAATTACCAAAAAAAATAAATATATGATGGGATTGCAATATGCATGTGCATATGTGTTGTCAAAGAGTTTGAATAATTTTTTAAGAAACTTTTTTATTATTACATAGGGGGTAGGGGAGAGGGAAATGGGGAAGGGATTACAATGTGGAGGTTCGAATTCTCACCAACAAGGTAAAAATTTAGGTAGCCAACCAACTGAAGTATTTGATAATGAGGAAGACACGTGTTATTTGATAATTTAATTCTAACAGTATGACAAGATAACATACTAATTGAGTTTCCCCATTATATTAAATATTTACGCTACGATTGTACGGTTTATGTCAGAATATCTTCACATGTGAAAAAGCACGAGCTAATAGGAGTAATATAGAAGAAGCAAGGCTTAGATTACCGCATCCTACACTACTTTGCATTTTTCATTTATTGCCTACGCATTTTCCAACTCTTTTTATCCTAAAGTATTTCCAGTGGCATATTGATTTGACAGTCAAGACTGAATTATGGTATGAAATACTTGAAGATGGGCTGCATCAACCTTTTAAGAATCTACTTAGTTTTATAGTTCTCAATATTACGTAAAATAAAAACTAAAATAATTATATATGTTACTTTTGTTGAGCTGCATCATGTTGTTTATGTTGTTATACATTCGTGACATTCAGTTATGATGCTTAAGCATATTATTGTTACTTTAAGATTCACTAGCTTGCTGAAAATACTAGAATCAAATTGTCTACTTGAAAATTTTCTCATGTGCTAGTTTATCTCTATGTTGCAGTATATCTTTATCAGGCTAAAATGCAGGAAATCTCATTGTAGCCTATGCTTTTTATCAGTATAGTACTCCTAAGGTATTTGTTACTGTATACTACTCCACTTATAACTGTAGCAGGGATTTTGTTGTGTAGTACAAAGACAACTAAGAGATTTGTTTTATTATAAGAAATACTGAAATGTCACTGAAGAAAAAGAAAAGGTAAACAAAATAGGAGGAACATATGACAAGAATCGACCCATAATTATTTAATTTTATTAATAAATAATATAAAATTACTTTCTGACTAATTAAATGACTAGGTTGATTAATTTTCATATCCTATTTATTGAGCCAGTTGATTATGATTGTGGGTGAGAACATGAAGTCAAGAATAGTATAGGGACCAAAGTGTAAAGGAAATAAGTTAGTAACTAATTTAGTTAGATCAAGCTGTCATTGGACAGTTAGTGAAGTTAGTTAGTTTACTACATATATTGTATCTTTCTCATTTTTGTATCTTCAGATTTGTGATTCTGAAATGTGAGTTCATCTCAATTCGATCGTCTCTCTTCCCCCATATCTAGTTTGCTTTCTTCAATTACTTTCAGATACACAAATTCATTATGGTATCAGAGCTTCCGATCCAGCGTGAGAATTGATTGTCGTCGTCAATTGATAGAGTTCAATTCGAACAGTTGAGCTAGGGTTTCAGGTCGAGCCAGTTAGGGTTTCAATTTCGAGGTTGTAATTATACTTTGGAGCAAGAAATTATTGGCGATCGATGAAGAAACGAGCAATGTTGGCGCACACGCTGAGAATCAATCTAGAACACAACAACACCGATAAATGTGGGAAATCAAACAAGGAACACTGCAAACAATGGAGTGAGTGATGTGACTACGCTAAGCCACAATCATCCATTGTATCTAAGGCCTTCAGATTCCCTAGGTGAACATTTAATTGAATTCAAATTAATAGGAACTGAGAATTACAATTTGTGGGTTAGAACTATGAGAATTTCTTTGTTTAAGAAAATGAATTTTGATAAAGAACTGCATGATTAATCGGAAATATGTAATGCCTATGTGCTGTCATGGATTCAAATTGCTGTGGCAAAGGAACTGTACAGTACTGTAGTTTATGGAGCAAATACTCATGGAGTTTTGAGAGATTTGAAGGATAGTTTTGATAAGAGAAATATTTCGAGAATCTATAACTTGCATCAGGAGATAATAAATCTAAAATAGGAAATGTCATCTGCATCATGCTACTACTCAAGGTTGCGAGATTTGTGGGATGAGTATGATGCTATGGATCCTACACTTTGTTGTCCTTGTCCAGAATCTAGAGTGTTTGCAAAACATGTGCAACAACAGAGATTAGTGAAGTTTCTAAGTGGATTGAGCGAGTCATTTGCACAAGATAAAGGGCACATTATGATGATTATTCCTACACCAATAGTGAATGAAGCATATGGAATGGTGATACAAGATGAGAGCCAAAGAGCCATAGTAGCAAGCAAACAACCACTAGAGATAGGAGCACATGTAATTACATACAATCCTAATCACTGTTACAACACAGGGCAAAGTTCAAACTATAATTCTAGTCAGGGGCACAATGTAGGACAAAGCTCAAAGATGACAGTTAACACTGGCCAAGCATACAATGCAGGGAATCAGAGGTATAATGCTGATCAGAACTTCCCAATGGCATCCAATAATAGATCAGTATATAATGGTGGACAAAATTCAAGGGGAAATAAAAACTACAGACAAAAGAGGGATCTATTCTGTCAATTTTGCAGGAGAACTGGTCACACCAAAGATGTATGTTACAGGTTGATAGGGTACCCAGAGAACTTCAAAGGAAAGAAGAGCTACTTTGCAAGACAAGCAACACCACACATGACACAGATGGAGGCTGGAGGTCAAAATTTCCTAAGGCAAACAACACCAAACATGGCACAGGTGGAGGCAAGCATTCAAAGTGAGAACAAGCAAGGACCACATGTTGGACCTATCGGCTAGGGAAACTTCTTCACTGAGGAGCAATATCAGCAAATCATGCATCTTCTATCAAGGAGCAGCTCAGGAACACCTGACATAGCAGCACATTCTAAGGTCACAGGTATACCTCTATCACTACTAAGTCAAGTGGATAAAGATAGGTGGAACATTGACACTGGTGCAACAAACCACATGGTTTCTGTTACACCTTGAAAAATTTTCGTTAACGTACAGTGAATAGGCTGACGAAAGGTAAGACGTATACGATGTTTTGATAAGTAAGAAATAGCCTTTAATGATCCTAATTAAGATTTTCAAAGACATTGGAAGTAGGAGAGAAAAGTTGTTAAGGAAAGCGAGTCATAAGTTGTATGTCGGGCAAGAATTACGAGTATTGAATTAATGAGGGTGCAAGGACATTTTGAAGAAGAGTTATAACGACCCTTGGATTGTTAATGAACAAGTGTTAAGAGGGTTCCATAAGGATCGGAGATCAAACGAAGTAATGAAAATAAGATTTAGTGAACCGATGGATTATACGGTGCGTATAATGTTATACGGTCCGTATAATAGACCGCAGAACCATCACAGTGAGCATACCTCACTGGAGGGATTATACGGTCAGTTATACGGACCGTATAATGGACCGTATAATGGTCACAGAGAAGAGAAACAAAAGGGTCCATTTCACGATCACTTATACGGACCGTATAAATTATACGGGCCGTATAAGTGTTCGTATAATTGCCCGACGGGATCAGATTTTAAGTTATATAAAAGAGACCCAAGTTCATTTAATTCATTTCATTTTCATCCCACACAAGTCAAGAACTCTCTGGAATATTCTCCACTCTTCATCCACAAGAAAACAAGGGAAATCAAAGATCAATATCAAGAAATCAAGTGAATCAAGTGTAAGAAATTCATCAAAGTTCATCTAAGTCAAGAAATTTCAAGAGAAGTGAACTAGGGTTTTAGTGCAAGAAGAGTAATACCACTCAAGGCTTGTTCCTACAATATCTAAGGTAAGTTTTATGATGTTTTCATGATGTTTAAGATATCGAGAAGTTAAAACACTTGGATTCTACTAGAACATAGAAAATGGGTCATAAATGTGGAAATAGTGCTAGTGTTGAGTAGTAGTTTGGGATGAATCATAAATATGGATATGTTGCGATGGTAAGTAGATTGTGAATGACATTTAGAACATGGAATGAGCATTATACGTGGAAGAACGTAATAGTGAATTATGACCATGATTATGGGGAAATTGAAGTGAAATTGTGAAATGTAGATAAATGATGATTGTTATTTATGATATTACGAATGATGTTACGGATGTTAGGGAGTTGATATGGGATATGGAGGAAGTCATATAAATAAAGGAAATGCTGCCCAATTTTCTTTAGCTTTAGTAAGCCCGTTCATATAATTGTGTAGCTAATGTCGATACGAATTCTTTTGAAGGTAGACGCGTGCATTAAAGGAGAACGAGCAAGCAGTAGAATAGTTAAACGACAAAGGTATGTGAGGCTAGTCCTTTCTTTCTAAGGCATGAATCTTATGACATGAAATTCCTTCTTCTTCACGAATTCCCTATCTTCAATAAAACAAAGAGTCTATGTTCATGAATAGGGATATAATACGAAAGGTGCATTACGGATACGATAATGATAATGATAATGATGAGCTTAAGTCTAAAGATCCTAGAGTTCATGATGTGATGTCTTTACAAAGTTAATGATGTCGACTATGATTTATTGATGTTTTCCTTATGTGTACTCACCTTAAAACGTTAGTCCCTCCAAGGTGGGATATGACGCTTATGATTACCCCATAACATAATCGGGGGTCCATGACCTTATGTCACCCCGACACAGCTATAGTTGTCCTCAAGTTCTAATGTATGTTTTGATGATGAATGTATAATGATGCTATGTTATGATAAAACCATGATGTGCCTATGAGATGAATGATAATGATAAGCTTATGATATGATTCCACCGCGCCTAATTGGCCGGACATGTCACCGCTAAGGCGGGCTGCTATGATTTCACCGTGCCTAGAAGGCCGGACACGATCACCACTAAATGGGCGCGTACGAGTACACCGTGCTTGGAGGGCCGAACATGATCACCACTAGTGGGTTGCATATGATGGTTACCCGGACGCGGGTTAACGATGATGATGTACGAATGATATGATAACGTATGAATGATATGATGATGTGTATGCTATGGTAATTTCTATGATATGCTACGTATGATATATGTATAAAATGTAGCTATTCAAAGAGTACGCAGGTTATGTCTCCATCTTATGCCTTATAATTTTCCTATTATGTTCATTTCATTCATGCCCTACATACTCGGTACAATGTTCGTACCGACGTCCGTTTTCTTTGGACGCCGTGTTCATGCCCACGGTGACAAAGGGAGGTGATCCAGATTCGTAGGAGCTACTAGCTGATTTGAGAGCACTCCATTTTTCCGGAGGTGCCATTGATTATTCTTTTGGTACATATGTATATATTCATGTTTTGGGCATGACGGGATCCTGTCCCGTCCATATGTCTAGTACTTCAGTAGAGGCTCGTAGATACACAGTGTGGGTAGTATGGTCTCACAGTTTTTCATGTATATGCATGCATATATACATATATATATATATATATATATATACATGTTATTTTGAAAGCCGAAAGGCCGATGTTTATAAAAGTAAATATATTTCAAATGAATTAATTTTCGATGAATATGAGCATGAGATATATAAACGGAAGCAGATGACGTGCTCGGTGGTTAGCCCCGGGTGCCCATCATGGCCCGTAGCCGGGTCGTGACAGTTTCTAGCTTGGAACTCTTTACTGATTTTGTGGAATTGCGAATGAGTGACACAAGGAGAGTGCAATTGCCAACTGGTAAGACTAGTAGGATCACTCACTTAGGAATGAGGATCCTTACATATACTAGATGGTTTATACATTAAGAATGTACTATATGTTCCCAAGTTTAAGTATAATTTGTTGTCAACGTCCAAGTTAACCAAGGAAGCAAAAGATACTTCATCTCATGTTTCTCTGATTGTTGTGTGTTCCAGGACATCTACAGTAGGAAGGTGAAGGGGATTGGTAGAGTTGAATATGGCTTCTATGTGTTGGATCAACTATGCAGCAGAGATCCTCCAAGACTGCAATCTAGTATGTCTTCTTCTTTAGTTGTACATAGAATAAACAGTCAGTTGTGGCATAGGAGATTGGGGCATATGCCCATAGATACTCTCAAGATAATACCTGCTTTTAAAAACTATGAGATTTGCTGATTGTAATGAACACTGCTCAGTCTGTCCCTTAGCAAAACAATCCAGACTCTCCTTTCCCACTATCAATAATAGGAGTATTCACTTTGCTGATGTAATTCATACTGACGTTTGAGGTCCATTCAGAGTACCAACTCATGATAATAAGAAGGATTTTTTTACATTAGTTGATGACTTTAGCAGATACACTTGGGTTTGTCTAATGAATACTAAGGATGAATCAGCAGTTGTTTTGAAACACTTCATATCTATGATAAAAAACAAATTCAATACTTCCATTAAAACTCTCAGAACAGATAATGGAAGAGAGTTCTTTAATTCTCAGTTAAGTGAGTTACTCAGTAATGAGGGAATCCTGCATCAAAGTACATGCCCTTACACCCCTCAATAGATTGGATTAGTTGAGATACGGCATAGATACATACTAGATACAGCCAGATCTTTGAAATTTCAAGCAAATCTGCCCTTCAAGTTTTGGGGAGATTGTGTCCTTGCTGCAGTATACTTGATCACTAGACTTCCTTCTAGAGTTCTGAGTGGGAAAGCTCCCTTGGACCTTGTTTTTGGAAAATCCCCTTCCCTGGATCACATTAGAGTGGGCTGCTTGTGCTATGCTGCTAATTTGAAAAAAGAGCACAAGTTTTCACCTAGAGCCATTCCAGCCGTGTTCCTAGGCTATGCTTCATCTCAAAAGGGATACAAATTATATGATCTCCATAATCATTGTTTTTTTGTTAGTAGGGATGTTGTGTTTCAGGAAGAAGTTTTTCCTTTCAATCATATCAAGTAGCATGATCAGACTGTTTCCTCCCCAACTAGAAGTTTTCGATCAAGTGAAGTAGATGAGCTTATCACATTTCCAGTTGCTGATGCTACACCACTCCCATGCCTCTCTAGAGTCTTTGCTCTTCCCTCCTATTCTAGATATACATCATGACAATGAGGAGATGATGCCCCATGCAGATTTAATGCCTTCTCCTCAAGCTCCAGCTGCTGACATTAGAAGATCTTCTAGGCAATCTAAACCACCTATATGGATGAAAGATTATGTGGTTCAGCAACCACATAGTCTTTATCCAATTTCCAACTTTGTTGGCTATGAACATCTGTAGCCTGCATACTCCAGATGTCTTGCAGCCTACTCAGCAGAAGTTGAGCCAAAATCATTTATTGATGGTGTCAAAAATCCACTCTGGGTTAAGGCAATGCAAGAGGAGATACATGCACTTGAAGATAATCACAAATGGAGTATTGTTCCTTTACCCTCAGATAAGCAACCCATTGGATGCAAATGGGTATTCAAAATTAAGTACAAGGCTTCAGGAGAGATAGAAAGATATAAGGCTAGGTTAGTGACAAACGGGTACACTCAAAAGGAGGGATTGGATTACACTGATACTTTTTCACCAATGGCAAAAATGGTCTCTGTTAGAAGCATCATAGCTGTAGCTGCTCATCGTGGTTGGTTTGTCTACTAAATGGATGTTCACAATGCTTTTTTTGCAAGGAGATTTAGTAGAGGAGGTGTACATGACTGTCCATCAGGGTTTCTGTAAACAGACTGTAAGGTAGGGGGGAGATGGTGGTATGCAGACTACATAAGTCCCTTTATGGACTAAAGCAAGCATTCGGGCAATGGAACCTTAAACTAACTCAAGCATTAGAACAGATGGGATTCACACAAAGTCACTTTGACTATTCCTTGTTTAGAAAGCAGGATGGAGAAACTCTGTTGTTGGTCCTCATTTATGTGGATGATTTGTTGGTAACAGGAAACAACACACAAGGTATTTACAAAAGTTCTTCAAAATGAAGGATTTGGAAGAGCTTAAATTCTTCGTTGGCATTGAGTTTGCAAGGTCACACAAAGGTATATACATGAGTCATAGGAAATATGCATTGGAGTTGGTTGCAGAACTTGGATTAGAAGGGTCAAAGCCTGTCAATACACCATTAGAAATCAATCAGAAATTGACATCCATTGAGTTTGACAAAGTAACAAGCATGGTAACAAGTGATGATGCTTTGTAAGATGCAGGACCTTATCAAAGATTGGTGGGAAGGTTGCTATACCTCACAATGACAAGGCCTGGCATTTCTTTTGCTATTCAGACCTTAGGCCAGTTTATGCATGCTCCAAAGCAATCACACATGGATGCAGCTATCATAGTAGTGAGGTACATTAAAGGAGCACCAGGGCAAGGATTACTGATGCCAACTGCAGGAGAAGAAGAACTACTTGCATATTGTGATGCAGACTGGGGGGCATGTTTACAGACAAGAAGATCAGTTTCAGGTTATTTTGTGTTCTATGGCAGTGCTTTAGTCTCTTGGAAGTCAAAGAAGCAAGAAACAGTTGCAAGAAGTTCTGCTGAAGCCAAGTTCAGGAGCATGGCAAGTCAGCTGCTGAGATAGTATAGTTGGTTGGATTGTTTGATGAATTAGGAGTCAAGTTGAAACAGCCAGTGAATCTTCTTTGTGACAGCAAAGCTGGGATACAGATAGCATCCAACCCCATATTCCATGATAGGACAAAACACATAGACATCGACTATCATTTTATCAGGGAGAAAGTGAAGGATGGCACCATTCAAACAGTTTATGCAAATACAAGGGAGCAACTGGCTGATATATTGACAAAAGGGTTGGGCAAAGCACAACATCAACACTTGGTAGCCAAGTTGGAGTTCAGAATATCTTTCTGCCCTTTAGCTTGAGAAGGATTATTGAGCCAGCTGATTATGATTGTGGGTGAGAACATGAAGTCAAGAATAGTATAGGGACCAAAGTGTAAAGGAAATAAGTTAGTAACTAATCTAGTTAGATCCAGCTATCATAGGACAGTTAGTGAAGTTAGTTAGTTTACTACATATATTATATCTTTCTCATTTTTGTATCTTCAGATTTGTGATTCTGAAATGTGAGTCATCTCAGTTCGATCCTCTCTCTTTCTCCATATCTAGTTTGCTTTCTTCAATTACTTTCAAATGCACAAATTCATTACTATTAGCCTTGTTACATGTCACAAATGAATTAAACAAGTACCGGTCTGCCGTTTTTACAAAAAAGATGTTGATTTTAAACAATACCAGTATTTTAGAAACGTGATGCACGTATATCTTGTGTATCACAAATATATTTGAAAAAACATAATATTTGAAGTTAGTACTATATATATGAGTATTGTTTTTGGACGCAAATAGATTTAAGTTATTTACATTTTGCACCCTTAACGTATGTATGTTTTTGTGATTTGTGTCCTATCCTTCATCTTTTAACGATATGCACCCCAATCTTTTCATTTTCTTATAAAATCATAAAACCGTATATTTGCTAAATATTTGAAAGGATAAAGTAGAAAAACACAATTAGAATTTCCTAAAAAAGTAAGTTTATTTCCATAGGCACTTTCTCTTTATGAGTATTTTAGCCCTATAGATGTAAGAATTTTGACCTGCAAAGTTTTAATTCGTATGACCCTTAAGTTTGCAATAACAAATTGTTAGACTTTTAGTAATCTAAAAGAGAAAGTAATTTAAAAAGCACGTGTAAATTCCTTTTTTGGAAGCTTTTAACTGTTTATATCGACTCCTAATACTAGAATTTAGGTCGTACGTGTAAATTCCTTTTTTTCCATCCCATATGTCATTTGAAATTAGATCATTGAGAGTCACTAAACTCACCAATTCGATGAATCAAATCGTTGTTTTGTCTTAATTTTTAAATTTTTGAAGTTTTTTTTTTTTCCAGGTGATTACTGCATATAATATTCTTTTCTTGAAAATTCTAATTAATTGTGTTTTTCTTACTTTACCCTTTTAAATAACTAGTAAATTCATAGATCGGACATATGATAATGAGACAAAAAAGGGTCATTCGCACCAATGCCCCTATTTCGGGGTGATCTTTAGTTTTTCGCTTCAAATTTGTGGTCTTTAATTTTTGTTGTTTAGATTTGTGGTCTTTAATTTTTGTTGTTTAGAACTTTTGGCGCAACATAAAATAAATTTCGGTCGGCATAATTAGCGTTTCGGCTCGACATATGTATTGTTGACACCCAATTTTGTCCCGCCTTCCATAAATATTTATTTACATTTATAGTATTTTTAGCAATTTAAGAAAATGATTCTTCGTATTTTTTTTACTATAACTGTTGGATTTTTTTACCGACGTTTCACTATTCCAGTGCAGTCACTAGCGGTCATTATTTTTACCCTTATTGCTACTACTGTTATTATTATTATTATTACCAGTATTATTATAATTCGCGTTATCATTATTTCAGCATTTTTTACCATCGTATGCACACGCATTGCATTTATTTCTGCGCAATTAAATAATAGCGTTTATTTACTATTGACTTTCAAAAAATATTATTGCACGGCTGTTATGATGTCATAAATTTTATTGTTATTTGAGCACTGATAATTACATATTTTTATATCAGATAATATTTAGCACACATTAGTATAAAATTAAGTAAAATTGATCTTTCATTTAAATTTAGAAGTCTAATTTATTTATTTCATTCAGCCCATAATGCTAATTCCCTAACCCAAATTCCAATCCCAATCAATTTATGAACATTTTCGGACCAGCCCATATAAAATCAGCCCATGTCAATAAATTGATCCGGTCCACTAAGCTAATGACCCGGCCCGGTTCTACCATAATGGATGAAAACCCTTAGGTTTTCATCTTTTTCCCCTAGCGCCGCACCTCACCCGCTCCTCTCTCTCTCTCTATCTTCCTTTCCCTCCTTCCTCCCCTTTCTCCATTTTTGGTTAAGTCATATTTTGCTTTACCCATAGACAGAATTGTCTGTCCTATTTTCGTGTGAGCTTTGTTTGTTTGCAAACCCCAAGGTCTGCTTTTCTTCTGAGCAAATAGCCGCTCCATCCCTTTCTCCCTCGTTGAATGGCAGAACCATGTTTGGGTTTATCTCCACTTTGGAAAAGTTGACTATCGCATCTCAAAATCAGAAGATTGGGAGTCCATTCTGAGCAAAACTCTTTTTTTTTTTTACCGCTGTATCAACACAAGTAGGTAAAACAACTTACGCTTTAATTCGATTTCAGTTCCTTTAGCCAAATTCAAGTAAAAACTCTGCTGGTCTCTTCCCTTTCTGATTTTTGTTCAAATCTACACGGTTTGTTTTGACTCATTTTCAAAAATCCCAATCTCAATTCCCGCCCAATGAAACCCTATTTGTTCCTACCTCCTATAAATATTTGCTTAAAAAGTTCGGGTTGAAGCAAGTTGGACAGCCGCGTAAAACCCTCCTAGAAACTAAGAATTCTGCTTAGCCGAGAAATTCCCCTCAAAATTGAAAATCTAAATCATTTCTTTTCCGCACCTGATTCTGTTTGGGTTCGAAGAGATACTAGCTTAGATTCTTGATAGTGTCTCGAGGTAGATTGGAAACCCGAAGCCTCACTTCGCTGCACCCGAAGCAGGTAATTTTCCTCCATATCTTAGTTCGTGTTTCATTCAACTGTGTGTTAAATCATGTTTAGCCGAATGTTTGGTATGTCGAATATTGGTCTGCTTTGTTTTTTAAGATTAGTGTAAAGTAATGAAGCGTTTAAATGGTTAGGAAGAACATGATGTGTGTGCTATTCGATATGGTCTTAGACTTATTTAGGTTCAGTCTTATATGATTAAATATCAGTATAAAGGGTAAGCTTGAATTCCAGTTTTTTGTTAACATTAAAATCTGTGATTCCGTGTATCATGTGACCATTATGATTAGTTAGCTGATGGGTGATTATCATGTTTACAGCTTCTTTGGTATGAATGTAGGTTAGCCGTTGTTAACTTTGTTTTTGGTTAGAAAATCAGCCTCCTTACTCTTCCTATGTAAAAGTATAAAATTCTCAGTTAGTATATATTTCTTCTATGACCTTTAGCAGATTATATAAGCTTGTGCCAATCATAACTGCAATTTCAATTAGTTGACCTTTAAATGATGTGAAAACTTAAGTAGTCGTTAAACTAAAATAAGACTAAGAGTATGATCATTATGTCATTTTTCCAATATTAGATTAACTGTAAGTCATCGTTTGCAAATTCAAAATGCTTCCCAGCTTACTTGTAATGAGTTTCATTTGAAGTATGTGTGAAATGGTTAACCCTTCTGTTTATACAATTGTTCAAGAGTGGCTTCGCGGAAAGAAATATTGCAATTTTAACAATTAATCGGGAAATTCTATTAAGACCTTTTCACTGGGAATGCTAGATTAGCGGTAATTAACCTTGGTTTTAACTCCAGCTTTCTTGTGATCTCCTATGTGCAAATATGACATGCAAGTATGACAGTTAGTCCAAAATAGGCAAGTGTTGATCACTGTTTGAACCCAAAGGAATGTTGTAAAAAAAAAAAGAAATTGCCTCTGCCTAAAGATCTTAGTAATTATATAAAAATGAACAGTTCTGTTTTTTGTGTCTTTTGAGCGTTTAAATATTGAATAAGCTAATTTGAGTACCCTTATTTGTTATCCTATCTTGAGCTGTGAAATTCCTTGAGAGGGCGCTTTCGCCTTGAAGGTTAGCGACCTATTTTAGAACTTGGGAGAGTTGTTTTTTTTTTCGGCCCTTTAGTGGGCTGCTGGAAATTTCTTACTAAAAAAATCAAGTCTATCTTTTCGAACCTCTTTAAGTTACGGAGGATAAATGAGTTTTGAGAATTGAAATGATCACCGGGCTTAGAGGTTAATTGTTCTTTCTTATTGAATCCAGCTTTTTTTTTTTTTTCTTTTCTCTGTGCTGCGAGATCCTGAAAGTATGTTGCTAAAGGGTTAGTATGCTGGTTGATGCCCTCTGTTTACAGTGGCTTGGAGGTTTAGCCTCACTTGGCTAGTTAACTTATTCTCACAAAACGACTCTTCAGGATTATTATGGACATGTTTTGGGTATCAAAAAATAGAAATATATAATAACTTAGCCATGTTAAGAGTCGAGAACACCCCTAAAGTAAATAACTCTAGCATTGCATTGTTCTCATATCCACCCCGTGAAACTTGTATGAGTGTTGTTCTAATCCCCCTCTCTCTTTTCCTTTGTCCAAATGACTAATCATACACACATTTAGCCATGTTTTAAATAATCACGATTATGTCTATGATGAGATAAGAGTAGGTTTTGTTGAAAGAAGACTAAAATGTTTCGAATAAGATTGGATTATGGTTGGTGGTGTGATATGATATTGCAGCCATGTTTAGGTTCATTTGTCTTTGGATGCATGGTTTTTGTTTCAAGCAGCGTGCTTTCTGTTTTGGTTTGATCTTTGCCTATCTGAAATTCGCTGATGCTGCCCCAAACAATAATAAATAATAAAATAAAACCGACAATGACTCTGCCTCAACGAAATTCCAGTTTGGGTTTTGTCCGTGAAAGCTTCACATGCTAAGTGGAAACATTATGGAACTTTGTCTAATGTATGTATTGGGCTTCTGAATAGTACTCATACTCGGCCCATTTTATCTACTTTCGTTTTAATAATTTGTTTGGGCCCTAAACTCGTTTCGCATGACTCAGTTAAGGCCTGTTTGTTTTAGATCGTTTATCTTTGCGTGTTTGCTTGATTTGCATATCTTACTTTGCTTAAATGATGAAATTATGTGTTTGTTTAAGTGCTCAGACGTATACTAATCCTTTTCTTTTCATTTTTTTGCATGACCACCGCATACGAGTCCGAGAGACTCGTTCCTCTCCCGCATTCGGAGTTGGGCTAAGAGCCCAACATAACCCCGCTCAAGTCGTCCCTGATCCAGGCCCCAGTCCACAGCAAATAAAATTTCTGGGCCAAGGCCCAATGGCAGAAACAATCCACAGCAGCCCAAAATGGGCTGAGCCCATTTATTTACATTTCTTGTGCCTCCCTTTTATTTTATTGCATTTAATTTGTGTTGTTTTGACTAACACTTTATTTCATTTTGTCCTTTTAGCTTAGATGAATCATAGGAAATTTAATGGGGCTTAGTCTTAATAATGGGTAGTAAACCAATGATTAACATCATAGATTTCATTCTTGTTTTACGTTAAAATTATTTATAATACCTCTAATATTTATTTTATTTGGAATAATTGGTTTGCAAAATAGCATGATTATATTTTAAGTAAAGGGAATCATATTCTATTCTTACTATCATATACATTTCAAAACGTCACTAATACGCAAGTATAAACTTAAGTATATTTTTATAAACGTTGTTTTCAAGATTCATCCAATTATACATATCTTAGCCGAGTATAGTTAAATAAATTAGTAAAAAAAAGAAAAAGAAAACTCATCATCTTTTGCATCCTATTTATGAGGTAAGTTTAGATTTTTCACACCTCTATACTCATATAATGTAATTTTATCCTAAAATTAAATTGGCTAGATCTTCTCTTTAAAGTTTTTATTTATATGCGAATAATTTATTTTGCAAATCTCATTTTCAAAATAACATTATTATTTAAAGTTTAGCAATATTTATTGTTTACTTTAAATAACATTCGAAGTCCTTTTTGTGCAAGTCTTGTTTTAAAATGACGTTTTATTTAAAGCCTTAGCATATTTTTAAATCTTATTTTAAACAACATTATTATATTTTTCTTTAAAACCTTAGTAATATTATAAGCCATTTTCTTAAATTTAGGCATCTTATTTAACCTTAATTAATTAACCTAAGTTTGGCCGGTAAACCGTAGTTAATGGATCCTAGAGGATGCCTAACCCCTTCCCTTTAGGATAATTAGAACCCTTACCTAGAATTGAAAATTAAGTAGACCATTAACGGAGGTTTAGTTAGTTTTACTTTAGTTAATAATTAGGTGCCTAATTCACCTTAAAATCAATTAGGTGGCGACTCCTAAAATAAAGCCAAATAGGAATCTCCAATATGTTGTACCTAATTTAATCCGGTCTAAATGGGGTATAACATGTATCATAACACCCGTAAGTTATTCCGGACAAGGCAAAACTTTCAACATAATGTGGAAAAAAAGAGGCTAAGTTTAGATTTCGCTCAGCATAGTTAGCGTTTAGTCGGCATGTGTATCATCACATCCACACAAGTTATTCCGGAAAAGGCAAACCTTTCTACACTCAACATAATTAAAAAAAATACTACTCCCTTCATCTTTATGTTATACAGTTTGACTAGGCACGAAGTTTAAGAAATAAAGGAAAACTTTTAAAACTTGTGGTCTAAAACAAGTCATAGATATTTGTGTGGTTGTAAATCATTTCATTAAGGATAAAAGGGGAAGTTTTGAGTTAAACTACTTCTAAATATAGAAATGTATCATTTTTTTTGGGTCAGACTAAAAAGGAAAGTTTATCAAATAAATTGGAACAGAGGGAATACACAACTTATGTCGCATAACTTAATTCCTATAGAACTTGTATCGAGCGAGGCAAAAGTTCAGTTTTCAAAAATAAAAATGTTACAGTACTTATGACGACCGAAGCATATCTGAATATTTTCATTAAAACGACCGAAGCATATCTGAATATTTTCATTAAATAAGTAGTAAGGGCAAAATTAAAGACCATAGATATGAGGACAAAAATTAAAGACCAGTGTGTTTGAAGGGAAATCTGTGCAAAAACTTTGACAAAAATTGAATAAAAATTAGTAGGACCGAACAACTTATTTGTTTGAGCCATGTCGAATTGTAGACATACTGGATCTTCCCCTCTATTACCATCCCTCCAATGGTAATCAAATGAACCAAATAGGTGCTTTATGTAAGGGTTAGAGGGGAACGTAACTGCAAATATTGAGTCTGGTTCAAGTGGTCAAAGAAGGGTATGAGTCTTGCTTATTTTATTTAATTATGCGGCAGTCACGTGGAATGTGACAAAATAATAATGCCTAATCAGCCCCTATCGATCATTCTGGATGGTCGTAATTAGTGACAGAGGTATAGATGAGCCAGTTTTTAACGATTAAGGTTTAAGTACGAACTATTGTAGTCTCTAGATCACTTTGATTTGAACGGAACCAATTTCCAATAAGATGTGAATTCCATGAAGGATAGAGTGGTATATGAATGATATAACAATTTTGTTATCTATATTTCATTCCCGTTTTTGTTCTGCACCAAAAATATTATTGAATGCAGATGTGAAGAATACCAATATGATAGAATTAGTAAGGTTAATAATAATTAGTTGTTGTTTTGAATTTAAATTTAAATTCAATTAACCGTTTATATTTTTTAAAGGAAACATATATACATCTATTTTAAATTGGGGAGTTGGCCACATAATATAACTCCATTCCTGCGCGTGTTTGTGGTAAAAAATATCAAACCTGAGTCACATGATAATTTTTGACAAAATTAATAAGCAATATAATAAAATTGCATGTGCTTAGTTTTTGAATTGACTGTGGTTAATTTTAAAATTTGGAAAACGAACTTTTGGAATTGACACAATTTTAGTGTTCGAATTGGAATTGGAAGATAAGTTTTTTTTTTGAATTGAGTGTAATTATTTGTTAAGATTGAATTGATATATAAAAAAGATGAAACTTGAAATGAAAGATAGGAAGTATAATCGCATGTTTTAATTGATTAAAAATAAAAAGTTAAAAGTCCAACTACAGTACAATTATTTCATCTCATATTTGATTATTTTTTAAAATCAGTCAATGGAATATGATAAAAATAATATTATCTTTTCATATCAAAACATCTAAAATAATTGCGACCGTGACAAGATATTGTGTACTAATTGTAATTTCACTACTAAAAAGTTATTTATTAACAATTATTTTAATATTTCATAGTCAATTTAAATATGTTAATGTGATACAATAAAAATTGATCAATTTTGTTATTTCAAATGAATAAGTTAGCATTTTTTATATTAGCATTTTTTATGATTATTTTTCTTTAAATTACCGCGCATCGCGCGGGTTTGTATACTAGTTTTATTTAATTATGCGGCAGTCACGTGGAATGTGACAAAATAATAATGCCTAATCAGCCCCTATCGATCATTACGATGGTCGTAATTAGTGACAGAGGTATAGATGAGCCAGTTTTTAACGATTAAGGCATCTATGATTCAATAGGTCAATTAATGGATTTTAACCAAATCACAAAGGATAGGGGCAAATTTAATTTCTTATTTTCATTAAAAAAAATCCTACATTTTCTTTTTCTTCTTTTCCAACCAAGATACATTTCCTATATTTAATAAATTCAAAAAAGTAGATATTATTGAAATCCAATTCAAGATTTTGTAGATTAGACTAAGCCCGGATTTTTAGTATAAAAACCAATATCCTCCTTCCCCTGTCATTTTCAATACTTATCTTCTCTCAAGTATGGATCTCTCCTTCATCAACGTCTTCTTCTTGTTGTTATTGATTACTCCTCTTGATCTTTGACTAGCAAAGAAGTGTATCCTTTTCAAAGAATATCAGTACATGTTATCAACAAACTTCCTCCTAATTCCCCAGAACTGCAAGTTCACTGCGGGTCGAACAATAGAGAACTTGGAACGAAAATTTGCCATAGATGAAGACTTCAATTGGTCGTTTTGGACGAATTTTTTTGATGATACTTTGTACTTTTGTCACTTTTGGTGGAGTACAAAGGATAAGGCTATTGTTGTGTTTGACGACCCAGACTATTGTATTAAACATGGAAAAAATATGAATTTTCTAAATGGTTGCAAATGGGAGGTGAGACCAGATGGTTTTTGTTTGGAACAGTATATTTCTAGTAATGGAACATATTATATGGATCGCGTTTATGGCTGGTCTGAGGGAATATGATGTTTTGTTTGTGTTCTTGTTTATGTAAAATCGGAAGGAAAAATAAGATTGAATTTTAGTGTGACCCCATTCTTGTTTACTCTTATCTTTTTATTTTGAAAAAAACTCCCGATATGCCCTTGTACCTTATGAAAAAAAGTCTAACTTTGCCCTCAATTAGAGGTTTGACTCATCTATATTCTTATTGTTATAATTTTGACTCAAAATTGTCCTTAATCACTAATGGACTAACATTATATAGTTAGGGAAAATGTCCAAATTAATCCTTATGGTTCAAAATTGCTCTTAATCACTAACAGGCCGACATTTATTTTTGTCTAGAACAATGGAATTCACCCAAAAGTGGCAGATAAAACTTCATTTCTTGATCGGATATGATGCTACACATTTTTCATGGTAGAAATTAATTTTACTGCTTGATTCTTGGCACTTGATTCGATGTGATTCGATGTGTGTGTCTATATATATATATATATATATATATATATATATATATATATATATATATATATATATTGATATTGAGGAGAGAAAAACGTAACTTGAAGCCCTAGTCATCGATCGGGGGGGAAAAGATCCCTTCACTGATGTTTGGTCCAGTTATTAATTACACGTGTCACTGCTATTATTTCATGGTTGAGATTCACTTTTATAGAAACTAGATGGTCCGTGCCCGTACATAGCACGGGCATATGCCCGATGTCATCGTGTTCTACATATTCAATGTAACCAAAAAGGTGTAACATTGAGAATGTAGTTTCATATTACTAAAAACGAAAGTAATACTATATAGATGCATTGAAGAACAAAGTTGTACAAGATATCCAAAAGATTATGAAATATATTCCTCCACCAGTGTAAAGCATGCTTAGCGCATTCTTTAGCTTGCTTCATGGTGCATCCCTTTCTAGAGTAGACCACCCCGATCATATGTATGATATCCTGAATCCCTGTTTCATAGGAATCTTACAACGAAATCCAAGGCTAACAAATTGGATCAGACGGACCTTTTGGTTCTGCTACTCCTTACATTTGAAGACACCTGCTTCTGGGGGTTATCACTTCTTTCCATTGTAGAAAGGGAATCCACATCATCTGTAATCCATCTTTATCTTTATATGAACAAGCTTCTCAAACAAAT